>NC_136265.1:71005355-71572855 GCF_964187855.1 Myxine glutinosa | reverse complement strand
TGGCATGAGGGCAAGTCGTGCTGTAGATGTTCGCTTTCCTCCGGATCTGTATAAGTTGGTATTTAATAAAGATCGTCATTCTCAGGCTGTTGGTGGAACTTCTTTAAGAGCCAAGAGTTGTTTCTTGACATATATATATATATATATATATATATATATATATATATATATATATATATATATATATATATATATATATATATATATATATAATATATATATATATATATATATATATATAATATATATATATATATATATATATATATATATAATATATATATATATATAATATATATATATATATATATATAATATATATATATATATATATATATAATATATAATATATATATATATATATATATATAATATATAATATATATATATATATATATATATATAATATATATATATATATATATATATATATATATATATAATATATATATATATATATATATATTATATATATATATATATATATATAATATATATATATATATATAAAATATATATATATATATAATATATATATATATATATATATATAATATATAATATATATATATATATATATATAATATATATATATATATATATAATATATATATATATATAATATATATATATATATATATATATAATATATATATATATATATATATATATATATATATATATATATATATATATATATATATACTATATATATATATATATATATATATATATATTGTAACGGTTTTGAGAAGTGTAACGAATTTGAGAAGTGTAACGGTTTTTTGAGAAGTGTAACAATTTTGGAGGAAGTGTAACGAATGTGAAAGGTATGGTTTTGTTATGTGTAACACCCTGGTAATGTAAATAATGGTCGCAGCCGTCCTCCTAGTTAATTCCATGAAACTTACACGCAGGCCACGATATATCTTTTTAAATAGTGTATTTCCTTATTCTATGGAGGCTAAATATGTTTCCCACTAGACACTGCATTGTACCAAACGAAATAAGCGTAGGCCCTTCCAATTTCCCCAATCATCTCCGCTCTCCAAAGTTCCTTTCAAAAGCGGTGCGAGTGGTGTTCAATCCCGCAAGCCGCCATTGCCCATGTGCTCATCTCGGAGAAGAAAGGCGTGTCTCCACCTCGTCATAGAGGGGAGGAGAGAGCCAGAAGGTCGCATGACCAACCAGCACCGCGGTTAGCGACCCGGTAGGCGTGCCCTCGCAGCCGGCGGCTTGATTCCGCCCCGAGTGATAAAAGCGACTGTAAGGGACTGCTTCACCAGATGACCTGGGAGATGGGAGATGAGCGAAGAGGTGACATACGAGAGGAGCGGTGAGACGCGAGACGCTCCAAGCCAAAGAGGAGAGGTACTCGGAGAGGAAACCAGCTAAGGAGAGACCATTGGAAAGGCGGGAGACGGCTCCACCAGAAGGAGAGGAGCAGGTGTGCCCGAGCCAGCGTGTGACGTCTAGAGCATCGGCAGCGGATACGCGACGGAGGGTTTTCCCGCCAAAAACCGCGAGGAATTGAGGGCTGCTGCCTCCGACACGGCCTCCCTCTCCAGCAATCCACCTCAAGCCCTACCTGCCTGCAATATCCCCCGTGTAAGTGTGAACGTCGTCTGTCCTACTCGTTGTCTTGGGGTTAAGTAAATTGAATAGTTTAAGCTAACAATGCACTGTGTGACTGCTTCTTCCATCCATTGCTGTAAATAATTTTGGTCGCTCTTTCTTTTTGCTTGTGTGTGTATAATAAATCTGTTCTTCCTCCGTACTCTGTCTTCTTCTCTTTTCATTCTCTTTCGGTCGCTTTAGAGGTTTCCCGATTGAATATCTGTGGTGCGATCTGGTCAACGTCGGGTGGAATCGGGTTCTAATCGGGGAGTAACTGTTCGGTCGCGGTAATACCAACCGCTCGGTAAAATAACATCTTTAACCGCGTCCGTAACAATATATATATATATTGTTACGGACCGCGGATTGGATGTTATTTACCGAGCGGAGGTAACCGCGGCCGAACAGTTGCTCCCCGTTTCTTCCCTTACACTCACCCGATTCACCCAGACGTTGGCCAAATCGCGCTTTGCTAAATCAATGATGGAAAGGACACGACGACTGGGAAAGAGGAAACGACGCAAGGGGGGTACAGTTCTCAAGACCTCCGGAGGAGGGTATAATTACAGTGGTGGAGAAAAGGGGGTAGATTACAAGGCAGAGTGAGGTAAAGACACAGAAGAGATGGGCACTTAAATACCGTCTTATCAAATCCCAGACAGACCACGGACAAACGGACAAGGTAGACTTACACAGGGATTGATGGCAGGAATGGACAGGTAGGTCGATGGCACAAGGTGCACCTTGGCTCGGGGACAGGATAAAGCACGGTTCAAAAGATGCAGGGAGGTCTCACAGCGCTCGGAGGTGGTCTTGCTTGCTCCAAGCTCGGCGCGCATCTGACGTCACCTCCCTCTCACTGCGCATGCTCAGCGGGGAGTGACACGCCCTCGGCTGGTTGGTTCCGCCCCACTGGGGCCGGTCCGCCGCTTCCATTGGGTGCGGGGGTTACCGGGCTCCGCCCTTGACGAGGAGCCGACAGGGAGCCCCTGTTTGGTAACCCCGTCGAGCACATGTCCGATGGCGGCTCGTTGGGGAGGCCTGGTGCCCTCCCACCACCCCTACCAACCAAGCCGGAGTGAGGACGCGCACTCCCTGCGCTCGTTGTTGTTGTTGTTGTTGCTGAACTGTGGGGAAGAGCTGCGGGGAGGTATTGGGAGGTCCTAAACTTCCTAACGGTGCCATACAATCACATTCTGGTGCAACGAAGGGTCAGAATTAATGGAAACGAATCCTTAGCTGACATAGACTAAGAATAACTAGCAAGATGTCCTATAGTTGTCTTACATGAGATGCGGTGAACCTGGGTGCGACATTTAATGGGGGAAATAGGGGAAGGTCGGGTCTACAGAGTGTTGTTTACAGAAAATGGGACTAGGGAATGGGGGATTGGGGAGAGTTGGGAAGTATTGAGGAAATAGGGGAATATTTACAAGCGGATATGGATGGATGCAAATCCCATATCCGCAACACTGCACCCTTCTCGACCTCGGGGCGTCCCGACCCGATACATTTTTACCTACTTTAGTGTGGCACTCAGATGTAGTTCCCTCTACTATTAACTCAACCCTGAGTGCGACAGTTTTACAGATGTTCACAAATGAGTAAATATGTCCCCCTGCGACGTTGCACCCTTCTCCTAACAGAAACACACCCACAGGATAACCGAATCGCGGAAAGCATCCTCAAACTAAACATACAGCCGGTAGGGAGCATCATTTATACAAGACTACACTGATATTTACACTACGATCCCGGACCTGTTCTTTGAGGAACACATGCAGATGTTATGCATAGGGAGAGCACGCATGCCAGCATCGATACACCAACCCACGAGTGCCCTGTGGCCCTACGGCCTTTAATAATGTGCAGAGCACCCCTTCCAAGCACCAAAAGCACCACCCCATTATGCACAGTCAGCACCATCCGGTGCACCAATAAAGTGTTCATAAAAATGCACAATTAAGTGTCCATGGTCACCGGTGGTGTCGCAGCCGGCCGATGTTCTGCCGCTGGTCTTGCCTTCATGGAGTGCACTTGGCCTTCTGGCTTCTTTAGAAATAAAGAAAGGCACCAACCGCGTCCATTTCTAAATTGTGGCCGTCAGGGGGGCCAACTATAAGTGGTTCACCTGTATGGCATAGGTGCCACGTTGACCCAGAGGTCCATCCACGGGTGGTGCTTGCCCGCAAAAGAACTGCGGTCCATGGTGGGCGGCCACAAAAATTGCGGTCCATATGGTGTATCGATCCAGGCAGCAAGCAGCGGAAGTACAGGCCCACAACTGCGGAGCCAGCACCTCTCTCTCCTCTCTCTCTGCCCCAAAGCCAGATCCTCGGAGGTGGGAGACAAAAGAAGACAAGTGAGTAAGGTGGTAAGGGCGCAAAAGTGCACGCAATACAAGGTAATGCACACTGGGGGCACATGGGAACCAGGTAACCTACATTGCCCCTCCCTTACCCCTTACTGTATCCACAAAACACAACACTACCCATAAACATCTACTTTACACATCAACAAACGTCCCTACTGTCTTCCCCGTTCCTCCCATAAACCAAATTCGTCTTCTCTCCCTCCTACCCAATCAAATTTGCCATTTCCAACTCTCATCAAAATTTGCCATCTCCAACTGAACATCAAAATTTGCCATCACCAATTCATCATCAGTCCCTCCTAAGGAGGGAGAGATGGAATCACCCCAATGTCTCATCCACGTCTCACAAATCCAAACAGCAATTCTCCTTTCCTGCAACACAAAACAAAGGAAACACAGGTGTGGAGTCATCATCATCACCTCAGGTAAGTGGCTGCGTATGGTGCGACAGGTTCATCAATCCTAACTATTTCCTAAATGACTTTAACAACTTTACATTACCCGGGGTCTTTCTCCTGCCAAACCATTGGCCCTCATTACTCTATGTGGTTCGAAGAACCAAAATCCCATTGACCAGCTGTGGTGCACACCATCAATTTGGGTCTCACTCCCCGATTCAACACTCGGTGCTCCCGCACAATTTCGGTCGCTGGGTCGTGTGACGCTCCCAGCTGGTCCGCCCACCTGCACACCTCCACCACTGTTGTTGCCTACCGAGCTCACCTGCTCCTCACCCTAACCTAACTAACTGGGGAAGGCCCTCTCGCACTCTCACCCCTTCGGTGCCCTCTCTGGCACGGGCTGCCCGATCCACACCCGGGACCCTCAGGCACTCACTGACACTAACGGCTCCCAGAGCCCACCTGCGGCCTCACCTGGCCGACATCTAACAGTGGCGGAGTGCTCAACCATTCACACTCATACTAACAGGCCACACGACCAGCCAATTTCACCACACCAATGCACCCATCCACAATACCATTCTGCAACCGCACCACAAATGCCAATATCCAACCACAATTTACCTATACCTTCTAACTACTCTTTAAACTACCCTCCCCGGGTACTCGTGAAAGGGGTCCACTCTTCCCCCATCCACACCTTCGCACCATGCACACCACTCCGTACCACTTACTCCAACTCTCTCCACACCACTCATTCTCTGCTCCATATATTCCACACACCTGTACTTGCACACCTGTGCTCTCATACTTGGTGCCGCCTGCACCCTTCTCTCCCCCAAGCGCATTCGCGCTGATCCACAACACTCACTACTCACCATGACACTCATCCGCAATGCTCTCTCATTCATCACTTGAACACTCACACACACCTCGGAGCATTGCCTCACCGACGCCTCATTTGAAGCTGCTCACCAGCACTTCCATTCATACTGCATCATCTGCTCTGTCTACTCCCTTCTAAAACTCGCGCTCCTCCGTCTTCCCTTTAAACTATTGCGCTCCCACGTCATTATCAAACACTAAGCTACTACGTCCCCACTACAGGTACCAAGTCTCTTACTTAAATCTGGTCACCTATAGTCACCTCTAGTCCCTATCAATATAACCAAGCCCTCCCTGGCTCGGTTGTCATAGCCACCCCATAAACTATAGCGCATTTGCCCCCATTTGTGAGGGATGACAGAGTTGCCATCCCACCACATCGGACATCTCCCACTACCAATTTTGCACATCAAATTTCAACAAATCAAAAATTTGCCAATCACTACCCATCATCTGCCAATCATTACTGCCAATCCTTTGCCAATCATCAAATTTTGCCTTTTTCTAATTTTGGGTCCAAAACACTAACCTCATCACCCGTCTACTTACTAGATCCTCTCGGTGCGCCAATTCACTTCTAAAGCTCGGCTTCGTACAGCCGAGCAATGAATGCGGGTTCTTTGGTGCCGGCGGCTGGATGCGTCCGACACTCGGTGCAGGGAACGACGCTTACCCGGGCCGAGATCCCACGCACCACCTCGGCACGGAGCCATCCCATGGCCCGATCTCGACCTGCCGGCACGTCTCAACAAAAAGGGGTCGCCATGACGACCCTTCCTATCGGGCTGCCCGCTCCGCTTAATGGAGCACGGACGCGGCCGTTCAAAGCGCGGCCCGGCGTGGATCGCGTACGGCGGTTCTTTCGAAACCGCCGTGGTTCGGATCCCCGCTGGTCCTCGCGGCACGCGAAGCTGCCCGACGTGCACCGAGGGCCCGATTCGGCTATAAGTCGTTCTTACCTCTAACCCGGTTACCGTCGATGCCTCACCTGCATGCTTACACCCCGCAGCCCGTTCCTTGCTCAAACATCCAGCTGTTCCCATGCTCCTCGTCATTGCACCTTCTCTAACACACCCAGGTACACTCATTCCGCTCACAGACTTGGTCACACACCTGACCACCGAACACTTTGGCACACATTTGCCGTTCGCACACCTCACCAACACACCTCTTCGTGCCCCCTCCTCGGTCACCTCCTCTGTGACAATCACAGGTGTGCTCTCACTCGCACACCCAACCACGTGCCTCACTACCAACTCAAGTGTGCATTCCCACACACGCTCTACCATTCCAGGTGTGCATCCTTCCATTCCAGGTGTACATCCTCTCTCACCTGCCACCACCAACTCACGCTCCGTGTCACTCTTACTACTTTCACCACCACTCTTGACAGCGCACTCACCCTTACTCTCGACAGCGCACTCTTTCCTCATGCACCTGTCCGTTACACACCTTTCTCGCGCATCCTCTTGCGCACACTCTTTCGTTACTTCCTCCGTAACACTCACCACAGGTGTACACTCTTCCTTACTTTTGACAGCGCACTCTTTCCCCATGCACCCGTCCGTTACACACCTTTCTCGCGCACCCTCTCCCGTTACATCCTCTGTAACACTCACCACAGGCGTGCATTCTCCCTTTACACCCTCCGTAACACTCACCACAGGCGTGCATGCTTCCGTTACATCCTCTGTAACACTCCTCACTACGCGCTTCCATGTGCTCCCTCGCACACGCGCTACGACCGACTCACTCTCGACAGCACACTCACTCCTTGGCGCGCACTTTTTCCTCACACACCCCAGAGTCGGACTTTCTCGCACACCTCCTTTTTCGCACACCAGACCTGTCGCACACTTCACCAATGGCCTCTCACGAACAGCCGGGTCCATCTCGACCCCCAAGCTCATTAAATCACCTGGCGCATCATACGCACGACCATATTGGTCACCACTTACACCGGGTCCTCTTTCTCTTCGCTTCTCCTCCATCACCTGCGAATCCCTCATCCGGTTAATGAGCACATCATCACGATCCGAACACAGACTTTGGACCAATTCTTTTACTTCCTCTTTTATCTCTTTCTTATCCCCTCTCCGTCGCTTCTTAATTTCGCTCACCCCTTCTTCCACTTCTTCTAATTTCTGCTTCACCTCTTTTATTTCCCGGTGCGTCTCCTCAAGTTCGTCCTCTAAGGCTACCTTGACCGTTTCTATGTGCGTCCTCACCTGCCGGTCCTTCGTCTCCATTACCTCTGTCACCTCGTCCAACCTCGTTGTCAGTCCCTCACGTACCATCTGACATTGCCTCTGTGTCGCTATCAAGTCATTTTTTATGTCGTTTTGTGTCGCTTTTAACCCTCCTAGTACCGCAGTGTTCCTTTGAACCTGCTCCGTTAGTTCTTTTTGTCCCTCCGTCAGCTGTTCCACTCCCAGCGTCAACTCCTCTATACCACCTTGCAATTTTACAGTCCCCTTTCTCACCTCCTTCTCCATGCGCTCCTCACAGTGCCTCACCTCCTCGCGCACTCCTCCGACCTCCTCACTCACACCTCTTCTGATCTCCCCTCCCATCACTTGCATCTCCTGCCCAGATGCCACCCTCATCTGCTCCATTTCCTCCCTGTGAGCATCCAATTTAGTTTCTACCCCCATTCTGACCCCCTCTATCTGCTGCCCCATTTGTTTAACTTCCCTTTCCGCCTGGTCCCTCATGTCCCTCAATTTGCCTTCCATACTGTTTTCTAACCCCTCTAACCCCTTTTTCATCCCTTCCATTTGATTCTCTTGAGCGGCCATTCTGTTTTCTACCCCCGTTAACCCCTCCTGTATTTCCCCTAATCTATTGTCTAATCCCTCTATTCTACTCCCTAACCCTCCGATCTGGGCCCCCATGTCCTCCCTCAATTTCTCGCTATTGGACCCCATGTCATTCCTTAAACCCCCGATCTGGTTTCCCATGTCATCCCTCAATTTCTCGCTATTGGACCCCATCCTTTGTTCTAACCGTTGGCTATTGGCCCCCATGTCCTCCCTCAATTTCTCGCTATTCTGGGCCAACAGGGCCCCTATTTGCGCCATGAGGACTTGCATGTCCATCGGCGGCACGGGTACAGCTACCGCTATCCCCTGCGCGGCGCCGACCTGTTGTTCGCGCTCCTCTTCCCCATGCCTAGCGCCGCCATTTTGCGAACCTGCCACCCTCACTGCTTCGCTCTCCTCATGTCCCTCAATTTGGTCCTGCATCGACCCTGCCTCACTCTCCTCCACCGGAACCCAGCCGTCTTGATCTGCCATAGCGCGACTTTCAAAATTCGGGTTTTTGTAAAACAAAAGCAATTTCGGTACTTTATAATTTTGACCAAATTTTGTCTAGATGTTTTTTTTTGTTTTTTTTTGGTTCGGGCCTCGTATCCCACTCCTGACACCAGTTGTTACGGACCGCGGATTGGATGTTATTTACCGAGCGGAGGTAACCGCGGCCGAACAGTTGCTCCCCGTTTCTTCCCTTACACTCACCCGATTCACCCAGACGTTGGCCAAATCACGCTATGCTAAATCAATGATGGAAAGGACACGACGACTGGGAAAGAGGAAACGACGCAAGGGGGGTACAGTTCTCAAGACCTCCGGAGGAGGGTATAATTACAGTGGTGGAGAAAAGGGGGTAGATTACAAGGCAGAGTGAGGTAAAGACACAGAAGAGATGGGCACTTAAATACCGTCTTATCAAATCCCAGACAGACCATGGACAAACGGACAAGGTAGACTTACACAGGGATTGATGGCAGGAATGGACAGGTAGGTCGATGGCACAAGGTGCACCTTGGCTCGGGGACAGGATAAAGCACGGTTCAAAAGATGCAGGGAGGTCTCACAGCGCTCGGAGGTGGTCTTGCTTGCTCCAAGCTCGGCGCGCATCTGACGTCACCTCCCTCTCACTGCGCATGCTCAGCGGGGAGTGACACGCCCTCGGCTGGTTGGTTCCGCCCCACTGGGGCCGGTCCGCCGCTTCCATTGGGTGTGGGGGTTACCGGGCTCCGCCCTTGACGAGGAGCCGACAGGGAGCCCCTGTTTGGTAACCCCGTCGAGCACATGTCCGATGGCGGCTCGTTGGGGAGGCCTGGTGCCCTCCCACCACCCCTACCAACCAAGCCGGAGTGAGGACACGCACTCCCTGCGCTCGTTGTTGTTGTTGTTGCTGAACTGTGGGGAAGAGCTGCGGGGAGGTATTGGGAGGTCCTAAACTTCCTAACGGTGCCATACAATCACATTCTGGTGCAACGAAGGGTCAGAATTAATGGAAACGAATCCTTAGCTGACATAGACTAAGAATAACTTGCAAGATGTCCTATAGTTGTCTTACATGAGATGCGGTGAACCTGGGTGCGACATTTAATGGGGGAAATAGGGGGAGGTCGGGTCTACAGAGTCTTGTTTACAGAAAATGGGACTAGGGAATGGGGGATTGGTGATAGTTGGGAAGTATTGAGGAAATAGGGGAATATTTACAAGCGGATATGGATGGATGCAAATCCCATATCCGCAACAATATATATATATATATACATATACATATATATATATATATATATATATATATATATATATATATATATATATATATATATATTGTTGCGGAGATGAGGACTGTATATTTTTTTGATTGTGTGCTGTACTATTATTATTATTGGTTATTCTGCGCCCCCCTACCTCCGGAGCTGTGTAAAGGTGAAAGGGCATCCCATAATTAGTCCACAAGCATACACATCAGCCAAGTAATAGAATACCCCTGTTGATAGTTATCTCTTATTCTGTGTTTTAGGGTAAGGCTGTGTCTCCCATTAATTGAAGTACTCCATTGCACCAGTGAAAGAGAATAGATCCCCTTTCATTCCCATCCCCAAAAACCTCCATTTCCTATCACATCCCCTTTCGTCATTGCCGAGCCTCGATTGCCCATATTACATCCCCTCTCGTCATTGCTGAGCCCTCGATTCCCAATCACCTCCCCTCCAATAACCGCCATTGACCACGAGGCAGAGTCGGGGAAGAAAGGCGTGTCTCCACCTCGTCATAGAGGGGAAGAGGGGCGTGCCCGCCCGTCGTCATCCAGGGCGGAGCCCGAGGGTCGCGCGACCAACCAGGGCCGAGGTGAGCACCCCGATGGGCGTGTCCAAAACGCCGGCGGCTGAATCGCTGGAGGCGCTATAAAAGGCGCAAACGGAAGTGAGTCGTGAGTTGGTCTGAGTTGGTTGAGAGTCGGTCGTCAAGTGGAGAGTGGTGAAGAGTCAGTCAGTAGAGGTGGTGGTCAAGTGGTTGCGTTGGTTGTGGTGAGGAGTCGGTGGTAAAGAGTGAGGGACCAAGAAAGAGTTGAGGGTTTGGACCAACGAGTCAGACAAGTCCTGGGAACGCAGCGGACGGAGGCCGCAGCAGCAAGAACACCCAACAGCCAAAGGGGGCCTGAACGGCGGTTTGGAGCAGGGCCGAAAAGGAACGGCGGCTGCTAAACGCGCCGGTTGAGCTGCAGGACCCCCTTGGACCTTTCCTCTCCCTCCAGCCATCCACCTCCTGCCTTTCCACCCTTCTTGTATACGTGAGTTTGTTTTGTTTGTTCTGTCCCTGGGTATTTAATTAAGTCTGTAGGTAAGCTAGTATTTTCCCTGTGTCACCTGCGTCTTATGTGCTTGTAAATAAACGTGACTGCTTTCTTTTTGCTTGTGTGTAAATAGTCAATAAATTTAGTAGTATTTCCAAACCTTTCTTTGCCTTCGTTTTCCTCTTTGCATTGCGTCGTTTTCGTCTTTTCCCTCATTGACTAGCTGCGGTGCGATCCGGCCAACGTTTGGGTGGAATCGGGTGAGTCGGGGATCCTGTAACGGTCGCGGTAATACACCACCGCTCGGTCATCATAACATCTAAACCGCGATCTGTAACAATATATACACACACATATATATATATATATATATATATATATATATATATATATATATATATATATATATATATATATATATATATATATACACACACACACATACACACACACACATACACATACACATACATATAAACATATATACACACACACATGTACACCGACACACATGCATACACATACATATGCACATATGCAGTACACACACACACACACACACACGCATACACACACACACATGTATACACACACGTACACCTACACATGTCCCACGGCACATGTATATATCCCACATCCCACATGTATATACATGTTTAAAGTGTACGTGCCCCTCCCTCCTCCATCCTCCCTCCTCCCTCCTCCCTCCACCCGGCAACGCCGGGTACTTCTGCTAGTAACTAATAAAATAAAAACGAAGAAATATCTCTCAGCAATTTCCCGTCTGTTAATTTATATATTTTACAAATGTGAATTACACGTCCATGCACACGTGAAATGGAGTTTGTTTTTTCACACGTGAAATGAACACGTGAACCTTTACTTCCGGATAATAATGTTGAATGAAATAAAAACGAATAAATATATGTCAGCATCATTGTTGACGTTTATGTGACGACTGTCATCAAACGAAAAAGTAATATATCTTAACGGAAAAGAAAAAGCGAATTTTTAATATATGTCGACACGCCGTCGTGCCGTCGGTGTCATGTTGGGCGGTGTATGGTACATCATGACGCGATTTTAAAAAATATATCTCTGCATTTTCCCACGTGTGTGTGAATGTTCTCAATTATTTCTGACACCGAGTCTAAAACCATCGATAAAAATTCAATCAGATGGTGAATTCGAGATAACATCGTGTGGGTGACTCTCAATGAATGGGCTTTAGTTTACAGGCCTTTGAGAAATCATTTCGTTCTATAAACGGAAACTTTGGGATTCTCTTCCCGTTTTTTTTCAACCGAGTCTAACACTATGTTAGCGACTGTTAAAAATGAAATGATATATCGAATTAGAATTGAAATAAACCTGTGTGAGAGAGAAAGACAGCATGGGCCTAACTAAACAGGCCTCAAAGCCATTCGAGGTAATAAAATGGTGGATATTTGTTCACATGAAGCCTCTCCAAGAATGGGTGGAGCTATGGGTGGAGCTACTCTGCCAACGGGCAAAGCCACACCCCCGGACAGACGGACAGAATCACCTTCGCCTATTATAATATAGATCATGAAACATTTACATTTTGTAGTCCATTGTATAATTTAAATAAACATAAATGCAAATTTCACATGTGGAAAAAGTAAGTACACCCTTACATTTATCACTACTTCAAATACCTAAAATTAGAATCAGGTGCACCAGCTCAGGTGCAAATGATTAGAACATCGTTAGAGAGGATCTTGGAGGAACCTGTCTTATTTAAACCTCAGACATTTAGTTTAGTTTGCTCTTTGTTGTTGAAGTGTGCGGCATCACCATGCCTAGATCAAAAGAGCTCTCTGAGGCCTTCAGAAAGAAGGTTATAGATGCCTACGAGTCTGGGAAGGGATTTTAAAAAGATCTCCAAACAATTTGAAATCAATCATTCGACTGTCCGGAAGATCATCTACAAGTGGAGAAGATTCCAAACAACTGCCAACTTGTTCAGGCCAGGCCGCCCCAGGAAGTTCAGCCCGAGAGCAGACTGCAAGATGCTGAAAGAAGTCTCGAAAAACCCCAGAATGTCATCACGGGACCGACAGGTAGCTCTTGCCACTGTTGATGTCAAAGTGCACGAGTCTACCATTAGAAAGAGGCTGCACAAATTTGATCTACATGGGAGGTGTGCCAGGAGGAAACCTTTGCTGTCCAGAAAAAACATCAGGGCAAGACTAAAGTTTGCCAATGAACACCTAGGCAAAGACCAGCACTTCTGGAACAATGTGCTTCGGACAGATGAGTCAAAGGTAGAGCTATTTGGCCACAGTACCAGAAGACATGTTTGGCGAAAACCAAAGACAGCATTTGACCACAAGAACCTGATACCAACTGTAAAGCAGGGTGGTGGAAATATTATGGTTTGGGGCAGCTTTGCTGCATCAGGGCCTGGGCAGCTCACCATCATAGAATCCACGATGAATTCTTCATTGTACCAGAGGGTGCTTGAGGCCATCTGTCGGAAAGTTGAAGCTCAACCGAAGGTGGACCTTGCAACATGACAATTACCCTAAACATACCAGTAAATCCACCAAGGAATGGCTGAAAAGAAAGAAATGGAGGGTTTTGGAATGGCCAAGTCAAAGCCCGGATCTAAATCCCAGAGATGTTGTGGGGGGATTTGAAATGAGCTGTGCATGCAAGAAACCCCTCAAACATCGCACAGCTGAAAGAATTCTGCATGGAGGATTGGGCAAAAATTTCTCCCAGTCGATGTCAGAGACTGGTAGACAGTTATAAGAAACGCCTACTTGAGGTTGTTTCTGTCAAAGGGGGCAATACCACCTATTAGAGCCAAGGGTGTACTTACTTTTTCCACATGCGAAATTTGCATTTATGTTTATTTAAATTATACAATGGACTACAAAATGTAAATGTTTCATGATATTTGTTATATTTTTCACCTTTATCTATCAATATTGTTGAAATGAAGATCAAATAGCTGTATGTTGAAACATGTTGAAAAGGTCAAAACTTTACATGGGGTGTACTTACTTTTTCACGTGACTGTATGTATATATATATATATATGTATATATGTATATATATATATATATATATATATATATATATATATATATATATATATATATATATATATATATATGTATATATATATATGTATATATATATATATATATATATATATATATATATATATATATATATATATATATATATATATATATATATATATATATATATATATATTGTTACGGACACGACTTAGATGTTATGATGGGCCGAGCGGAATGGCCGCCGTGTTCGCACAGTTTACCCGATTCCACCCGACGTTGACCAAATCGCGCTATGCTAAATCAATGAAGGAAAGGACACAACGGCTGGGATAAATGAAACGACACAAGGGGTACAGTTCTCAAGACCTCCGGAGGAGGATATAATTGGTGGTGCAGAAAAGGGGTAGATTACAAGGTAAGAGGTAAAGCACAGAAGAGATAGGCACTTAGACACAATCTTATCTATCCCAGACAG
Source organism: Myxine glutinosa (assembly GCF_964187855.1). Lineage (NCBI taxonomy): Eukaryota > Metazoa > Chordata > Myxini > Myxiniformes > Myxinidae > Myxine > Myxine glutinosa. The sequence goes on along the minus strand of NC_136265.1, from coordinate 71,558,449 downwards.
ACCACAGACAAACGGAACAAGACTGACTTACACAGGGAGTGATGGCAGGGAAGGACAGGCAGTCGATAGCACAAGGCGCACCTTGGCTCAGGGACAGGATACAGCTCAGTTCAGTCCAGAGATGCGGGGAGGTATTGCAGCGCTCGGAGGTGGCGTCTCTCTTCCTTCCAGTCCAGCGCGCATCTGACGTCACCTCCCTCTTCCTGCGCATGCTCAGCGGGGAGTGACACGCCCTCGGCTCGTTGGCTCCGCCCCAGATGGGATCGGTCCACCGCTTCTATTGGGTGCGGGGGGTTACCGGGCTCCGCCCTTGACGAGGAGCTGACAGCGAGCCCCTACGTGGTAACCCCGTCGAGCACATGCTCGATGGCGGCTCGTTGGAAAGGCTTGGTGCCCTTTCAACACCCCCTACCAACCAAGCCGGAGTGAGGACGCACACTCCCCGCGCCGCCGCCGCTGTTGTTGTTGTTGTTGTTGTTGTACCATGAGGAAGAGCTGCGGGGAGGTATTGGGAGGTCCTAAACTTCCTAACGGTGCCATACAATCACATTCTGGTGCAACGAAGAGTCAGAATTAATGGAAACGAGTCCTTAACTGACATAGACTAAGAATAACTAGCAAGATGTCCTATAGTTGTCTATGTGAGATGCGGTGGACCTGGATGCGACATTTAATGGGGGAAATAGGGGAAGGTCGGGTCTACAGAGTGTTGTTTACAGAAAATGGGACTAGGGAATGGGGGATTGGGCATAGTTGGGAAGGATGAGGAAATAGGGGAATATTTACAAGCGGATATGGATGGATGTAAATCCCATATCCGCAACATTGCACCCTTCTCTACCTCGGGGCGTCCCGACCCGATAAATTTTTACCTACTTTAGTGTGGCACTCAGATGTAGTTCCCTCTACTATTAACTCAACCCTGAGTGCGACAGTTTTACAGATGTTCACAAATGAGTAAATATGTCCCCCTGCGACGTTGCACCCTTCTCCTCACAGAAACACACCCACAGGATAACCGAATCGCGGAAAGCATTCTCAACCTAAACATACAGCCGGTAGGGAGCATTATTTACACAAGACTACACTGATATTTACACTACGATCCAGGACCTGTTCTTTGAGGAACACATGCAGATGTTATGCATAGAGAGAGCATGCATGCCAGCATCGATACACCAACCCACGAGTGCCCTGTGGCCTTACGGCCTTTAATAATGTGCAGAGCACCCCATCCAAGCACCAAAAGCACCACCCCATCATGTACAGTCAGCACCATCCGGTGCACCAATAAAGTGTTCATAAAAATGCACAATTAAGTGTCCATGGTCACCGGTGGTGTCGCAGCCGGCCAATGTTCTGCCGCTGGTCTTGCCTTCATGGAGTGCACTTGGCCTTCTGGCTTCTTTAAAAATAAAGAAAGGCGCCAACCGCGTCCATTTCTAAATTGTGGCCGTCAGGGGGGCCAACTATAAGTGGTTCACCTGTATGGCATAGGTGCCACGTTGACCCAGAGGTCCATCCACGGGTGGTGCTTGCCCGCAAAAGAACTGCGGTCCATGGTGGGCGGCCACAAAAATTGCGGTCCATATGGTGTATCGATCCAGGCAGCAAGCAGCGGAAGTACAGGCCCACAACTGCAGAGCCAGCACCTCCCTCTCCTCTCTCTCTGCCCCAAAGCCAGATCCTCGGAGGTGGGAGACAAAATAAGACAAGTGAGCAAGGTGGTAAGGGCGCAAAAGTGCACGCAATATAAGGTAATGCACACTGGGGGCACATGGGAACCAGGTGAGACAGGTACGTTCCTACCGTACGCCCCCCCCCCCCCACCAGGTAACCTACATTGCCCCTCCCTTACCCCTTACTGTATCCACAAAACACAACACTACCCATAAACATCTACTTTACACATCAACACACGTCCCTACTGTCTTCCCCGTTCCTCCCATAAACCAAATTCGTCTTCTCTCCCTCCTAACCAATCAAATTTGCCATTTCCAACTCTCATCAAAATTTGCCATCTCCAACTCAACATCAAAATTTGCCATCACCAATTCCTCATCAGTCCCTCCTAAGGAGGGAGAGATGGAATCACCCCAATGTCTCATCCACGTCGTGATGCGTCTCACAAATCCAACAGCAATTCTCATTTCCTGCAACACAGAACAAAGGAACACAGGTGTGGAGTCATCATCATCACCTCAGGTAAGTGGCTGCGTATGGTGCGACAGGTTCATCAATCCTAACTATTTCCTAAATGACTTTAACAACTTTACATTACCCGGGGTCTTTCCCTGCCAATCCATTGGCCAACTTACACTATGGGTTCTAAAAACCAATTCCCATTGACCAAACTGTGGTGCTTCTCAATTTGGGGTCTCACTCCCCCGATTCATCTCCCGATGCCCTTGCACAATTTCTGGGCTGTGACGTGTAGCTCTCCCAGCAGGTCTACCCACCTGCACACCTCCACCACTGTAGTTGCCACCCGAGCTTACCTGCTCCTCACCCTAACCTAACTAACTGGGGAAGGCCCTCTCGCACTCTCACCCCCTCAGTGCCCTCTCTGGCACGGGCTGCCCGATCCACACCCGGGATCCTCAGGCACCCACTGACACTAACGGCTCCCAGAGCCCACCTGCGGCCCCACCTGCGGCCTCACCTGGCCGACATCCTCACAGTGGTGGAGTGCCCAAACCAACTACACACACTAACAGGCTACACGCCCAGCCATTTCCACAACACTAATGCACCCATCCACAATACCATTCTGCAACCGCACCACAAATGCCAATATCCAACCACAATTTACCTATACCCTCTCCCTAACACTTACACTACCCGCCCCGGGAACTCGTGAAAGGGGTCCACTCTTCCCCCATCCACACCTTCGCACCATGCACACCACTCCGTACCACTTCTCCAACTCTCTCCACACCACTCATTCCAATACTCCATGTATTCCACACACCTGTACTTGCACACCTGTGCTTTCATACTTGGTGCCGCCTGCACCCTTCTCTCCCCCAAAGCGCATTCGCGCTGATCCACAGCACTCACTGCTCCACACACCTGTCCAGTTCTCACACAGCATCATCTCATCTAACTACTCCCCTCTGAAACTTGCGCTTCCCAGTCGTCCCTTTAAACTATTGCGCTCCCTCGTCATTATCATCCATACTAATCTACCTGCGTCCCCACTACAGGTATCAGTCACTAACTAACCTTAACGTTACCTAATGTCATCTTCGCCAGATCCCTACACACCATATCCTAACCCACCCGGGCTAGTTTTCACTGCCATACACCCCATAATCTATAGCGCATTTGCCCCCACGCATGGGAAGGGTGGCAGGGATGCCACCCTTACCCACCGGGCCCATCGCTCATCAATCCCCCAGTCCTCTGGCACTAATAAGCCCCCCTTATTCAGAGGTACTGGGTCCCGCCTCGGCATCTAAAGCCAAGGCAATCCACGGGGGCGCCTGCTCGCCGGTGTAAGGCCTTCTAGTTTCCCGGGGTCTGGCGGGGGGGGTGTCTGGGGTCGGCTAACCCGCTCCCCCCTGGGCGGAGTTAAGGACCTCAACCGCCGGGGATCATCCCGGCGCGTGGCTCGACAGTGCCGCGCCAGGTGACCCAGACGGTTGCAGGTATAGCACCTCACCTGATAAGGTGCTTGTCTCCGGAATTCCAAATTTCCCCCCCTGTAGGTCCGAATTGGATTACCCGCTCGTGGTCCACCGCGGGCCACCTCCGGGGCCGCCTGCCATGGTCCAGGTCCCGCCAGGCGCTGGTCCACCAGCCTCCGGACCATGTCCGCCAGGTCAGGACTCACGTCGGGGGCGGGCCCCCTAAGGGGTCCGCCCTCCATCGGGGGTCCCACCTGGCGGACCGCCATTGCGTGACGCTCGCTCCCCCGGGCCAGGGGCCTCGCTGCTTCCCAACGGGCCGCAGCGTCAGCCGCCTGGCTCAGAGTCTGCGGGCGCCACATGGCGAGCTGTTGCCAGAGCTCAATATCCGGGAGGGCCTGGATAAAATGGTCCAGCGCCAGGCTTTCCCGGGAATCCGCTGCCATGCTAGCATGTGCGATCCCCACTGCGCGGCGAATGTCGTGGGCAAGTTCCCCGATGGCTTCCTGGGGCTTGCGTTTTCGCAGCGCGAGCTGAGCTTTAACAAGCTCGCTCTGCTGTTCAATGCCGAATCGATTAATTAGGGCGTCGCGGAGGGCTGGCAGGGTGAGAGCACCCGGTGGTAATGCCATTAGCACCTCCGCCGCCGCGCCGCGCAATGCGGCCACCAGGTGTACTCCACCTTCGTCCTCACCCCAACCGTTGCCCTTACACACACAGTCAAACTGCGCCAGGTACGCGCGTAGATCACTCTTGCCGTCATACGGCGCGAGTGGGACCTTGTGGGACCACCTCGTATGCGAGTTGTTGCCGCCTGCCGGACCCCGTGCGTTGCCCCTTGCGGGGTCAGACAAGGCCGGGCCCCCACAGTACATTACCCCCAAGGGGCTCTCGTGCCTCCCCTGTCCCTCTAAAAACTACCCCTGTTGGTGTCGATGCATGGGTCACACTTCCGCAACCCGCTACCCATTCCATACCACCACAACCTTGCTCACCCACACCTCGCACCTCTCCCATCACCGGACCCTCTCGCTCCATTTCCTCCCTGTGAGCATCCAATTTAGTTTCTACCCCCATTCTGACCCCCTCTCACGTCGTCCTCTCACGTCGGGCTGCCCCATTTGTTTAACTTCCCTTTCCGCTTGGTCCCTCATGTCCCTCAATGTGCCTTCCATACTGTTTTCTAACCTCTAATTTGGTCTCCCAATTGCTCACTATTCTTTTCCATAAGGGCCTTCATTTGCATCATAAAAAGGTTCAAATCCACCGGTGGCGCTGCTACGGTCGCGGGCGCGGTCGCCATGGCCATGTGCGAGGCGCCATTTTGCGAACCTGCCGCCCTCACTGCTTCGCTCTCCTCATGTCCCTCAATTTGGTCCTGGATCGACCCTGCCTCACTCTCCTCTACCGGAACCCAGCCGTCTTGATCCGCCATAGGGCGACTTTCAAAATTCGGGTTTTTTTTTTTAAAACAAAACAAATTTCACCGTTAATAATTTTGAGCGCGTGAAGCGCGCTTCGGGTCCAATCTCACTTCCCGACACCAATTGTTACGGACACGACTTAGATGTTATGATGGGCCGAGCGGAATGGCCGCCGTGTTCGCACAGTTTACCCGATTCCACCCGACGTTGACCAAATCGCGCTATGCTAAATCAATGAAGGAAAGGACACAACGGCTGGGATAAATGAAACGACACAAGGGGTACAGTTCTCAAGACCTCCGGAGGAGGATATAATTGGTGGTGCAGAAAAGGGGTAGATTACAAGGTAAGAGGTAAAGCACAGAAGAGATAGGCACTTAGACACAATCTTATCTATCCCAGACAGACCACAGACAAACGGAACAAGACTGACTTACACAGGGAGTGATGGCAGGGAAGGACAGGCAGTCGATAGCACAAGGTGCACCTTGGCTCAGGGACAGGATACAGCTCAGTTCAGTCCAGAGATGCGGGGAGGTATTGCAGCGCTCGGAGGTGGCGTCTCTCTTCCTTCCAGTCCAGCGCGCATCTGACGTCACCTCCCTCTTCCTGCGCATGCTCAGCGGGGAGTGACACGCCCTCGGCTCGTTGGCTCCGCCCCAGATGGGATCGGTCCGCCGCTTCTATTGGGTGCGGAAGGTTACCGGGCTCCGCCCTTGACGAGGAGCTGACAGCGAGCCCCTACGTGGTAACCCCGTCGAGCACATGCTCGATGGCGGCTCGTTGGAAAGGCTTGGTGCCCTTTCAACACCCCCTACCAACCAAGCCGGAGTGAGGACGCACACTCCCCGCGCCGCCGCCGCTGTTGTTGTTGTTGTTGTTGTACCATGAGGAAGAGCTGCGGGGAGGTATTGGGAGGTCCTAAACTTCCTAACGGTGCCATACAATCACATTCTGGTGCAACGAAGAGTCAGAATTAATGGAAACGAGTCCTTAACTGACATAGACTAAGAATAACTAGCAAGATGTCCTATAGTTGTCTACGTGAGATGCGGTGGACCTGGATGCGACATTTAATGGGGGAAATAGGGGAAGGTCGGGTCTACAAAGTGTTGTTTACAGAAAATGGGACTAGGGAATGGGGGATTGGGGATAGTTGGGAAGGATGAGGAAATAGGGGAATATTTACAAGCGGATATGGATGGATGTAAATCCCATATCCGCAACAATATATATATATATATATATATATATATATATATATATATATATATATATATATATATATATATACACAAACTTGGCATTTCATATGGAATATTTTTTTTGTGGGGGTGAACTTACTTTTCAAGATGACTTAGAACCAAAAGTTCATTGGAATTGTGTTGAAATTATTCTAGATTTTGTTAATGTGACCTTTAAAAGAAACAAAAACCACATTTGACATTTCAAAGCAAATAAATTGATCCTTGAAAGTGATGTAAACTTATGTCGAACTCAATTCACAGACAGTACTGTGTTAAACTTCTGTACGTTTTCCAGAAGTATCTCTTTATTTTGCACATTAGCCAAAAAAAATTTCAACAAAAACAAAAGCTAAATTATTACTGGGATTACGGACAGTAAAATTACAGTTGAGTACTTCGTGTAACCCCCACGAGCATTCAGGAGAGCACGTACACGTCGAGGCATGCTGTTCACAAGATTTGCCAAGGTTTGGACAGGAATCGCTTGCCATGCAGTGACAATAGTCTGCTGCATTTCACGCACAGAGGCAGGCTGCTGGTCCAAGTTGTCGATTTGACGCGTTAATTCTGCCCACAAGTTCTCCATCGGATTCATATCCGGGGACATGGCAGGCCACTCCATATGCTCTAAACCACGGTCAGCAAGAAAGTGTTGGATCATGCGAGCACGATGAGGCCGTGCATTGTCATCTTGGAAGACAAAGTTTCATCGAAAGGCTGCACGAGCAAATGGAAGCAATGTTTCTTCAGAATGACCCTGTACTTGAACTGGTTCAGGTTTCCATTCAGAACAACCAGGTCAGTTTTGCCCCCTGCATGAAAAGCAGCCCAAACGGTCACCCCACCACCTTCAGCTTGGACTCTTGCAACTATACAATCTTCGTTGTGGGCTTCATGCACTTGTCTGCGCACTCGGACGTGGCCATCTTGACGATAGACCAGAAATCTAGACTCGTCACTGAAGGTCACGTGATTCCAGTGTCCTGGCTGCCATTGACGGTGCTCTCTGGCCCACTGCAATCGGCGCTGGCTATGTTGTCTGGTCAGGCGTGGCTTTCTCAGGGACGCCTGGCACGACAACCTGCTTGACCCGGTCGTTGGTTGACTAGCCTTCTGGATACAGGCACATTTGTCAGTTGCTGCCACTCAGCCCTCAGCCGATTAACCGACTTGGAATGGCCATTGCAGACTAACCGGTGCAGCTGGCGATCATCTCTCCTTGTGGTTCTGCGTGGACGTCCTGGCCTCGGTATTGGAGTAGGGACACCCCTCTGAGCATTTCGTTTCAGGATCTTTGACACCTGACCTTGAGTGATGCCATAGTGCCGAGCAATAGCACGCTGTTTCATGTCAGAATTTTGTAAAGCCACCACTCCATGACAAACAGCATTGTCAAGTTGACGGACCATCTCCAGAGGAAGCGGCAATAACTTTTGTAGACGTGCAGCAGTTGTTTTCCACTAATACAGAACGCAACAACCCTTATATACCCGAATGTGAAGCCAATCGTCAAATGTACCTGTCCTTACATTTTGTCACGCCACCTGTGATATATTCCTGTTATTGACTTCTTGCTGCGAAAGACAATCAGTGACATGGTTCTTTCAACAAAGACATCACCGAAGGGTAAAATAAACTCACCAGATTGATATACTGAGTTCAGAAAGTAAACCCAAGTCAAGAAAAAAAAAAAAATTCCATATTAAATGCCAAGTCTGTATATATATATGTATGTATATATATATATATATATATATATATATATATATATATATATATATATATATATATATATATATATATATATATATATATATATATATATATATATATATATATATATATATATATATATATTGTAACGAATGTGGAAACGTTACAATGTGAACGTTACAAAAGTATGGTAACACCCTGTTAATGTAAATAATGGTCGCAGCCGTCCTCCTAGTTAATTCCATGAAACTTACACGCAGGTCACGATATATCTTTTAAATAGTGTATTTCCTTATTCCATGTAGGCTAAATATGTGTTTCCCACTAGATTGACTTTGCATTGTATCAAACAAAATAAGCGTAGGCCCTTCCAATTTCCCCAAACATCTCCGCTCTCCAAAGTTCCTTTCAAAAGGGTGGGAGTTGTTTTCAATCCCGCAGGCCGCCATTGCCCATGTGGTAATCTCGGAGAAGAAAGGCGTGTCTCCACCTCGTCATAAGAGGGGAGGAGTGAGCCAGCCCTAACAGCCAATCAGCACCGCGGTGAGCGACCCGGTCGGCGTGCCCTCGGAGCCGGCGGCTTAATTCCGCCCGAGGTGATAAAAGCGACTGTAAGCGACTGCTTTATGAGATGACCTAGGAGGAGCGAAGAGGCGGCACCAAGAAGAGCGGTGAGATGCGAAACGCTCCAAGCCAAAGAGGAGAGGTACTCGGAGAGGAAACCAGCTTTGGAGAGACGCGCTGAAAGGAGGGAGATGGCTCCACCACAAGAAGAGGAGCAGGTGTGCCGAACCAGCGCGTGACGTCTACCGCAGCGGATACGCGACGGAGGGTTTTCCCGCCAAAACCGCGAGGAATTGAGAGCTGCTGCCTCCGACTTTGCCTCCCTCTCCAGCAATCCACCTCAAGCCCTACCTGCCTGCAATATCCCCTGTGTAAGTGTGAACGTCCTGTCCTGCTCGTTGTCTTGGGGTTAAGTAAAAATGAATAGTGTAAGTTAACGATTCACTGTGTTACTGCTTCTTCCATCCATTGCTTGTGTGTGTATAATAAATCTGTTCTTCCTCCGTACTCTTCTTCTTCTTCTTTTTCATTCTCTTTCGGTCGCTTTAGAGGTTTCCCGATTGAATATCTGTGGGGCGATCTGGTCAACGTCGGGTGGAATCGGGCTCTAATCGGGGAGTAACTGTTCGGACGCGGTTAAATACACCACCGCTCGGTCAATATAACATCTAAAACCGCGTCTGTAACAATTGGTTGTCAGGAGTTGGATTCGGACCTGGGACTAAATTTGTTAGGCCCAAATTTTGGAACACCAATTGTACTATTAGAGTAACAATTGGTGTCGAGGAGGGAGATCGGACCCGAAATCGGACCCGAAGCGCGCTTAACGCGCTCAAAATTACAAGCTGCCGAAATTTATTTTGTTTTATAAAACCCGAATTTTGAGATCGCGCCATGGACAATCAAGGCGATCGGATGTCGGTGGGGGAAATAGACGGGTTAGGGGTAACCCAGGACTTAGGGAAAGAAAGGGAGGAGGAGAGCAATGAGGAGGCGGTTGAGGGGGTATCAGACGCACAAAATGGCGCCTCGCACATGGCCACGGCGTCCACGCCCGCGACCGTAGTAGCGCCGCTGGTAGACTTGGACCTTTTTTTCATACAAATGAAGGCCCTTATGGCCCAGAATAGCGAGAAAATGAGGGAGGAAATGAGGACTCAGAGTGAGCAATTGGGGGTAATGGGAAACCAATTAGGGGTAATGGGGAACCGGATGGAGGCTCAGAGTGAGCAAATGGGGGTAATGAGGGACGAAGCGAGGGGTACCGGTGAGGGATTAGAAAAGAAATTTGAGGGATTAGACAAGAAATTTGAGGGGTTAGACAATGGGATAGAAGGGGTGAAACATGGGTTAACGGGGGTGGAAAATAGAATGGCTGCCCAGGAGAATCAGATAGAGGGGGTGAAAAATGGGTTAATGGGGTTAGAAAATAGGATGGAGGACAAATTGCGGGAGATAGGGGAGCAATCCGCCCGAGAAATTAAACAAATGGGAGAGCAGATAGAGGAGGTAAAAATCGGGGTAGAAACCAAACTGGATGCTCAGAGGGATGAATTGGGACAGATGAGGGTGGCATCTACAAAAGAGATGGAGGAAATACGACGAGGGGTAAGTGAGGAGGTTTCGGGGCTACGCGAGGAGGTAAAGCAAGGTGAGAAGCGTATGGAGAAAGAAGTGAGGTATAATACGGCAAAGTTACAAGGGGGAATAGAAGATCTGACGGAGGAGGTGGAACAGCTGACGGAGGGACAAAAAGAACTAGTGGAGCAGGTTCAAAAGAACACTGCGGTACTAGGAGGGTTAAAGGCGACACAAAAAGAAATAAAAAACGAATTAATAGCGACACAGAAGCAATGTCAGATGGTACGTGAGGAACTGACAATGAGGGTGGACGAGGTGACAGAGATAATGGAGACAAAGGACCGGCAGGTGAGGATGCACATAGAGACGGTCACGGTAGCCTTAGAGGACGAACTTGAGGAGACGCACCGAGAAATAAAAGAGGTTAAACAAAAATTAGAGGAAGTGGAAGAAGAGGTGAGTGAAATTAAGAAGGGACGGACAGAAACTAAAAGAGAAATAAAGGAGGAAGTCATGGAATATGTACAAGGTCTGTGTTCAAATCATGATGAGGTGCTCACTAACCAAATAAAAAGTTTGCAGGTGGCAAAGGAGGAGCGGAGACGAGGTACGGAGGTGAGTGGCAATGTATATGATGTGAGGAAAACTTCAGTCGGCTTGGGGATTGGTTTGGATCCGGGTGTTCGTGAAAGGCCGTTGGTGAAGTGTGCGACAGATCTGGTGTGCGAAAAAAGAGGTGTGCGAGAATGTCCGACCATGGGGTGTGTGAGGAAAAAGTGCACGCCGAGGAGTGAGTGTGCCGTCAAGAGTGAGTCGGTCGAAGCGCGTGTGCGAGGGAGCACAGGGAAGCGCGGTGTGGTGAGTGTTATGGAGGAAGTAACGAAAAAGTGTGCGCAAGAGGATGCGCAAGAAAGGTGTGTAACGGACGGGTGCATGGGGAAAGCGCATGCTGTCAAGAGTAAGGGAGAATGCATGCCTGTGGTGAGTGTTACAGAGGGTGTAACGGGACAATGTGCAGAAGAGTGTGCGCGAGAAAGGTGTGTAACGGACAGGTGCATGAGGAAAGAGTGCGCTGTCGAGAGTAAGGGTGAGTGCGCGACCGAGCGTGGAGGTGAGAGTAGTGAGAGTGACAAGGAGCGTGAATTGGTTGTGACAGGTGAGCGAGGGTGTACACCTGGAATGGAAGGATGCACACCTGGAATGGTAGAGCGTGAGTGGGAATGCACGCTGGAATTGGTCGTGAGGCACGTGGTGGGGTGTGCGAGTGAAAGCACACCTGTGATGGTCACAGAGGAGGTGACCGAGGAAGGGGCGCGAAGAGGTGTGTTGGTGAGGTGTGCGAGCGACGAATGTGTGCCAAGGTGTTCGGTGGTCAGGTGTGTGACCAAGGCTGTGAGCGGAATGAGTGTACCGAGGTGTGTAAGGAAAGGTACGAGGAGAATGGGAACAGCTGCATGTATGAGCAAGAAAGGGGTAGCGTATGCTTGTAAGAATCCAGGTGAAGCATCGACGGTAACCGGTTTAGCGGTTAGAGCGACTTATAGCCGAATCGGGCCCTCGGTGCGTGCCGGGCTTCGCGTGCCGCGAGAACCAGCGGGGATCCGAACCACGGCGGTTTCGAAAGAACCGCCGTACGCGATCCACGCTGGGCCTCGCGTGGAACGACCGCGTCCGGGCTCCACTAGGCGGGGCGGGCAGCCCGATAGGAAGGGTCGTCATGGCGACCACTTTCTGTTGAGACGTGCCGGCAGGTCGAGATCGGGACATTGGATGGCTCCACGCCGAGGTGGTGCGTGGGATCTCGGCCCGGGTAAGCCCCCGCCCCTGCCCCGAATGCGGGACGCATCCAGCCGCCGGCACAAAAGAATCCGCGTTCATTGCTCGGCTGTACGAAGCCGGGCTGTAGACGTGAATTGGCGCACCGAGAGGATGTAATAAGTAGACGGATGATGATGGTAGTGATTTGATACGAAATTTGTAATAGTGGGTAGAATTGGCAGTAAATGGAAAATTTTTGAATTGGTTGGAATTTGGACAAGCAAAATTTATAGTGAGACCCCCGATGTGGTGGGATGGCAAATCCACCATCCCTCACAGAGTGGGGGCAAATGCGCAATAGTTTATGGGGTGGCTATGACAACCGAGCCCGGGTGGGTTAGGATATTGATAGGGCCCTAGAAGATGACATTAGGTAACGTTAAGGTTAGTTAGTGACTGATACCTGTAGTGGGGACGCAGGTAGTTTAGTGTGGATGATAATGACGTGGGAGCGCAAAAGTTTAAAAGGGACGACTGGGAAGCGCAAGTTTCAGAGGGGAGTAGTTAGCTGAGATGATGCCGTGTGTGTGAGGATTGAACAGGTGTGATTGAACAGGTGTGATTGCACAGGTGTGCAACTGAACAGGTGGATGGAGCAGTGTATGAGTGAGTGATAGTGATTGTGTATTGTGATGACCAAATGGTCCAGGAAGAAAGGAGGGTGCAGGTGGCACCAGGTGTGAGGGCACAGGTGTGCAACAGCAGGTATGGAGAATGGTAGTGTGGAATAAATGGAGTATTGGAATGGATGGTCGTGGAGTGAGTATGGTGGAAATTGTGGAGTGGAGTGGATGGTGCGAAGGTGTGAATGGGGGAAGAATGGACCCCCATCACGGATACCCGGGGGCGGGTAGTGTAAGTGTTAGGTAGAGGGTATAGGTAAATTGTGGTTGGATATTGGCATCTGTGGTGCGGGTGAAAGAATGGTCTTTGGATGGGTGCATTAGTGTTGTGGAAATGGCTGGGCGTGTAGCCTGTTAGTGTGTGTAGTTGGTTGGGCGCTCCACCACTGTAAGGATGTCGGCCAGGTGAGGCCGCAGGTGGGCTCTGGGAGCCGGTAGTAGTTGTTGTGGATGGGGCCCGAGGATCCGGAGGACGGACCCGGGTAGCCCAGTGCCAGAGGGCACCGAGTGGGGTGACAGAGCCAGGAGGGGCCTGCCCCAGTTAGATAGGTTAGGGTGAGGAGCTAGGTAAGCTCGGGTGGCAACTACAGTGGTGGAGGTGTGCAGGTGGGTAGACCTGCTGGGAGAGTTACACGTCACAGCCCAGAAATTGTGCGAGGGCACCGGGAGATGAATCGGGGGAGTGAGACCCCAAATTGAGAAGCACCACAGTTTGGTCAATGGGAATTGGTTATTAGAACCCATAGTGTAAGTTGGCCAATGGATTGGCAGGGAAAGACCCCGGGTAGTGTAAAGTGTGTTAAAGTCATTTAGAAAATAGTTAGGATGAAGGATCTCCTCGCACCATCTGCATCCACTCACCTGAGGTGACAGGTACTCCACACCATGCCATGTTTTGATTATTTTTTATGATGCAAATGTTTGGATTGTGAGACGCATCATGACGTGGGTGTGACATTGTGCGTAATTCCATCTCTCCCTCCTTATGAGGATTGATGATGAATTGGTGATGGCAAATTTTGAAGTAGAGGGATTGTGGAGACGAATTTGGTATAGGGGAAATATGGGGAAGACGTGACAGTAGTGACGAATTTGTAAATGGGTAGATTTTTGTACATATGGGGTAAGGGCAAGGGTAGGGTAGGTGACAGGGGGGTGACGTACGGTAGGGACGAGCTTTCTCACTTCGCCCTCCGTACGCATTTCGCCTTGCATTGCCTTATTGATGTGTACCCTTGTGACCTTACCCCTCGCTCAATTGTCTTTCTTTTGTCTCCCACATGACCTGTGCGCCATTGGGTGCCGAGGGGAGCGTGCATGAGGTGGCCATTGTGCGCCCGAGATTCCCAGAACCAGCATGCATTGCGTTGATGTACTACTTTATGGACCGCTGTTCTGCGGCCAAGTACCACTTGATGGACCCCAGGTTCTGGGGCAGGGCACCTCTGTTGGAGACCGGCCATAGTGGCCAGGGAATCTTGCTTGCGGACCTCGGTAAGGTGGCACCTATGCCAAACAGGTGGACCACCCTTAGTTGGCCCCTGAGGCCCTAAATAAAAACGAACACAAGTTGTGCTTTTTATTATGTCCAAATAGGCCGCATGAAGCCAGAAGACGTCGGGAAGAACATCGGCCCAGCAGAGAAAGTGAAGACCACCACCAGTTGTTTTGTTGTGTTTATTAAGAACCATGGTGACTGCGCACCGAGTGGTGTTTTTGGTGCTTTGTGGTGCTTGTGGTGTTTTTGGTGCTTTTGGGTACTTTGGTGGTATTGGTACTGGTGCATCGATGCAATGCGTGCTGTCTCCTCCCTCCCAACAGGAATTTCTTTTTTTCTTGTTCCCTAAAAAGAAAAAAAAAACACAGGTCCTGGGTTGCGTTGTAAATAAGAAATCACGTCATTGTAAATAATGCTCCCCACCGTAAATGGATAGTTTGAGAATAATTCCGTAATTCGGTTAGCTGTGGGCTTGAGTCTGTTAGACAGGGTGCAATGCAATAGGGGGACATACTTATTTGTGTTTTAAGATTGTCACACTCAGGGTCAGGTTAATTGTAGAGGGAATTACACCTACGTGTCACACTAAGTTAAAGTTTTGTAGGCCCGAGTACGGGCCTGGAGAAAGGAGGGTGCAGTGTAACGAATGTGGAAACGTTACAATGTGAACGTTACAAAAGTATGGTAACACCCTGTTAATGTAAATAATGGTCGCAGCCATCCTCCTAGTTAATTCCATGAAACTTACATTCAGGTCACGATATATCTTTTAAATAGTGTATTTCCTTATTCCATGTAGGCTAAATATGTGTTTCCCACTAGATTGACTTTGCATTGTATCAAACAAAATAAGCGTAGGCCTTTCCAATTTCCCCAAACATCTCCGCTCTCCAAAGTTCCTTTCAAAAGGGTGGGAGTTGTTTTCAATCCCGCAGGCCGCCATTGCCCATGTGGTAATCTCGGAGAAGAAAGGCGTGTCTCCACCTCATCATAAGAGGGGAGGAGTGAGCCAGCCCTAACAGCCAATCAGCACCGCGGTGAGCGACCCGGTCGGCGTGCCCTCGGAGCCGGCGGCTTAATTCCGCCCGAGGTGATAAAAGCGACAGTAAGCGACTGCTTTATGAGATGACCTGGGAGGAGCGAAGAGGCGGCACCAAGAAGAGCGGTGAGATGCGAAACGCTCCAAGCCAAAGAGGAGAGGTACTCGGAGAGGAAACCAGCTTTGGAGAGACGCGCTGAAAGGAGGGAGACGGCTCCACCACAAGAAGAGGAGCAGGTGTGCCGAACCAGCGCGTGACGTCTACCGCAGCGGATACGCGACGGAGGGTTTTCCCACCAAAACCGCGAGGAATTGAGAGCTGCTGCCTCCGACTTTGCCTCCCTCTCCAGCAATCCACCTCAAGCCCTACCTACCTGCAATATCCCCTGTGTAAGTGTGAACGTCCTGTCCTGCTCGTTGTCTTGGGGTTAAGTAAAAATGAATAGTGTAAGTTAACGATTCGCTGTGTTACTGCTTCTTCCATCCATTGCTTGTGTGTGTATAATAAATCTGTTCTTCCTCCGTACTCTTCTTCTTCTTCTTTTTCATTCTCTTTCGGTCGCTTTAGAGGTTTCCCGATTGAATATCTGTGGGGCGATCTGGTCAACGTCGGGTGGAATCGGGCTCTAATCGGGGAGTAACTGTTCGGACGCGGTTAAATACACCACCGCTCGGTCAATATAACATCTAAAACCGCGTCTGTAACAATATATATATATATATATATATATATATATATATATATATATATATATATATATATATATATATATATATATATATATATTGTTGTGGATTTGAGAATTGTTGTAAATATCTCCCTGTGTAGTGTAATGAATCTTGTTGTAAATATCACCCTGTGTAGTGTAATGAATCTTGTTGTACATATCACCCTCCGTAGTGTAAAGGTCAAAGGTCGTCCTCCTAGTTAATCCATATACATGCACGTAGCAAATCATATATCCTTCTAAATAGTTATTTCCTTATTATGTGTATTAGTTTAAGGCTGTGTCTTCCATTAATTGACATTGCATTGCACCGAATTCAAATAAGATAGGTCCCCTTTGGTTTTCTATCCCAGCGGTGCGAGTGGTTTTCTATCCCGCAAGACGCCATTGGCCATGTGCTCTGTCTCGGAGAAGAAGGGGGGAGGAGCCGCCAAATTACAGGCGTGGCCCGCCCCTCGTCACCAGGAGGTGGAGACAGGAAGCCCTCGCGCCCAACCAGGACTCAGTGGGTATGGCTTGGTAGGGGTGTGATATAACCCGCAGCGCGACGCCCCCACGAGAGATGCGTCAGAGAGTTGTTGAGTACCGCAGTCCACCAGTTGAGTTCAAGTCCATCAGTGGAGGAAGAGCAGTCCACCGAGAGTGGAGTTGAGCCCAGTGGAGGAGGAGCAGCAGCGTGGAGCTGAACCACCGCAGCTTTGACCACCGCAGCTTGAGCGTTGACGGCAGCGTTGCTTTTGAGGAGAGTCGGCGGCTGCTCAACTCGAGCCGGGATCACACCAACCACCCGCATCCTTCCCGCCTTGTGATCCCACCTTCCTCGTCCGTCCAGCCATCCACCTCCAGCTGAACCTTCCTCTCCTTCCTGCCATTCCTGTCATCATCCCCCGTGTTAGTCTGATTGTCGTCCGTCTTTTATGTTGTCCTGGGGTTAAGTAAGACTGAATAGGTAAGCTAGAAATTGCACTGTGTCTTCTGGTCCTTCCCTCCTTCTGTAAATTATTTTCTTTTATTTCCTTCTCCTTGGTTCTTTTGATTGTGTAAATAATAGTTAGTAATAAATTATATTTGTATTTCCTACCTTCGTTCTTCTTCTTCATGCACGTCCGGTCGTCTTTGTGATTTCCTCATTGAAAACCTGTGGCGCGATTTTGGCCAACGTTTCAGGATCGGGTTTAGTCTCTGCTAATGGTTCATGCCGCGGTTGCTAAACCGCTCGGCAATTAACATCTGTCCGCGGTCGCGAAGGAGGTTGCGCCCCTGCCTCTCCGGAGGGAGCTGTGCAACTTCAGGACTCACATCGGTCAGTCAAAAACAAAGGGGATTAATCCCACCCTTCTTAAGGGGAAAAAGGCCGACGTAGAAATCCGCAACAATATTTATATATATATATGTATATATATATATATATATATATATATATATATATATATATGTATATATATATATATATATATATATATATATATATATATATATATATATATATATATATATATATATATATATATATATATATATATACAGTGGAACCTTGACTTACGAGTTTAATTCGTTCCGTGACCGAGCTCGTAACTCAAATTGCTCGTATCTAAAATCAAATTTCCCCATTGAAATGCATTGAAATGCTATTAATCCGTTCCAGCCCGCCAAAAACCACACCAATTTTTTTTTAAATATACAGTATGTATAAAAATATCTCGCGCTTTGTATTTCACCTGTATGCAGCATACAAGTTGGCAGGATGGCCTGGACTGGAGGTACGCACACTTGACTCTAAAGTCTAAACTGTCCAGCCTGGGTTTGAATCCCGACCCAGCTATAACCTGTCATGGGTGAATCACAGGCAGGGTGATTCATCAATGTGTGTACCGCTAAACTGGGCGCCCCGTTTGCGTCCCATTAGTTGTTGGATGTTAAGGATCTCACCGTGTTTTCCACAAAGAGAAGGCGAGCTATCGCCGGCACTCTGAACAAGTTGTGGCCTGGCATGGCATGAACATGAAAACATGAACATGAACATGAAATGTTCGACATGAACATGAAATTTTCCGAAATAAGCAAAATGCGAAAACAAAAATGCAGCGCTATACGACAGAGATACGTACTGTACTTGAACGGCAAGATAACCACGTGACCAGAACCTACCTGGCGGCGTAAACTCGAAATAACCAAAATGCGAAAACTAAAATGCAGCGCTATACGACAGAGATACGTACTGTACTTGAACGGCAAGATAACCACGTGACCAGAACCTACCTGGCGGCGTAAACTCGAAATAACCAAAATGCGAAAAAAAAAATGCAGCGCTGTACGACAGAGATACGTACTGTACGTGCACGGCAAGATAACCACGTGACCAGAACCCACCTGGCGGCGTGAACTCGAAATAACCAAAATGCGAAAAAAAAAATGCAGCGCTATACGACAGAGATACGTACTTGAACGGCAAGATATCCACGTGACCAGAACAACCCACCTGGCGGCGTGAACTCGAAATAACCAAAATGCGAAAAAAAAAATGCAGCGCTATACGACAGAGATACGTACTGTACGTGCACGGCAAGATAACCACGTGACCAGAACAACCCACCTGGTGGCGTGAACTCGAAATAACCAAAATGCAAAAAAAAAAATGCAGCGCTATACGACAGAGATACGTACTTGAACGGCAAGATAACCACGTGACCGGGTGGCGAAAGCTCGTAACTCGGATCTTGGCTCGCATCTCAAAGCAATAAACTGCCGGAGCGACGGCTCGTATCTCGAAAAACTCGTAAGTTGGGGCACTCGTAAGTCAAGGTTCCACTGTATATATATATATATATATATATATATATATATGTATATATATGTATATATATGTATATATATATATATATATATATATATATATATATATATATATATATATATATATATATATATATATATATATATATACTGTATATATATATATATATATATATATATATATATATATATATATACATATATATATATATATATATATATATATATATATATATTGTTGCGGATATGGGATTTGCATCCATCCATATCCGCTTGTAAATATTCCCCTATTTCCTCAATACTTCCCAACTATCCCCAATCCCCCATTCCCTAGTCCCATTTTCTGTAAACAACACTCTGTAGACCCGACCTCCCCCTATTTCCCCCATTAAATGTCGCATCCAGGTCCACCGCATCTCACGTAGACAACTATAGGACATCTTGCTAGTTATTCTTAGTCTATGTCAGTTAAGGACTCGTTTCCATTAATTCTGACCCTTCGTTGCACCAGAATGTGATTGTATGGCACCGTTAGGAAGTTTAGGACCTCCCAATACCTCCCCGCAGCTCTTCCTCACGGTTCAGCAACAACAACAACAACAACAGCAGTGGCGGGCGCGGGGAGTGCGCGTCCTCACTCCGGCTTGGTTGGTAGGGGGTGTTGGGAGGGCACCAGGCCTTTCCAACGAGCCGCCATCGAACATGTGCTCGACGGGGTTACCAAATAGAGGCTCCTTGTCAGCTCCTCGTCAAGGGCGGAGCCCGGTAACCCCCGCACCCAATAGAAGCGGCGGACCGGTCCCATCTGGGGCGGAGCCAACAAGCCGAGGGCGTGTCACTCCCCGCTGAGCATGCGCAGGAAGAGGGAGGTGACGTCAGATGCGCGCTGAGCTTGAAGCTAGAAAGACGCCACCTCTGAGCGCTGTGAGGCCTCCCTGCATCTTTTGGACCGTGCTTGATCCTGTCCCCGAGCCAAGGTGCACCTTGTGCTATCGAACTACCTGTCCTTCCTGCCATCAATCCCTGTGTAAGTCAACCTTGTCCCGTTTGTCTGTGGTCTGTCTGGGATAAAATAAGATTGTATTTAAGTGCCCATCTCTTCTGTGTCTTTTACCTCACTCTACCTTGTAATCTACCCCTTTTCTCCACCACTAATTATATCCTCCTCCGGAGGTCTTGAGAACTGTACCCCTTGCGTCGTTTCATCTATCCCAGTCGTTGTGTCCTTTCCATCATTGATTTAGCGTAGCGCGATTTGGCCAACGTTCGAGTGGAATCGGGTGAGTTGGGGAAGAATCGGGGGAACTGTTAGGTCGCGGTGGACCATCCGCTCGGCCCATAATAACATCTAATCCGCGATCCGTAACAATTGGTGTCAGGAGTGGGATACGAGGCCCGAAGCGCGCTTAACGCGCTCAAAATTACAAGCAGTTGGAAATTGTTTTGTTTTACAAAAAAACCCGAATTTTGAAAGTCGCGCTATGGCAGATCAAGACGGCTGGGTTCCGGTAGAGGAGAGTGAGGCAGGGTCGATCCAGGACCAAATTGAGGGACATGAGGAGAGCGAAGCAGTGAGGGCGGCAGGTTCGCAAGATGGCGCTCTCGCGCACGAGGTTGCGGGCGCGCAAAATGGCGCCTCGCACATGGCTACGGCGGCCGCACCTGCTGCACAAGTGGGAGGGATGGCCCAAATGCAGGCCCTCATGGAGCAATTTATGGTACAAATGCAGGCGTCCCTCAACCTGCAGAAGGACGAGATGAGGGCTGATAGTGAGCGATTGGGGGGCAGAATGGGGGGCAAAATGGGAGAAATGGGGGAACGGTTAGAACAAAGGATGGGGGCACAGATCGGAGGGTTAGGGAGTAGAATAGAGGGATTAGACAAGAGATTAGGGGAAATACAGGAGGGTTTAACGGGGGTAGAAAACAGAATGGCCGCTCAAGAGAATCAAATGGAAGGGATGAAAAAGGGGTTAGAGGGGTTAGAAAACAGTATGGAAGGCAAATTGAGGGACATGAGAGACCAAGCGGAAAGGGAAGTTAAAAAAATGGGGCAGCAGATAGAGGGGGTCAGAATGGGGGTAGAAACTAAATTGGATGCTCACAGGGAGGAAATGGAGCAGATGAGGGTGGCATCTGGGCAGGACATGCAACTGATGGGAGAAGAGATCAGAAGAGGTGTGAGTGAGGAGGTCGGAGGAGTGCGCGAGGAGGTGAGGCACTGTGAGGAGCGCATGGAGAAGGAGGTGAGAAAGGGGACTGTAAAATTGCAAGGTGGTATAGAGGAGTTGACGCTGGGAGTAGAACAACTGACAGTGGGACAAAAGGAGTTGGGGGACCAGGTAAAGAAGAACACAGCGGTAATAGAGGGTTTAAAATCGACACAGAAGGAGATGAAAAAGGACGTAGGGGTAATTAAAAAAAGAGTGTCAGACGGTACATGAGGACCTGACGAGGAAAATGAACAAGGTGGTAGAGGTGATGGAGGTTAAAGAGCGGGAGGTGCAGGAGCATATAGAAAAAAATAAGGTGGAGTTAGAGGAAGAACTTAAGGGGGCGCAAGAGGAGATGAAGGAGGTGAAGCCGAAATTAGAAGAAGTGGAAGAAGGGGTGAGCGAAATTCAGAAGCGACGGAGAGAGGATAAGAAAGAGATAAAGGAGGAAGTAAAAGAATTGGTCCAAAGTCTGTGTTCGGATCGTGATGATGTGCTCATTAACCGGATGAGGGATTCGCAGGTGATGGAGGAGAAGCGAAGAGAAAGAGGACCCGGTGTAAGTGGTGACGAATATGGTCGTGCGTATGATGCGCCAGGTGATTTAATAAGCTTGGGGGTCGAGATAGACCCGGATGTTCGTGAGAGGCCAAGAGTGAGGTGTATGGCTGGTCCGGAGGGTATGGAACGAGGGTGCGAGCGAGAGGGTCCGGTGATGGGAGAGGTGCGAGGTGTGAGTGAGCAGGGTTGTGGTGGTATGGAATGGGTAGCGGGTTGCAGAAGTGTGACCCATGCATCGACACCAACAGGGGTAGTTTTTAGAGGGACAGGGGAGGCACGGGAGCCCCTTGGGGGTAATGTACTGTGGGGGCCCGGCTGGTTCGGCCCCGCGCTGACCCCGCAAGGGGCGACGCACGGGGTCCAGCAGGCGGGCAACGACTCGCATACGAGGTGGTCCCACAAGGTCCCACTCGCGCCATATGACGGTGGGTAAGGGTGGCATCCCTGCCACCCTTCCCATAATGGGGGGCAAATGCGCTATAGATTATGGGGTTTATGGCGGTGAAAACTAGCCCGGGTGGGTTAGGATATTGTGTGTAGGGCCCTAGAAGATGACATTAGGTGACGTTAAGATTAGTAAGTGACAATGATACCTGTAGTGGGGACGCAGGTAGATTAGAGTGGATGATAATGACGTGGGAGCGCAATAGTTTAAAGGGACGACTGGGAAGCGCAAGTTTCAGAGGGGAGTAGTTAGATGAGATGATGCTGTGTGACAACTGGACAGGTGTGTGGAGCAGTGTATGAGTAGTGAGTGTTGTGGATCAGCGCGAATGCGCTTGGGGGAGAGAAGGGTGCAGGCGGCACCAAGTATGAGAGCACAGGTGTGCAAGTACAGGTGTGTGGAATATATGGAGCAGAGAATGAGTGGTGTGGAGAGAGTTGGAGTAAGTGGTACGGAGTGGTGTGCATGGTGCGAAGGTGTGGATGGGGGAAGAGTGGACCCCTTTTCACGAGTACCCGGGGAGGGTAGTTTAAAGAATAGTTAGAAGGTATAGGTAAATTGTGGTTGGATATTGGCATTTGTGGTGCGGTTGCAGAATGGTATTGTGGATGGGTGCATTGGTGTGGTGAAATTGGCTGGTCGTGTGGCCTGTTAGTATGAGTGTGAATGGTTGGGCACTCCACCACTGTGAGGCTGTCGGCCAGGTGAGGCCGCAGGTGGGCTCTGGGAGCCGTTAGTGTCAGTGGGTGCCTGAGGATCCCGGGTGTGGATCGGGCAGCCCGTGCCAGAGAGGGCACTGAGGGGGTGAGAGTGCGAGAAGGCCTTCCCCAGTTAGTTAGGTTAGGGTGAGGAGCAGGTGAGCTCGGTAGGCAACAACAGTGGTGGAGGTGTGCAGGTGGGCGGACCAGCTGGGAGCGTCACACGACCCAGCCACCGAAATTGTGCGGGGGCACCGAGTGATGAATCGGGGGAGTGAGACCCCAACTTGAGAAGCACCACAGTTTGGTCAATGGGAATTGGTTTTTAGAACCCAGAGTGTACGTTGGCCAATGGATTGGCAGGGAAAGACCCCGGGTAATGTAAAGTTGTTAAAGTCATTTAGGAAATAGTTAGGATTGATGAACCTGTCGCACCATACGCAGCCACTTACCTGAGGTGAGGATGATGACTCCACACCTGTGTTCCTTTGTTCTGTGTTGCAGGAAAGGAGAATTGCTGTGTGGATTTGTGAGACGCATCACCCGTGGATGGACCTCTGGGTCAACGTGGCACCTATGCCATACAGGTGAACCACTTTTAGTTGGCCCCCCTGACGGCCACAATTTAGAAATGGACGCGGTTGGCGCCTTTCTTTATTTCTAAAGAAGCCAGAAGGCCAAGTGCACTCCATGAAGGCAAGACCAGCGGCAGAACATCGGCCGGCTGCGACACCACCGGTGACCATGGACACTTGATTGTGCATTTATTATTGAACACTTTATTGGTGCACCGGATGGTGCTGACTGTGCATAATGGGGTGGTGCTTTTGGTGCTTGGACGGGGTGCTCTGCACATTATTAAAGGCCGTAGGGCCACAGGGCACTCGTGGGTTGGTGTATCGATGCTGGCATGCGGCCTCTCTCTCTCTATGCATAACATCTGCATGTGTTCCTCCAAGAACAGGTCCTGGATCGTCTTGTATAAATGATGCTCCCTACCGGCTGTATGTTTAGTTTGAGAATGCTTTCCGCGATTCGGTTATCCTGTGGGTGTGTTTCTGTTAGGAGAAGGGTGCAACGTTGCAGGGGGACATATTTACTCATTTGTGAACATCTGTAAAACTGTCGCACTCAGGGTTGAGTTAATAGTAGAGGGAACTACATCTGAGTGCCACACTAAAGTAGGTAAAAATTTATCGGGTCGGGACGCCCCGAGGTAGAGAAGGGTGCAATGTTGCGGATATGGGATTTGCATCCATCCATATCCGCTTGTAAATATTCCCCTATTTCCTCAATACTTCCCAACTATCCCCAATCCCCCATTCCCTAGTCCCATTTTCTGTAAACAACACTCTGTAGACCCGACCTCCCCCTATTTCCCCCATTAAATGTCGCATCCAGGTCCACCGCATCTCACGTAGACAACTATAGGACATCTTGCTCGTTATTCTTAGTCTATGTCAGTTAAGGACTCGTTTCCATTAATTCTGACCCTTCGTTGCACCAGAATGTGATTGTATGGCACCGTTAGGAAGTTTAGGACCTCCCAATACCTCCCCGCAGCTCTTCCTCACGGTTCAGCAACAACAACAACAACAACAGCAGCGGCGGGCGCGGGGAGTGCGCGTCCTCACTCCGGCTTGGTTGGTAGGGGGTGTTGGGAGGGCACCAGGCCTTTCCAACGAGCCGCCATCGAACATGTGCTCGACGGGGTTACCAAATAGGGGCTCCCTGTCAGCTCCTCGTCAAGGGCGGAGCCCGGTAACCCCCGCACCCAATAGAAGCGGCGGACCGGTCCCATCTGGGGCGGAGCCAACCAGCCGAGGGCGTGTCACTCCCTGCTGAGCATGCGCAGGAAGAGGGAGGTGACGTCAGATGCGCGCTGAGCTTGAAGCTAGAAAGACGCCACCTCTGAGCGCTGTGAGGCCTCCCTGCATCTTTTGGACCGTGCTTGATCCTGTCCCCGAGCCAAGGTGCACCTTGTGCTATCGAACTACCTGTCCTTCCTGCCATCAATCCCTGTGTAAGTCAGCCTTGTCCCGTTTGTCTGTGGTCTGTCTGGGATAAAATAAGATTGTATTTAAGTGCCCATCTCTTCTGTGTCTTTTACCTCACTCTACCTTGTAATCTACCCCTTTTCTCCACCACTAATTATATCCTCCTCCGGAGGTCTTGAGAACTGTACCCCTTGCGTCGTTTCATCTATCCCAGTCGTTGTGTCCTTTCCATCATTGATTTAGCGTAGCGCGATTTGGCCAACGTTCGAGTGGAATCGGGTGAGTTGGGGAAGAATCGGGGGAACTGTTAGGTCGCGGTGGACCATCCGCTCGGCCCATAATAACATCTAATCCGTGATCCGTAACAATATATATATATATATATATATATATATATATATATATATATATATATATATATATATATATATATATATATATATCAGTCACTATGCGACCTTCATATCATCAGTGGAGAACCGCCAGCAAGGTGTCCCATACAGCTGCTGCTGCACCTTGCTGGGAGCGATAAGCACCGCCTGCCACACGGTAACGTTATCTCTGGTATCCACTCATCATATGGAGTCGACCTGGTTGCGGTTGGGAGTTACTAATAATGGTATCTGTAATCTGGTTCTCCAACCTAATGAGCGGACAACATGACGTCATCGCCATGCATGTCCGCATTGCCTGCAAAGCTCCAGAGGAACCATCTAGCAGTGCGTCATTACGGATTATAAATCCAGATACTGTCACAAGTGCATGCAAAACTCACAGTTACCGACCTGGTTTCGCCCTTGTTGGGGCTTCATCAGGGCAACGCAGTGAGGCTTCCATACACTTGTAACTCTGTGAACCTTTCGGTTTTTATATCAGTCACTATGCGACCTTCATATCATCAGTGGAGAACCGCCAGCAAGGTGTCCCATACAGCTGCTGCTGCACCTTGCTGGGAGCGATAAGCACAGCCTGCCACACGGTAACGTTATCTCTGGTATCCACTCATCATATGGAGTCGACCTGGTTGCGGTTGGGAGTTACTAATAATGGTATCTGTAATCTGGTTCTCCAACCTAATGAGCGGACAACATGACGTCATCGCCATGCATGTCCGCATTGCCTGCAAAGCTCCAGAGGAACCATCTGACAGTGCGTCATTACGGATTATAAATCCAGATACTGTCACAAGTGCATGCAAAACTCACAGTTACCGACCTGGTTTCGCCCTTGTTGGGGCTTCATCAGGGCAACGCAGTGAGGCTTCCATACACTTGTAACTCTGTGAACCTTTCGGTTTTTATATCAGTCACTATGCGACCTTCATATCATCAGTGGAGAACCGCCAGCAAGGTGTCCCATACAGCTGCTGCTGCACCTTGCTGGGAGCGATAAGCACCGCCTGCCACACGGTAATGTTATCTCTGGTATCCACTCATCATATGGAGTCGACCTGGTTGCGGTTGGGAGTTACTAATAATGGTATCTGTAATCTGGTTCTCCAACCTAATGAGCGGACAACATGATGTCATCGCCATGCATGTCCGCATTGCCTGCAAAGCTCCAGAGGAACCATCTAGCAGTGCGTCATTACGGATTATAAATCCAGATACTGTCACAAGTGCATGCAAAACTCACAGTTACCGACCTGGTTTCGCCCTTGTTGGGGCTTCATCAGGGCAACGCAGTGAGGCTTCCATACACTTGTAACTCTGTGAACCTTTCAGTTTTTATATCAGTCACTATGCGACCTTCATATCATCAGTGGAGAACCGCCAGCAAGGTGTCCCATACAGCTGCTGCTGCACCTTGCTGGGAGCGATAAGCACCGCCTGCCACACGGTAACGTTATCTCTGGTATCCACTCATCATATGGAGTCGACCTGGTTGCGGTTGGGAGTTACTAATAATGGTATCTGTAATCTGGTTCTCCAACCTAATGAGCAGACAACATGACGTCATCGCCATGCATGTCCGCATTGCCTGCAAAGCTCCAGAGGAACCATCTAGCAGTGCGTCATTACGGATTATAAATCCAGATACTGTCACAAGTGCATGCAAAACTCACAGTTACCGACCTGGTTTCGCCCTTGTTGGGGCTTCATCAGGGCAACGCAGTGAGGCTTCCATACACCTGTAACTCTGTGAACCTTTCGGTTTTTATATCAGTCACTATGCGACCTTCATATCATCAGTGGAGAACCGCCAGCAAGGTGTCCCATACAGCTGCTGCTGCACCTTGCTGGGAGCGATAAGCACAGCCTGCCACACGGTAACGTTATCTCTGGTATCCACTCATCATATGGAGTCGACCTGGTTGCGGTTGGGAGTTACTAATAATGGTATCTGTAATCTGGTTCTCCAACCTAATGAGCGGACAACATGACGTCATCGCCATGCATGTCCGCATTGCCTGCAAAGCTCCAGAGGAACCATCTAACAGTGCGTCATTACGGATTATAAATCCAGATACTGTCACAAGTGCATGCAAAACTCACAGTTACCGACCTGGTTTCGCCCTTGTTGGGGCTTCATCAGGGCAACGCAGTGAGGCTTCCATACACTTGTAACTCTGTGAACCTTTCGGTTTTTATATCAGTCACTATGCGACCTTCATATCATCAGTGGAGAACCGCCAGCAAGGTGTCCCATACAGCTGCTGCTGCACCTTGCTGGGAGCGATAAGCACCGCCTGCCACACGGTAACGTTATCTCTGGTATCCACTCATCATATGGAGTCGACCTGGTTGCGGTTGGGAGTTACTATTAATGGTATCTGTAATCTGGTTCTCCAACCTAATGAGCGGACAACATGACGTCATCGCCATGCATGTCCGCATTGCCTGCAAAGCTCCAGAGGAACCATCTAGCAGTGCGTCATTACGGATTATAAATCCAGATACTGTCACAAGTGCATGCAAAACTCACAGTTACCGACCTGGTTTCGCCCTGGATGACCTGGTTGGGGCTTCATCAGGGCAACGCAGTGAGGCTTCCATACACTTGTAACTCTGTGAACCTTTCGGTTTTTATATCAGTCACTATGCGACCTTCATATCATCAGTGGAGAACCGCCAGCAAGGTGTCCCATACAGCTGCTGCTGCACCTTGCTGGGAGCGATAAGCACCGCCTGCCACACGGTAATGTTATCTCTGGTATCCACTCATCATATGGAGTCGACCTGGTTGCGGTTGGGAGTTACTAATAATGGTATCTGTAATCTGGTTCTCCAACCTAATGAGCGGACAACATGACGTCATCGCCATGCATGTCCGCATTGCCTGCAAAGCTCCAGAGGAACCATCTAGCAGTGCGTCATTACGGATTATAAATCCAGATACTGTCACAAGTGCATGCAAAACTCACAGTTACCGACCTGGTTTCGCCCTTGTTGGGGCTTCATCAGGGCAACGCAGTGAGGCTTCCATACACTTGTAACTCTGTGAACCTTTCGGTTTTTATATCAGTCACTATGCGACCTTCATATCATCAGTGGAGAACCGCCAGCAAGGTGTCCCATACAGCTGCTGCTGCACCTTGCTGGGAGCGATAAGCACCGCCTGCCACACGGTAACGTTATCTCTGGTATCCACTCATCATATGGAGTCGACCTGGTTGCGGTTGGGAGTTACTATTAATAGTATCTGTAATCTGGTTCTCCAACCTAATGAGCGGACAACATGACGTCATCGCCATGCATGTCCGCATTGCCTGCAAAGCTCCAGAGGAACCATCTAGCAGTGCGTCATTACGGATTATAAATCCAGATACTGTCACAAGTGCATGCAAAACTCACAGTTACCGACCTGGTTTCGCCCTGGATGACCTGGTTGGGGCTTCATCAGGGCAACGCAGTGAGGCTTCCATACACTTGTAACTCTGTGAACCTTTCGGTTTTTATATCAGTCACTATGCGACCTTCATATCATCAGTGGAGAACCGCCAGCAAGGTGTCCCATACAGCTGCTGCTGCAACTTGCTGGGAGCGATAAGCACCGCCTGCCACACGGTAATGTTATCTCTGGTATCCACTCATCATATGGAGTCGACCTGGTTGCGGTTGGGAGTTACTAATAATGGTATCTGTAATCTGGTTCTCCAACCTAATGAGCGGACAACATGATGTCATCGCCATGCATGTCCGCATTGCCTGCAAAGCTCCAGAGGAACCATCTCGCAGTGCGTCATTACGGATTATAAATCCAGATACTGTCACAAGTGCATGCAAAACTCACAGTTACCGACCTGGTTTCGCCCTTGTTGGGGCTTCATCAGGGCAACGCAGTGAGGCTTCCATACACTTGTAACTCTGTGAACCTTTTGGTTTTTATATCAGTCACTATGCGACCTTCATATCATCAGTGGAGAACCGCCAGCAAGGTGTCCCATACAGCTGCTGCTGCACCTTGCTGGGAGCGATAAGCACCGCCTGCCACACGGTAACGTTATCTCTGGTATCCACTCATCATATGGAGTCGACCTGGTTGCGGTTGGGAGTTACTAATAATGGTATCTGTAATCTGGTTCTCCAACCTAATGAGCGGACAACATGACGTCATCGCCATGCATGTCCGCATTGCCTGCAAAGCTCCAGAGGAACCATCTAGCAGTGCGTCATTACGGATTATAAATCCAGATACTGTCACAAGTGCATGCAAAACTCACAGTTACCGACCTGGTTTCGCCCTTGTTGGGGCTTCATCAGGGCAACGCAGTGAGGCTTCCATACACTTGTAACTCTGTGAACCTTTCGGTTTTTATATCAGTCACTATGCGACCTTCATATCATCAGTGGAGAACCGCCAGCAAGGTGTCCCATACAGCTGCTGCTGCACCTTGCTGGGAGCGATAAGCACCGCCTGCCACACGGTAACGTTATCTCTGGTATCCACTCATCATATGGAGTCGACCTGGTTGCGGTTGGGAGTTACTATTAATGGTATCTGTAATCTGGTTCTCCAACCTAATGAGCGGACAACATGACGTCATCGCCATGCATGTCCGCATTGCCTGCAAAGCTCCAGAGGAACCATCTAGCAGTGCGTCATTACGGATTATAAATCCAGATACTGTCACAAGTGCATGCAAAACTCACAGTTACCGACCTGGTTTCGCCCTGGATGACCTGGTTGGGGCTTCATCAGGGCAACGCAGTGAGGCTTCCATACACTTGTAACTCTGTGAACCTTTCGGTTTTTATATCAGTCACTATGCGACCTTCATATCATCAGTGGAGAACCGCCAGCAAGGTGTCCCATACAGCTGCTGCTGCACCTTGCTGGGAGCGATAAGCACCGCCTGCCACACGGTAATGTTATCTCTGGTATCCACTCATCATATGGAGTCGACCTGGTTGCGGTTAGGAGTTACTAATAATGGTATCTGTAATCTGGTTCTCCAACCTAATGAGCGGACAACATGACGTCATCGCCATGCATGTCCGCATTGCCTGCAAAGCTCCAGAGGAACCATCTAGCAGTGCGTCATTACGGATTATAAATCCAGATACTGTCACAAGTGCATGCAAAACTCACAGTTACCGACCTGGTTTCGCCCTTGTTGGGGCTTCATCAGGGCAACGCAGTGAGGCTTCCATACACTTGTAACTCTGTGAACCTTTCGGTTTTTATATCAGTCACTATGCGACCTTCATATCATCAGTGGAGAACCGCCAGCAAGGTGTCCCATACAGCTGCTGCTGCACCTTGCTGGGAGCGATAAGCACCGCCTGCCACACGGTAACGTTATCTCTGGTATCCACTCATCATATGGAGTCGACCTGGTTGCGGTTGGGAGTTACTATTAATGGTATCTGTAATCTGGTTCTCCAACCTAATGAGCGGACAACATGACGTCATCGCCATGCATGTCCGCATTGCCTGCAAAGCTCCAGAGGAACCATCTAGCAGTGCGTCATTACGGATTATAAATCCAGATACTGTCACAAGTGCATGCAAAACTCACAGTTACCGACCTGGTTTCGCCCTGGATGACCTGGTTGGGGCTTCATCAGGGCAACGCAGTGAGGCTTCCATACACTTGTAACTCTGTGAACCTTTCGGTTTTTATATCAGTCACTATGCGACCTTCATATCATCAGTGGAGAACCGCCAGCAAGGTGTCCCATACAGCTGCTGCTGCACCTTGCTGGGAGCGATAAGCACCGCCTGCCACACGGTAACGTTATCTCTGGTATCCACTCATCATATGGAGTCGACCTGGTTGCGGTTGGGAGTTACTAATAATGGTATCTGTAATCTGGTTCTCCAACCTAATGAGCGGACAACATGACGTCATCGCCATGCATGTCCGCATTGCCTGCAAAGCTCCAGAGGAACCATCTAACAGTGCGTCATTACGGATTATAAATCCAGATACTGTCACAAGTGCATGCAAAACTCACAGTTACCGACCTGGTTTCGCCCTTGTTGGGGCTTCATCAGGGCAACGCAGTGAGGCTTCCATACACTTGTAACTCTGTGAACCTTTCGGTTTTTATATCAGTCACTATGCGACCTTCATATCATCAGTGGAGAACCGCCAGCAAGGTGTCCCATACAGCTGCTGCTGCACCTTGCTGGGAGCGATAAGCACCGCCTGCCACACGGTAACGTTATCTCTGGTATCCACTCATCATATGGAGTCGACCTGGTTGCGGTTGGGAGTTACTATTAATGGTATCTGTAATCTGGTTCTCCAACCTAATGAGCGGACAACATGACGTCATCGCCATGCATGTCCGCATTGCCTGCAAAGCTCCAGAGGAACCATCTAGCAGTGCGTCATTACGGATTATAAATCCAGATACTGTCACAAGTGCATGCAAAACTCACAGTTACCGACCTGGTTTCGCCCTGGATGACCTGGTTGGGGCTTCATCAGGGCAACGCAGTGAGGCTTCCATACACTTGTAACTCTGTGAACCTTTCGGTTTTTATATCAGTCACTATGCGACCTTCATATCATCAGTGGAGAACCGCCAGCAAGGTGTCCCATACAGCTGCTGCTGCACCTTGCTGGGAGCGATAAGCACCGCCTGCCACACGGTAATGTTATCTCTGGTATCCACTCATCATATGGAGTCGACCTGGTTGCGGTTGGGAGTTACTAATAATGGTATCTGTAATCTGGTTCTCCAACCTAATGAGCGGACAACATGACGTCATCGCCATGCATGTCCGCATTGCCTGCAAAGCTCCAGAGGAACCATCTAGCAGTGCGTCATTACGGATTATAAATCCAGATACTGTCACAAGTGCATGCAAAACTCACAGTTACCGACCTGGTTTCGCCCTTGTTGGGGCTTCATCAGGGCAACGCAGTGAGGCTTCCATACACTTGTAACTCTGTGAACCTTTCGGTTTTTATATCAGTCACTATGCGACCTTCATATCATCAGTGGAGAACCGCCAGCAAGGTGTCCCATACAGCTGCTGCTGCACCTTGCTGGGAGCGATAAGCACCGCCTGCCACACGGTAACGTTATCTCTGGTATCCACTCATCATATGGAGTCGACCTGGTTGCGGTTGGGAGTTACTATTAATGGTATCTGTAATCTGGTTCTCCAACCTAATGAGCGGACAACATGACGTCATCGCCATGCATGTCCGCATTGCCTGCAAAGCTCCAGAGGAACCATCTAGCAGTGCGTCATTACGGATTATAAATCCAGATACTGTCACAAGTGCATGCAAAACTCACAGTTACCGACCTGGTTTCGCCCTGGATGACCTGGTTGGGGCTTCATCAGGGCAACGCAGTGAGGCTTCCATACACTTGTAACTCTGTGAACCTTTCGGTTTTTATATCAGTCACTATGCGACCTTCATATCATCAGTGGAGAACCGCCAGCAAGGTGTCCCATACAGCTGCTGCTGCACCTTGCTGGGAGCGATAAGCACCGCCTGCCACACGGTAATGTTATCTCTGGTATCCACTCATCATATGGAGTCGACCTGGTTGCGGTTGGGAGTTACTAATAATGGTATCTGTAATCTGGTTCTCCAACCTAATGAGCGGACAACATGATGTCATCGCCATGCATGTCCGCATTGCCTGCAAAGCTCCAGAGGAACCATCTAGCAGTGCGTCATTACGGATTATAAATCCAGATACTGTCACAAGTGCATGCAAAACTCACAGTTACCGACCTGGTTTCGCCCTTGTTGGGGCTTCATCAGGGCAACGCAGTGAGGCTTCCATACACTTGTAACTCTGTGAACCTTTCAGTTTTTATATCAGTCACTATGCGACCTTCATATCATCAGTGGAGAACCGCCAGCAAGGTGTCCCATACAGCTGCTGCTGCACCTTGCTGGGAGCGATAAGCACCGCCTGCCACACGGTAACGTTATCTCTGGTATCCACTCATCATATGGAGTCGACCTGGTTGCGGTTGGGAGTTACTAATAATGGTATCTGTAATCTGGTTCTCCAACCTAATGAGCGGACAACATGACGTCATCGCCATGCATGTCCGCATTGCCTGCAAAGCTCCAGAGGAACCATCTAACAGTGCGTCATTACGGATTATAAATCCAGATACTGTCACAAGTGCATGCAAAACTCACAGTTACCGACCTGGTTTCGCCCTTGTTGGGGCTTCATCAGGGCAACGCAGTGAGGCTTCCATACACTTGTAACTCTGTGAACCTTTCGGTTTTTATATCAGTCACTATGCGACCTTCATATCATCAGTGGAGAACCGCCAGCAAGGTGTCCCATACAGCTGCTGCTGCACCTTGCTGGGAGCGATAAGCACCGCCTGCCACACGGTAACGTTATCTCTGGTATCCACTCATCATATGGAGTCGACCTGGTTGCGGTTGGGAGTTACTATTAATGGTATCTGTAATCTGGTTCTCCAACCTAATGAGCGGACAACATGACGTCATCGCCATGCATGTCCGCATTGCCTGCAAAGCTCCAGAGGAACCATCTAGCAGTGCGTCATTACGGATTATAAATCCAGATACTGTCACAAGTGCATGCAAAACTCACAGTTACCGACCTGGTTTCGCCCTGGATGACCTGGTTGGGGCTTCATCAGGGCAACGCAGTGAGGCTTCCATACACTTGTAACTCTGTGAACCTTTCGGTTTTTATATCAGTCACTATGCGACCTTCATATCATCAGTGGAGAACCGCCAGCAAGGTGTCCCATACAGCTGCTGCTGCAACTTGCTGGGAGCGATAAGCACCGCCTGCCACACGGTAATGTTATCTCTGGTATCCACTCATCATATGGAGTCGACCTGGTTGCGGTTGGGAGTTACTAATAATGGTATCTGTAATCTGGTTCTCCAACCTAATGAGCGGACAACATGATGTCATCGCCATGCATGTCCGCATTGCCTGCAAAGCTCCAGAGGAACCATCTAGCAGTGCGTCATTACGGATTATAAATCCAGATACTGTCACAAGTGCATGCAAAACTCACAGTTACCGACCTGGTTTCGCCCTTGTTGGGGCTTCATCAGGGCAACGCAGTGAGGCTTCCATACACTTGTAACTCTGTGAACCTTTTGGTTTTTATATCAGTCACTATGCGACCTTCATATCATCAGTGGAGAACCGCCAGCAAGGTGTCCCATACAGCTGCTGCTGCACCTTGCTGGGAGCGATAAGCACCGCCTGCCACACGGTAACGTTATCTCTGGTATCCACTCATCATATGGAGTCGACCTGGTTGCGGTTGGGAGTTACTAATAATGGTATCTGTAATCTGGTTCTCCAACCTAATGAGCGGACAACATGACGTCATCGCCATGCATGTCCGCATTGCCTGCAAAGCTCCAGAGGAACCATCTAGCAGTGCGTCATTACGGATTATAAATCCAGATACTGTCACAAGTGCATGCAAAACTCACAGTTACCGACCTGGTTTCGCCCTTGTTGGGGCTTCATCAGGGCAACGCAGTGAGGCTTCCATACACTTGTAACTCTGTGAACCTTTCGGTTTTTATATCAGTCACTATGCGACCTTCATATCATCAGTGGAGAACCGCCAGCAAGGTGTCCCATACAGCTGCTGCTGCACCTTGCTGGGAGCGATAAGCACCGCCTGCCACACGGTAACGTTATCTCTGGTATCCACTCATCATATGGAGTCGACCTGGTTGCGGTTGGGAGTTACTAAGAATGGTATCTGTAATCTGGTTCTCCAACCTAATGAGCGGACAACATGACGTCATCGCCATGCATGTCCGCATTGCCTGCAAAGCTCCAGAGGAACCATCTAGCAGTGCGTCATTACGGATTATAAATCCAGATACTGTCACAAGTGCATGCAAAACTCACAGTTACCGACCTGGTTTCGCCCTGGATGCCCTTGTTGGGGCTTCATCAGGGCAACGCAGTGAGGCTTCCATACACTTGTAACTCTGTGAACCTTTCGGTTTTTATATCAGTCACTATGCGACCTTCATATCATCAGTGGAGAACCGCCAGCAAGGTGTCCCATACAGCTGCTGCTGCACCTTGCTGGGAGCGATAAGCACCGCCTGCCACACGGTAACGTTATCTCTGGTATCCACTCATCATATGGAGTCGACCTGGTTGCGGTTGGGAGTTACTAATAATGGTATCTGTAATCTGGTTCTCCAACCTAATGAGCGGACAACATGACGTCATCGCCATGCATGTCCGCATTGCCTGCAAAGCTCCAGAGGAACCATCTAGCAGTGCGTCATTACGGATTATAAATCCAGATACTGTCACAAGTGCATGCAAAACTCACAGTTACCGACCTGGTTTCGCCCTTGTTGGGGCTTCATCAGGGCAACGCAGTGAGGCTTCCATACACTTGTAACTCTGTGAACCTTTCGGTTTTTATATCAGTCACTATGCGACCTTCATATCATCAGTGGAGAACCGCCAGCAAGGTGTCCCATACAGCTGCTGCTGCACCTTGCTGGGAGCGATAAGCACCGCCTGCCACACGGTAACGTTATCTCTGGTATCCACTCATCATATGGAGTCGACCTGGTTGCGGTTGGGAGTTACTATTAATAGTATCTGTAATCTGGTTCTCCAACCTAATGAGCGGACAACATGACGTCATCGCCATGCATGTCCGCATTGCCTGCAAAGCTCCAGAGGAACCATCTAGCAGTGCGTCATTACGGATTATAAATCCAGATACTGTCACAAGTGCATGCAAAACTCACAGTTACCGACCTGGTTTCGCCCTGGATGACCTGGTTGGGGCTTCATCAGGGCAACGCAGTGAGGCTTCCATACACTTGTAACTCTGTGAACCTTTCGGTTTTTATATCAGTCACTATGCGACCTTCATATCATCAGTGGAGAACCGCCAGCAAGGTGTCCCATACAGCTGCTGCTGCACCTTGCTGGGAGCGATAAGCACCGCCTGCCACACGGTAATGTTATCTCTGGTATCCACTCATCATATGGAGTCGACCTGGTTGCGGTTGGGAGTTACTAATAATGGTATCTGTAATCTGGTTCTCCAACCTAATGAGCGGACAACATGATGTCATCGCCATGCATGTCCGCATTGCCTGCAAAGCTCCAGAGGAACCATCTAGCAGTGCGTCATTACGGATTATAAATCCAGATACTGTCACAAGTGCATGCAAAACTCACAGTTACCGACCTGGTTTCGCCCTTGTTGGGGCTTCATCAGGGCAACGCAGTGAGGCTTCCATACACTTGTAACTCTGTGAACCTTTCAGTTTTTATATCAGTCACTATGCGACCTTCATATCATCAGTGGAGAACCGCCAGCAAGGTGTCCCATACAGCTGCTGCTGCACCTTGCTGGGAGCGATAAGCACCGCCTGCCACACGGTAACGTTATCTCTGGTATCCACTCATCATATGGAGTCGACCTGGTTGCGGTTGGGAGTTACTAATAATGGTATCTGTAATCTGGTTCTCCAACCTAATGAGCGGACAACATGACGTCATCGCCATGCATGTCCGCATTGCCTGCAAAGCTCCAGAGGAACCATCTAGCAGTGCGTCATTACGGATTATAAATCCAGATACTGTCACAAGTGCATGCAAAACTCACAGTTACCGACCTGGTTTCGCCCTGGATGACCTGGTTGGGGCTTCATCAGGGCAACGCAGTGAGGCTTCCATACACTTGTAACTCTGTGAACCTTTCGGTTTTTATATCAGTCACTATGCGACCTTCATATCATCAGTGGAGAACCGCCAGCAAGGTGTCCCATACAGCTGCTGCTGCAACTTGCTGGGAGCGATAAGCACCGCCTGCCACACGGTAATGTTATCTCTGGTATCCACTCATCATATGGAGTCGACCTGGTTGCGGTTGGGAGTTACTAATAATGGTATCTGTAATCTGGTTCTCCAACCTAATGAGCGGACAACATGATGTCATCGCCATGCATGTCCGCATTGCCTGCAAAGCTCCAGAGGAACCATCTCGCAGTGCGTCATTACGGATTATAAATCCAGATACTGTCACAAGTGCATGCAAAACTCACAGTTACCGACCTGGTTTCGCCCTTGTTGGGGCTTCATCAGGGCAACGCAGTGAGGCTTCCATACACTTGTAACTCTGTGAACCTTTTGGTTTTTATATCAGTCACTATGCGACCTTCATATCATCAGTGGAGAACCGCCAGCAAGGTGTCCCATACAGCTGCTGCTGCACCTTGCTGGGAGCGATAAGCACCGCCTGCCACACGGTAACGTTATCTCTGGTATCCACTCATCATATGGAGTCGACCTGGTTGCGGTTGGGAGTTACTAATAATGGTATCTGTAATCTGGTTCTCCAACCTAATGAGCGGACAACATGACGTCATCGCCATGCATGTCCGCATTGCCTGCAAAGCTCCAGAGGAACCATCTAGCAGTGCGTCATTACGGATTATAAATCCAGATACTGTCACAAGTGCATGCAAAACTCACAGTTACCGACCTGGTTTCGCCCTTGTTGGGGCTTCATCAGGGCAACGCAGTGAGGCTTCCATACACTTGTAACTCTGTGAACCTTTCGGTTTTTATATCAGTCACTATGCGACCTTCATATCATCAGTGGAGAACCGCCAGCAAGGTGTCCCATACAGCTGCTGCTGCACCTTGCTGGGAGCGATAAGCACCGCCTGCCACACGGTAACGTTATCTCTGGTATCCACTCATCATATGGAGTCGACCTGGTTGCGGTTGGGAGTTACTATTAATGGTATCTGTAATCTGGTTCTCCAACCTAATGAGCGGACAACATGACGTCATCGCCATGCATGTCCGCATTGCCTGCAAAGCTCCAGAGGAACCATCTAGCAGTGCGTCATTACGGATTATAAATCCAGATACTGTCACAAGTGCATGCAAAACTCACAGTTACCGACCTGGTTTCGCCCTGGATGACCTGGTTGGGGCTTCATCAGGGCAACGCAGTGAGGCTTCCATACACTTGTAACTCTGTGAACCTTTCGGTTTTTATATCAGTCACTATGCGACCTTCATATCATCAGTGGAGAACCGCCAGCAAGGTGTCCCATACAGCTGCTGCTGCACCTTGCTGGGAGCGATAAGCACCGCCTGCCACACGGTAATGTTATCTCTGGTATCCACTCATCATATGGAGTCGACCTGGTTGCGGTTAGGAGTTACTAATAATGGTATCTGTAATCTGGTTCTCCAACCTAATGAGCGGACAACATGACGTCATCGCCATGCATGTCCGCATTGCCTGCAAAGCTCCAGAGGAACCATCTAGCAGTGCGTCATTACGGATTATAAATCCAGATACTGTCACAAGTGCATGCAAAACTCACAGTTACCGACCTGGTTTCGCCCTTGTTGGGGCTTCATCAGGGCAACGCAGTGAGGCTTCCATACACTTGTAACTCTGTGAACCTTTCGGTTTTTATATCAGTCACTATGCGACCTTCATATCATCAGTGGAGAACCGCCAGCAAGGTGTCCCATACAGCTGCTGCTGCACCTTGCTGGGAGCGATAAGCACCGCCTGCCACACGGTAACGTTATCTCTGGTATCCACTCATCATATGGAGTCGACCTGGTTGCGGTTGGGAGTTACTATTAATGGTATCTGTAATCTGGTTCTCCAACCTAATGAGCGGACAACATGACGTCATCGCCATGCATGTCCGCATTGCCTGCAAAGCTCCAGAGGAACCATCTAGCAGTGCGTCATTACGGATTATAAATCCAGATACTGTCACAAGTGCATGCAAAACTCACAGTTACCGACCTGGTTTCGCCCTGGATGACCTGGTTGGGGCTTCATCAGGGCAACGCAGTGAGGCTTCCATACACTTGTAACTCTGTGAACCTTTCGGTTTTTATATCAGTCACTATGCGACCTTCATATCATCAGTGGAGAACCGCCAGCAAGGTGTCCCATACAGCTGCTGCTGCACCTTGCTGGGAGCGATAAGCACCGCCTGCCACACGGTAACGTTATCTCTGGTATCCACTCATCATATGGAGTCGACCTGGTTGCGGTTGGGAGTTACTAATAATGGTATCTGTAATCTGGTTCTCCAACCTAATGAGCGGACAACATGACGTCATCGCCATGCATGTCCGCATTGCCTGCAAAGCTCCAGAGGAACCATCTAACAGTGCGTCATTACGGATTATAAATCCAGATACTGTCACAAGTGCATGCAAAACTCACAGTTACCGACCTGGTTTCGCCCTTGTTGGGGCTTCATCAGGGCAACGCAGTGAGGCTTCCATACACTTGTAACTCTGTGAACCTTTCGGTTTTTATATCAGTCACTATGCGACCTTCATATCATCAGTGGAGAACCGCCAGCAAGGTGTCCCATACAGCTGCTGCTGCACCTTGCTGGGAGCGATAAGCACCGCCTGCCACACGGTAACGTTATCTCTGGTATCCACTCATCATATGGAGTCGACCTGGTTGCGGTTGGGAGTTACTATTAATGGTATCTGTAATCTGGTTCTCCAACCTAATGAGCGGACAACATGACGTCATTGCCATGCATGTCCGCATTGCCTGCAAAGCTCCAGAGGAACCATCTAGCAGTGCGTCATTACGGATTATAAATCCAGATACTGTCACAAGTGCATGCAAAACTCACAGTTACCGACCTGGTTTCGCCCTGGATGACCTGGTTGGGGCTTCATCAGGGCAACGCAGTGAGGCTTCCATACACTTGTAACTCTGTGAACCTTTTGGTTTTTATATCAGTCACTATGCGACCTTCATATCATCAGTGGAGAACCGCCAGCAAGGTGTCCCATACAGCTGCTGCTGCACCTTGCTGGGAGCGATAAGCACCGCCTGCCACACGGTAACGTTATCTCTGGTATCCACTCATCATATGGAGTCGACCTGGTTGCAGTTGGGAGTTACTAATAATGGTATCTGTAATCTGGTTCTCCAACCTAATGAGCGGACAACATGACGTCATCGCCATGCATGTCCGCATTGCCTGCAAAGCTCCAGAGGAACCATCTAGCAGTGCGTCATTACGGATTATAAATCCAGATACTGTCACAAGTGCATGCAAAACTCACAGTTACCGACCTGGTTTCGCCCTTGTTGGGGCTTCATCAGGGCAACGCAGTGAGGCTTCCATACACTTGTAACTCTGTGAACCTTTCGGTTTTTATATCAGTCACTATGCGACCTTCATATCATCAGTGGAGAACCGCCAGCAAGGTGTCCCATACAGCTGCTGCTGCACCTTGCTGGGAGCGATAAGCACCGCCTGCCACACGGTAACGTTATCTCTGGTATCCACTCATCATATGGAGTCGACCTGGTTGCGGTTGGGAGTTACTATTAATGGTATCTGTAATCTGGTTCTCCAACCTAATGAGCGGACAACATGACGTCATCGCCATGCATGTCCGCATTGCCTGCAAAGCTCCAGAGGAACCATCTAGCAGTGCGTCATTACGGATTATAAATCCAGATACTGTCACAAGTGCATGCAAAACTCACAGTTACCGACCTGGTTTCGCCCTGGATGACCTGGTTGGGGCTTCATCAGGGCAACGCAGTGAGGCTTCCATACACTTGTAACTCTGTGAACCTTTCGGTTTTTATATCAGTCACTATGCGACCTTCATATCATCAGTGGAGAACCGCCAGCAAGGTGTCCCATACAGCTGCTGCTGCACCTTGCTGGGAGCGATAAGCACCGCCTGCCACACGGTAATGTTATCTCTGGTATCCACTCATCATATGGAGTCGACCTGGTTGCGGTTGGGAGTTACTAATAATGGTATCTGTAATCTGGTTCTCCAACCTAATGAGCGGACAACATGACGTCATCGCCATGCATGTCCGCATTGCCTGCAAAGCTCCAGAGGAACCATCTAGCAGTGCGTCATTACGGATTATAAATCCAGATACTGTCACAAGTGCATGCAAAACTCACAGTTACCGACCTGGTTTCGCCCTTGTTGGGGCTTCATCAGGGCAACGCAGTGAGGCTTCCATACACTTGTAACTCTGTGAACCTTTCGGTTTTTATATCAGTCACTATGCGACCTTCATATCATCAGTGGAGAACCGCCAGCAAGGTGTCCCATACAGCTGCTGCTGCACCTTGCTGGGAGCGATAAGCACCGCCTGCCACACGGTAACGTTATCTCTGGTATCCACTCATCATATGGAGTCGACCTGGTTGCGGTTGGGAGTTACTATTAATGGTATCTGTAATCTGGTTCTCCAACCTAATGAGCGGACAACATGACGTCATCGCCATGCATGTCCGCATTGCCTGCAAAGCTCCAGAGGAACCATCTAGCAGTGCGTCATTACGGATTATAAATCCAGATACTGTCACAAGTGCATGCAAAACTCACAGTTACCGACCTGGTTTCGCCCTGGATGACCTGGTTGGGGCTTCATCAGGGCAACGCAGTGAGGCTTCCATACACTTGTAACTCTGTGAACCTTTCGGTTTTTATATCAGTCACTATGCGACCTTCATATCATCAGTGGAGAACCGCCAGCAAGGTGTCCCATACAGCTGCTGCTGCACCTTGCTGGGAGCGATAAGCACCGCCTGCCACACGGTAATGTTATCTCTGGTATCCACTCATCATATGGAGTCGACCTGGTTGCGGTTGGGAGTTACTAATAATGGTATCTGTAATCTGGTTCTCCAACCTAATGAGCGGACAACATGATGTCATCGCCATGCATGTCCGCATTGCCTGCAAAGCTCCAGAGGAACCATCTAGCAGTGCGTCATTACGGATTATAAATCCAGATACTGTCACAAGTGCAT
This sequence comes from Myxine glutinosa, assembly GCF_964187855.1. NCBI lineage: Eukaryota > Metazoa > Chordata > Myxini > Myxiniformes > Myxinidae > Myxine > Myxine glutinosa. The sequence goes on along the minus strand of NC_136265.1, from coordinate 71,516,639 downwards.
GCAAAACTCACAGTTACCGACCTGGTTTCGCCCTTGTTGGGGCTTCATCAGGGCAACGCAGTGAGGCTTCCATACACTTGTAACTCTGTGAACCTTTCAGTTTTTATATCAGTCACTATGCGACCTTCATATCATCAGTGGAGAACCGCCAGCAAGGTGTCCCATACAGCTGCTGCTGCACCTTGCTGGGAGCGATAAGCACCGCCTGCCACACGGTAACGTTATCTCTGGTATCCACTCATCATATGGAGTCGACCTGGTTGCGGTTGGGAGTTACTAATAATGGTATCTGTAATCTGGTTCTCCAACCTAATGAGCGGACAACATGACGTCATCGCCATGCATGTCCGCATTGCCTGCAAAGCTCCAGAGGAACCATCTAACAGTGCGTCATTACGGATTATAAATCCAGATACTGTCACAAGTGCATGCAAAACTCACAGTTACCGACCTGGTTTCGCCCTTGTTGGGGCTTCATCAGGGCAACGCAGTGAGGCTTCCATACACTTGTAACTCTGTGAACCTTTCGGTTTTTATATCAGTCACTATGCGACCTTCATATCATCAGTGGAGAACCGCCAGCAAGGTGTCCCATACAGCTGCTGCTGCACCTTGCTGGGAGCGATAAGCACCGCCTGCCACACGGTAACGTTATCTCTGGTATCCACTCATCATATGGAGTCGACCTGGTTGCGGTTGGGAGTTACTATTAATGGTATCTGTAATCTGGTTCTCCAACCTAATGAGCGGACAACATGACGTCATCGCCATGCATGTCCGCATTGCCTGCAAAGCTCCAGAGGAACCATCTAGCAGTGCGTCATTACGGATTATAAATCCAGATACTGTCACAAGTGCATGCAAAACTCACAGTTACCGACCTGGTTTCGCCCTGGATGACCTGGTTGGGGCTTCATCAGGGCAACGCAGTGAGGCTTCCATACACTTGTAACTCTGTGAACCTTTCGGTTTTTATATCAGTCACTATGCGACCTTCATATCATCAGTGGAGAACCGCCAGCAAGGTGTCCCATACAGCTGCTGCTGCAACTTGCTGGGAGCGATAAGCACCGCCTGCCACACGGTAATGTTATCTCTGGTATCCACTCATCATATGGAGTCGACCTGGTTGCGGTTGGGAGTTACTAATAATGGTATCTGTAATCTGGTTCTCCAACCTAATGAGCGGACAACATGATGTCATCGCCATGCATGTCCGCATTGCCTGCAAAGCTCCAGAGGAACCATCTAGCAGTGCGTCATTACGGATTATAAATCCAGATACTGTCACAAGTGCATGCAAAACTCACAGTTACCGACCTGGTTTCGCCCTTGTTGGGGCTTCATCAGGGCAACGCAGTGAGGCTTCCATACACTTGTAACTCTGTGAACCTTTTGGTTTTTATATCAGTCACTATGCGACCTTCATATCATCAGTGGAGAACCGCCAGCAAGGTGTCCCATACAGCTGCTGCTGCACCTTGCTGGGAGCGATAAGCACCGCCTGCCACACGGTAACGTTATCTCTGGTATCCACTCATCATATGGAGTCGACCTGGTTGCGGTTGGGAGTTACTAATAATGGTATCTGTAATCTGGTTCTCCAACCTAATGAGCGGACAACATGACGTCATCGCCATGCATGTCCGCATTGCCTGCAAAGCTCCAGAGGAACCATCTAGCAGTGCGTCATTACGGATTATAAATCCAGATACTGTCACAAGTGCATGCAAAACTCACAGTTACCGACCTGGTTTCGCCCTTGTTGGGGCTTCATCAGGGCAACGCAGTGAGGCTTCCATACACTTGTAACTCTGTGAACCTTTCGGTTTTTATATCAGTCACTATGCGACCTTCATATCATCAGTGGAGAACCGCCAGCAAGGTGTCCCATACAGCTGCTGCTGCACCTTGCTGGGAGCGATAAGCACCGCCTGCCACACGGTAACGTTATCTCTGGTATCCACTCATCATATGGAGTCGACCTGGTTGCGGTTGGGAGTTACTAAGAATGGTATCTGTAATCTGGTTCTCCAACCTAATGAGCGGACAACATGACGTCATCGCCATGCATGTCCGCATTGCCTGCAAAGCTCCAGAGGAACCATCTAGCAGTGCGTCATTACGGATTATAAATCCAGATACTGTCACAAGTGCATGCAAAACTCACAGTTACCGACCTGGTTTCGCCCTGGATGACCTGGTTGGGGCTTCATCAGGGCAACGCAGTGAGGCTTCCATACACTTGTAACTCTGTGAACCTTTCGGTTTTTATATCAGTCACTATGCGACCTTCATATCATCAGTGGAGAACCGCCAGCAAGGTGTCCCATACAGCTGCTGCTGCACCTTGCTGGGAGCGATAAGCACCGCCTGCCACACGGTAACGTTATCTCTGGTATCCACTCATCATATGGAGTCGACCTGGTTGCGGTTGGGAGTTACTAATAATGGTATCTGTAATCTGGTTCTCCAACCTAATGAGCGGACAACATGACGTCATCGCAAACAAGGGCGAAACCAGGTCGGTATCTGTGAGTTTTGCATGCACTTGTGACAGTATCTGGATTTATAATCCGTAATGACGCACTGCTAGATGATTCCTCTGGAGCTTTGCAGGCAATGCGGACATGCATGGCGATGACGTCATGTTGTCCGCTCATTAGGTTGGAGAACCAGATTACAGATACCATTATATATATATATATATATATATATATATATATATATATATATATATATATAATATATAATATATATATATAATATATATATATATATATAAATATATAATATTGTTGCGAATATGGAATTTGGCCTCCATATCCGCTTGTAAATATTCCCCTATTTTCTCCAATACTCCCCAACTTTCCCCAATCCCCCATTCCCTAGTCCCATTGCATGTAAATAACAATCAGTAGAGCCGACCTTCCCCTTATTCCCCCATTAAATGTCGTGCCCAGGTCCACCGCACCACACGTAGCCAACTTTCGGACATCTTCCTAGTTATTCTTAATCTATGTCAGTTAAGGCCTCGTTTCCATTAATTATGACTCTTCGTTGCACCAGAATGTGATTATATGGCATCAGTAGTGAGTTTAGGACCTTTCCCATACCTCCTCCCATCTTCTTCCCCAAACAACAACAACAACAACAATTACAACAACAATTACAACTACAACTACGACTACAACAACAGAGGGGCGGGGAGTGTGCGTCCTCACACCGGCTCGGTTACCCGCCATGACCATACGCTCCACGGCGTTACCCCGAAGGGGCTGGCTGTCAGCTCCTCATCAGGGGCGGAGCCAGTAACCCCCCCACGCACCCAATGAGAAGCAACGTGCCGATTCCACGAGGCGGAGCTAACGAGCCGAGGGCGTGTCACTCCCCGCCGGATATACGCGGCCCCGCGCCGGATGTGACGTGAGATGCGCCCCCAGCCTGGAGAGAGAAGTCGCCACCCCTCGAGCGCTGCAATACCTCCACCGCATCTCTTAAACTGGACCGTACGTGATCCTGCCCTGAGCCCAGGTGCACCTGGAGCGATCGCTACCCGCCTGTCCTTTGCATCAAACCCCGTGTGAGTGAGCCTTGTCCCGTTTATCTGTCGTCTGTTGGGAATAATATAAGATTGTGTTTAAGTGCCCACCTTCCTATGTTTCCCTCTTGTCCCTGTAATCTAAACCTTCCGCATTATTGTAATAACAACCTTTGAGAACCGTATCCCTGGTGTCGTGTCGTATTAATTCCAGCCGTGTGTCTTCTTTTTCCTTCATTGGTCTAGCATAGCGCGATTAGTCAACGTTCGGGCACAATCGGGTAACTTGTGCAGACGTGGTCATACCATAAAACCGCTCGGTAAATAACATCCAAGCCACGTCTGTAACAATTGGTGTCGAGGAGTGGAATTCGAACCCGGGACTAAATTAGTTAGGCCCAAATTTTGGGAGGGAAAATCGATTCGGAGCGCGTTTCCCGCGCGAAATTATAACGGCGAAATTTGAATTTGTTTTACGAAAATAAAAAAATAAAAACCGAATTTTGAAAGTCGCGCTATGGCGGATCAAGACAGCTGGGGTCCGGTAAAGGAGAGTGAGGTAGGGTCGATCCAGGACCAAAATGAGGGACAGGAGGAGAGCGAAGCAGTGAGGGCGGCAGGTTCGCAAAATAGCGCCGTCACGCACGAAGAAGCGGGCGCGCAAAATGGCGCCTCGCTGATCACCGCGCCAGCGACCGTGGCAGCGCCCCCGATGGATTGGGGCCTTTTTTTCATACAAATGAAGGCCCTTATGGCCCAGAATAGTGAGCGATTGGAGGGCCGGATGGATGCTCAGGGTGAGCGATTGGAGGACCAAATGGGGGTAATGGGGAACCGGATGGATGCTCAGGGTGAGCGATTGGAGGGCAAAATAGGGGTAATGAGGGACGAAGCGAGGGGTACCAGTGAGAAGTTAGACAATAATTTTGAGGAGTTAGACAAGAAAATTGGGAAGTTAGACAATAATTTTGAGGAGTTAGACAACGGGATAAAAGAAGTAAAGAATGGGTTAACGGGGGTAGAAAATAGAATGGCTGCCCAAGAGAATCAAATGGAAGGGATGAAAAAAGGGTTAGAGGGGTTAGAAAACAGTATGGAAGGCAAATTGAGGGACATGAGGGACCAAGCGGAAAGGGAAGTTAAACAAATGGAGCAGCAGATAGAGGGGGTCAGAATGGGGGTAGAAACCAAACTGGATGCTCACAGGGAGGAAATGGAGCAGATGAGGGTGGCATCTGGGCAGGAGATGCAAGTGATGGGAGAGGAGATCAGAAGAGGAGTGAGTGAGGAGGTCGGAGGAGTGCGCGAGGAGGTGAGGCACTGTAAGGAGCACATGGAGAAGGAGGTGAGAAAGGGGACTGTAAAGTTACAAGGGGGCATAGAGGACCTGATGCAGGAGGTGGAACAGCTGACGGAGGGACAAAAAGGACTAACGGAGCAGGTTCAAAGGAACACTGCAGTATTAGGAGGTTTAAAAGCGACACAAAACGACATAAAAAACGACTTAATAGCGACAAAGAGGGAATGTCAGATAGTACGTGAGGGACTGACAACGAGGTTGGACGAGGTGATAGAGGTAATGGAGACGAAGGACCGGCAGGTGAGGACGCACATGGAAACGGTCAAGGTAGCCTTGGAGGACGAGCTTGAGGAGACGTACCGGGGAATAAAAGAGGTGAGGCACAAATTAGAAGAAGTGGAAGAAGGGGTGAGCGAAATTAAGAAGCGACGGAGAGGGGATAACAAAGAGATAAAAGAGGAGATAAAAGAATTGGTCCAAAGTCTGTGTTTGGATCGTGATGTGCTCGTTAACCGGATGAGGGATTCGCAGGTGATGGAGGAGAAGCGAAGAGGAAGAGGACCCGGTGTAAGTGGTGACCAATATGGTCGTGCGTATGATGCGCCAGGGGATTTAAGGAGCCTGGGGGTCGAGATGGACCCGGGTGTTCGTGAGAGGCCGTTGGTGAAGTGTGCGACAGGTCTGGTGTGCGAAAAAGGAGGTGAGCGAGAAAGTCCGACTCTGGGGTGTGTGAGGAAAAAGTGCGTGCCAAGGAGTGAGTGTGCTGGCGAGAGTGAGTCGGTCGTAGCGCGTGTGCGAGGGAGCACGTGGAAGCGCGGGGTGGTGAGTGTTACAGAGGGTGTGACGGGAGAGTGTGCGCAGGAGTGTGCGCGAGAAAGGTGTGTGACGGACAGGTGCATGAGGAAAGAGTGCGCTGTCAGAAGTAAGGAAGAGTGTCCACCTGTGGTGAGTGTTACAGAGGGTGTAACGGGAGAGTGTGCGCGAGAAAGGGGTGTGACCGACAGGTGCATGAGGAAAGAGTGCGCTGTCAGAAGTAAGGAAGAGTGTCCACCTGTGGTGAGTGTTACAGAGGGTGTAACGGGAGAGTGTGCGCGAGAAAGGGGTGTGACCGACAGGTGCATGAGGAAAGAGTGCGCTGTCAGAAGTAAGGAAGAGTGTCCACCTGTGGTGAGTGTTACAGAGGGTGTAACGGGAGAGTGTGCGCGAGAAAGGTGTGTGACGGACAGGTGCATGGGGAAAGAGTGCGCTGTCAAGAGTAAGGGTGAGTGCGCTGTCAGGAATGGAGGTGAAAGTAGTGAGAGTGACATGGAGCGTGAGTTAGTTGTGACAGGTGAGCGAGGATGTACACCTGGGATGGAAGGATGCACACCTGGAATGGTAGAGCGTGAGTGGGAATGCACGCTGGAGTTGGTGGTGAGGCACGTGGTTGGGTGTGCGAATGAGGGCACACCTGTGATTGTCACAGAGGAGGTGACAGAGGAGGGGGCGCGAAGCGGTGTATTGGTGAGGTGTGCGAGCAACGAATGTGTGCCAAAGTGTTCGGTGGTCAGGTGTGTGACCAAGGCTGTGAGTGGAATGAGGGTACCTGGGTGTGTAAGGAAAGGTACGAGGAGCATGGGCACGGCTGGATGTGTGAGCAAGGAACGGGCTGCGGGACGTAAGCATGCAGGTGAAGCATCGACGTTAGACGGGGTAGAGTTTAGAACGACTTTTAGCCGAAGCAGGCCCTCGGTGCGTGCCGGGCCTCGCTTTGAACGGCCGCGTCCAGGCTCCACTAGGCGGAGCTGGCAGCCCGATAGGAAGGGTCGTTATGGCGACCACGTTTTGTTGAGACTTGCCGGCAGGTCGAGATCGGGACATTGGATGGCTCCACGCCGAGGTGATGCGTGGGATCTCGGCCCGAGTAAGCCCCCGTCCCTGCACCGAGTGCCGGACGCATCCAGCCGCTGGCACAAAACAACCAGCATCCATTGCTTGGCTTTACGAAGCCGGGCTTTGGACAGGGATTGGCGCACCGAGAGGTATTAGTGAGTCGACTGGGTGATGAGGTTAGTGTTTTGGACCCAAAATTGGAGAAAAACAAAATTTGATGATTGGCAAGGGATTGGCAGTAGTGATTGGCAGATGATGGGCAGTGATTGGCAAATTTTTGATTTATTGAAATTTGATGTGCAAAATTGGTAGTGAGAGACCCCCGATGTGGTGGGATGGCAAATCCACCATCCTTCCCATGTGGGGGGCAAAGGAGCAATAGTTTATGGGGTGTATGGCAGTGAAAACTAGCCCGGGTGGGTTAGGATATTGTGTGTAGGGATCTAGAGAAGATGACCTTAGGTAACGTTAAGGTTAGTTAGTGACTGATACCTGTAGTGGGGACGCAGGTAGATTAGTGTGGATGATAATGACGTGGGAGCGCAATAGTTTAAAGGGACGACTGGGAAGCGCAAGTTTCAGAAGGGAGTAGTTAGCTGAGATGATGCCGTGTTTGTGAGAATGGAACAGGTGTGATTGCACAGGTGTGCAATTGGACAGGTGTGTGGAGCAGTGTATGAGTCGTGAGTGTGTGGATCAGCGCGAATGCGCTTGGGGAGAGAAGGGTGCAGGTGGCACCAAGTGTGAGAGCACAGGTGTGCAAGTACAGGTGTGTGGAGAGAGTTGGAGTAAGTAGTACGGAGTGGTGTGCATGGTGCGAAGGTGTGGATGGGGGAAGAGTGGACCCCTTTCACGAGTACCCGGGGCGGGTAGTGTAAGTGTTAGGTAGAGGGTATAGGTAAATTGTGGTTAGATATTGGCATCTGTGGTGCGGTTGCAGAATGGTGTTGTGGATGGGTGCATTAGTGTTGTGGAAATGGCTGGGCGTGTAGCCTGTTAGTGTGTGTAGTTGGTTGGGCACTCCACCACTGTGAGGATGTCGGCCAGGTGAGGCCGCAGGTGGGCTCTGGGAGCCGGTAGTTGTGAGTGGGTGCCTGAGGATCCCGGGTGTGGATCGGGCAGCCCAGTGCCAGAGAGGGCACGGAGTGGGGAGAGAGCCAGAGGGCCTTCCCCTGGTAGTTAGGTTAGGGTAAGGAGCAGGTAAGCTCGGAGGCAACTGCAGTGGTGGAGGTGTGCAGGTGGGTAGACCCACTGGGAGAGGTACACGTCGCAGCCCAGAAATTGTACGAGGGCACCGGGAGATGAATCGGGGGAGTGAGACCCCAAATTGAAGAGCACCACAGTTTGGCCAATGGGAATTGGTTTTTAGAACCCATAGTGTAAGAGGGCCAATGGTTTGGCCGGAGAAAGCCCCCGGGTAGTGTAAAGTTGTTAAAGTCATTTAGGAAATAGTTAGGATTGAAGAACCTGTCGCACCATACGCAGCCACTTACCTGTGGTGATGATGATGACTCCACACCTGTGTTTTCTTTGTTCTGTGTGCAGGAAATGAGATTGCTGTGGATTTGTGAGACGCATCACGACGTGGATGAGACATTGGGGTGATTCCATCTCTCCCTCCTTAGGAGGGACTGATGATGAATTGGTGATGGCAAATTTTGATGTGCAGTTGGAGATGGCAAATTTTGATGAGAGTTGAAAATGGCAAATTTGATTGGTTAGGAGGGAGAGAAGACGAATTTGGTTTATGGGAGGAACGGGGAAGACAGTAGGGATGTTTGTCGATTTGTAAAGTAGATGTTTATGGGTAGTGTTGTGTTTTGTGGATGCAGTAAGGGGTAAGGGAGGGGCCATGTAGGTTACCTGGTGGGGGGGGGGGCGTACGATAGGAACGTACCTGTCTCACCTGGTTCCCATGTGCCCCCAGTGTGCATCACCTTACATTGCGTGCACTTTTGCGCCCTTACCACCTTACTCACTTGTTTCTTCTTTTGTCTCCCACCTCCGAGGATCTGGCTTTGGGGTAGAGAGAGAGGAGAGAGAGGTGCTGGCTGCGCAGTTGTGGGCCTGCACTTTCGCTGTTTGCTGCCGGGATCGATACACCATATGGACCGCAATGTTTGTGGCCACCCACAATGGACCGCAGTTCGTTTGCGGCCAAGCACCACCCGGGGATGGACCTATGGGTCAACGTGGCACCTATGCCATACAGGTGAACCACTTTTAGTTACCACCAAGTGCACCACAAGAAGAGCAAGAGACACCTGCAGGGTTAGGGGTTGTCGAGTTTATTTTTATTCCAATGAACAATGGTGACTGCACCGATTGGCGGTGGGGTGGTGCTTTTGATGCTGGGACAGGGTGCTCTGCACGTTATTAAAGGCCGTCGGCCACAGAGCACTCGTGGGTTGGTGTATCGATGTTGGCAAGCGCGCTCTCTCTATGCATAACATCTGCATGTGTTCCTCCAAAAACAGGTCCTGGATCGTAGTGTAAATAGCAGCGTAGTCGTGTAAATAATGCTCCCTACCGGCTGTATGTTTAGTTTGAGAATTCTTTCCGGATTCGGTTATCCTGTGGGTGTGTTTCTGTGAGGAGAAGGGTGCAACGTCGCAGGGGGACATATTTACTCATTTGTGAATATCTGTAAAACTGTCGCACTCAGGGTAGAGTTAATAGTAGAGGGAACTACATTGCGTGCCACACTAAAGTAGGTAAAAATTTATCGGGTCGGGACGCCCCGAGGGTAGAGAAGGGTGCAATGTTGCGAATATGGAATTTGGCCTCCATATCCGCTTGTAAATATTCCCCTATTTTCTCCAATACTCCCCAACTTTCCCCAATCCCCCATTCCCTAGTCCCATTGCATGTAAATAACAATCAGTAGAGCCGACCTTCCCCTTATTCCCCCATTAAATGTCGTGCCCAGGTCCACCGCACCACACGTAGCCAACTTTCGGACATCTTCCTAGTTATTCTTAATCTATGTCAGTTAAGGCCTCGTTTCCATTAATTATGACTCTTCGTTGCACCAGAATGTGATTATATGGCATCAGTAGTGAGTTTAGGACCTTTCCCATACCTCCTCCCATCTTCTTCCCCAAACAACAACAACAACAACAATTACAACAACAATTACAACTACAACTACGACTACAACAACAGAGGGGCGGGGAGTGTGCGTCCTCACACCGGCTCGGTTACCCGCCATGACCATACGCTCCACGGCGTTACCCCGAAGGGGCTGGCTGTCAGCTCCTCGTCAGGGGCGGAGCCAGTAACCCCCCCACGCACCCAATGAGAAGCAACGTGCCGATTCCACGAGGCGGAGCTAACGAGCCGAGGGCGTGTCACTCCCCGCCGGATATACGCGGCCCCGCGCCGGATGTGACGTGAGATGCGCCCCCAGCCTGGAGAGAGAAGTCGCCACCCCTCGAGCGCTGCAATACCTCCACCGCATCTCTTAAACTGGACCGTACGTGATCCTGCCCTGAGCCCAGGTGCACCTGGAGCGATCGCTACCCGCCTGTCCTTTGCATCAAACCCCGTGTGAGTGAGCCTTGTCCCGTTTATCTGTCGTCTGTTGGGAATAATATAAGATTGTGTTTAAGTGCCCACCTTCCTATGTTTCCCTCTTGTCCCTGTAATCTAAACCTTCCGCATTATTGTAATAACAACCTTTGAGAACCGTATCCCTGGTGTCGTGTCGTATTAATTCCAGCCGTGTGTCTTCTTTTTCCTTCATTGGTCTAGCATAGCGCGATTAGTCAACGTTCGGGCACAATCGGGTAACTTGTGCAGACGTGGTCATACCATAAAACCGCTCGGTAAATAACATCCAAGCCACGTCTGTAACAATATATATATACATATATATATATATATATATATATATATATAATATATATACATATATATATATATATATATATAATATATATACATATATATATATATATATATATATATATATATATATATATATATATATACATGTATATATATATATATATATATATTTATATATATATATATATATATATATATATATATATATATATAAATGTATATATATATATATATATATATATATATATATATAAATGTATATATATATATATATATATATATATATATATATATATATACATTTATATATATATATATATATATATATATACATTTATATATATATATATATATATATATATATATATATAAATATATATATATATATATATATACATGTATATATATATATATATATATATATATATATATATATATATATATATATATATATATATATATATATATATATATATATATATAGATATATATATATATATATATATATATAACTGTAAGAAATAGTAGAAACTCCAAAGTACGAGCAGGGCGTCTCATTTGCATTGAATATATAATCGTTAGATTAAATAAGACGCGGACGTAGCTTCAGGACGTCGATCTTTAATTGTCGACAAGCTTTCGACCAACAAAGGTCTTCTTCTGAGTCTACAAAAACAGCAGGCATGTATATCAGTCAAGTATGTATGGTGATATGTGTGTGAGATGTGTGATGTGTGTAGAAAATGCATACAGAAGGAAGAGCCACGCCAAAGTTCACTCACCAGCCCCAAGTTCAACGGAAGTGATCGTTTGCGTTACGGTCACTTCCGTTAGGGTGCACGTGCATATACAAATATAGAGATATACATACATAAACACACAAGCATATATTCATATCCCATTTATATTCATATAATATATTTATATATTTATATAAATGACATATAAAGGTAGAGTGAATGAATGAATGAATGAATGAAGAATGAATGAATGAATGAATGAATATATATATATATATATATATATTGTTGTGGATATGAGGATTGTGTTTTTTTTATTGTGGTAAAATATCACCCTCCTTCCTCCATTTGGTGTATAAAGGTCAAAGGTCATGCCCGTAGTTATTCCATAAACAATCACGTCGCAAATCATAGATTTCCTCCTTGTTCAGTAGTTATCTCCTTATTATGTGTATTAGATTAAGGCTGTGTCTTCCATTAATTAACACTCCATTGCACCGAAGTGGAATAAGGTAGATTCCCTGCACATCCCCCCTTTCGTCAATTACCAACTGCACTGGGCGGTTTGCTGCATTCTGCCGCTGCTGTGGGGTTGTGGTTGTTTTCACCCCAAACTCCATTGAGCACGAGGTCATCTTGGAGCGGAAGGTGGGAGGAGTCAGCCCAGCGCCAGGAACAAGGCATGGCCTTGCCAACGCCTCCTCTGGGGGCGGGATCGGTGGGCCCTCGCGGCCAATCAGGGCCGAGGCGAGCTCGCCGATGGGCGTGTCCTGGGGGCCGGCGGCTTGATCGCCACAGGGGCAATAAAAGTGCGCGCGGAAGCCTTTGGGAGCTCAGCTCAGACAGGGAGAGAGAAAGAGACGCGGCAGAAGCAGTACCACGCAGCTTTGACTCCACCAGGCAGCTTCGACCCGTTACCCCGCGGGAACCAGGATCGGTGGCATCGGTGGCCGTCGAGGTCCAGCCCGGCGTCCCATGCGGGATCAAGCCCGAACCATCTGCCTCCAGCTGAACCTTCCTCTCCCTCCAGCCATCCACCTCCTGCCATTCCTGTCATCATCCCCCGTGTAAGTGTGCTCGTAGTCTGTCTTTGTCTCGTTCCTGGGTTATAAGTAAGACTGCAGTAGTTAAGCTAAAAATTGCACTGTGTCCTTCTGGTCCGTCCCTCTTTCTGTCGTTATTTTATTATCCTTCTTTCTTCCTTGGTTTCTTTAATTGTGTAAATAGTAGTAATAAATAATATTCGTATTTCCAACCTTTTGTCTTATTCTTCTTCACATCCGTCGTCTTTGTCTTTTCCAAATTGAATACCTGTGGCACGATTTGGCCAACGTTCAGGAATCGGGTCTAGTCATTGTTAATAGTTCGTGCCGCGGTTGCTAAAACCGCTCGGCAATTAACATCTGTCCGCGGTACGAACGGGGCTGTGCCACCGGCCTTTCCGGAGGTCGCTGTACAGCGTCAGGGACCACGTCGGTCAGTCATAAACGAAGGGACTAATCCCCCCTCGATAAGGGGAACAGAGGCCGACGTTGGGTTCCGCAACAATATATATATATATATATATATATATATATATATATATATATATATATATATATATATATATATATATATATATATATATATGTATATATATATATATATATATATATATAAGCAAAGATTTGTGGTTCGGAGTAAATCCAAATGACTCCATGGTAAGATCTCCAACCTTTAATTGAACAAACAATGACTCAACGTTTCGATTAACAACATGTGAAGCCACACGCCTCCGTTAATCTTCCTCAAGAGTGATAAAATCATCTCAACATCCCCTTATATGCAAAGTGGGCGGGGTATATGCAAAGTGGGGTGGGCAAAGCTGGACAGCCAATGAAACCGTATCACACCGCTCTCAGAGCATGTAATGCACCTCTCAGAGAGCGGTGTGATACGGTTTCATTGGCTGTCCAGCTTTGCCCACCCCACTTTGCATATAAGGGGATGTTGAGATGATTTTATCACTCTTGAGGAAGATTAACGGAGGCGTGTGGCTTCACATGTTGTTAATCGAAACGTTGAGTCATTGTTTGTTCAATTAAAGGTTGGAGATCTTACCATGGAGTCATTTGGATATATATATATATATATATATATATATATATATATATATATATATATATATATATATATATATATATATATATATATGTCGATAATTTTTGCGAAGCCTAAGAAATTGTAAAATCTGTGAATAAAAACCAAGTACAATTGTACATAAAATGTCTAAGAGTTAAGGGATAAGGTAGCAAAACTCCATGATTGTACAAATGTTTGCAAAGTTTAGATAAATATATTTTGGAGGAGTGCTAGCTAAGATACTCCAACACCTATTCGTTGGATTGGTAATTATATGGACAATAGTTTTGGTGGTGGCTTGCTTGAAAGCTTTGGTGACAAGGTTGAGATAAATCTGAAACTTCAGACAAAGATAAACTGATAAATCTTCAGACAAAGTCTGAACAAAATAACTAACCATGAAATGGTGCTTAGAGAGAACCAAAAGTGAACTCAAATGAGGAAGACCTTCATGGTGACTTGGACAAAGTGATAAAAAGACTGAATTATGTAATGATACAGATGAGCGGAGTAGAGTCAAGATAACGACATAAAAGGCATGTTATGAATTGTGCCGGTCTTATAAGGCCTGTGAACCAATATCACCAAAAGTTTGAAACCATGAAAATTCATGTGATGTAATGCACCATTTTTGAAGATCAAATACTCGTAGTAGAAACTATTGAACTAAAAAAAAAAAAAAAGCAAAGCGTGAGGAATCTATGATAATGAATACATTATGCATCGGTGATTGGGACTAGGTATCCCTGTTTGTGATTTTAACCATACTTACCTATTACTAATGAACTTATTCCTCTTTGATTTGCATTACAAAGACTGCATGATCTCATTTTTTTCAAACTATGTTAACCTGAAAGCAAGTTTAAATGCTATTCCTCATCTTGTCTTTGAAATACATGTCTGATTTTGGATCTTATATCCATGTGAAATATATGAATAAATATAATCTTTTGAATGTTTTAAGCATAACAGCAAATGGTTGAATATGAAGCTGTTATAAGAGAAGCAGGATCAGGTAGAGCATGGTAATTATATGTCAAGGTGTACCCTACCTGATCCAGAGTGTGTTGAGAGCAGATTCAGATATGGCTGAATGAAGGAAAATACCAGCTCACAGCTAAGAGATGGCATGATAACTGCTTTGGGAAAAGCTACGAACAACAAATTTGACCACGAAAAGATGAGGTTAATTTTGGCATACACCTCCCGTCGAAGAATGGCAAAGGCACCTTGCTCTGGAAAATTGGAAAAGGATGTTCACCTTCACCAGGGAAATTCATGTGACCATTTGCCTGGATCACATTGTGATGCGTGGGCGAAAGGCGATCACTTGCTTCTGTTCAGGGCCTGGAACATCCATCACGTCAGCAATTGTTGGATGGTTGGATGACAACATGTTACTTGCAACTTCTACTGGACGCTGTGACTTGATGTCATTGTTCCATCAACTGCCAGGGAACCAGCGTGGAGTTGTAAGTGGATGGCCTTGGCTCTTTTTCTACACTGGGCCTCCATGACTCCGCCGGTTGTTCCTGGCATGGGCCACGGACAACTTGAACACCATGGTCCTAACATCGCTATGGATACACCTGTCATCTCTGGTCCACATCTTGCCAGTCGACCAACATCACATCAACACTTGCTGCCCACTCACGATGAGTGAGGAGGCAGGTCAACTACAACTGGATGACAGAAGTGCTCAAGATCTACTACAGCTCATGTCAAGAGTGGTAAAGATGATACATGCGGAGCGGGAGTCAGTTTATGATCTTGCCCATCTATCACGATAGCGGAAACCCTACACGTAAAAGTGTAGGTGCTAGCAAGACACCAGAAGAGGATGTTCATACTTTATTTTCAACCATAGAAGTGATCACTCTTTTTCAAACAGAAGTTCAGCATTCACTCTGCAGCAAACACATTCTGGAATCATAATTGCCAAATGTTGCAGATGCTTCACATTGAACCATGCTGACAGTATTACTAAGATAATGGTGAAATGAATAAAGGAAATAACAGTGATAATTTTTATGGTAAACTGAATTTTTTTTGCGCATTTGCAAGAGATGACGTTTGTTTGCAGAAATATTTATGATACTGAACTGAACTGAACTGAACTACTTATGATACTGAACTGGAAATATTTAATAAACTGAACTATCAACAACAGATGGATTTGACGACCCAGGGAACGCTTTTAACAACCACATTCTTCCAGGAGGACGGTGTATGCCTTAGGTAGGTAATGGGAGAGTGGACATCCAAATTGGTAAATTGAAGACTGTTTTAATTGTCCTTTGAGAAGGACAAAAATGGAGGATTGAGGAAGTCCTTTTTCACAGATTTCCTTATTATTGAAAATCAATAGGTCCCTGTGAGTGAGTTATTATTCACAGCTAAAATTGTAATTTCTGTTTTGAGCTTTTACATTGCAGAAGACAAGTGGAAACATGAATCTTGTTTTGTCGAATTATCTAGAGCCATAACAATATTGCATAATCTGTAATAATGATAAATTAAGCTACATTGGAACATGTTAGAATGGTTAAAAGCGAGAAAGAGCTTTTAACCTCTTCTGCTCTCGCGAGATCACGGCGAGGTCACGTCTTTTCGAAGCTGTTCCATGCGCTCACGCTTTCGAAGCTAAGTGATCTTTCACATTTGTGTTTTTGTCGTATCTTTATCTTTCTTTCGGTGCATGTACCTATTGGGGTGACTTTAATAGGTTTCTCGGTGTTGGTTTTTCATACCTGTGTACAGAATCGTCGGTTTTTTTCATATCGTGTATTCTGAGGCCTAGTGTAGTGCTAGTAGGCTACCATGTCCTCAGACCTTGGCTTGAGGCTTTTGTTTTTTGTCTCAGCGGTTCTTCGATCGCGCTGCAACTACTTTCGGTCTCTGTTTTTCATGGTATTTTCACCTATACTCCCTTGTTTTAAAATCTCAAAAAAAAAACCCAAATTTTTTTTCCCGTCCCTGTTCTTATCCGCTTGTGCGTTCTTATTTGTTCTTTCGTTCTTCGTTCTTTTGCTCTTTCGTTCTTCGACCACGTTGTTCGAGATCACATGATCAAGTTGTTAATACATGTTTCATCTGTCCCCTGAAGAACTTTATTATTATGTCATATTCTATAACACTTTTTTCTTCTTCTTCTATAAAAGGATGCTTTCGACTTGCTCACCAATTCTATTCATTCAAAAAAAAAATTCCATCTCTTACAGTGCATCTTTCATTCATTCCCTAAACTCTCCAGAACTCCACCCATCCTTCAGCGTCCTCAAACGTATTTTTGACTCGAATGTCTCAAGAAACTCATTTTGCAATAAATGTTCGTTTCCCATAAATCGTACACTTTTCAAAATCCAATCACACCCCTCCCCTCCAAATCTTCCCCATCACCCATCTCTGTCAAATCTTCCCCCTTGCCCCTCCCCCCCAAATCTTCCCAAACACCCATCCCTTTCAAATCTCCCCCCCTGCCCCTTCCCTCGGTACTAAGTCCACTACTATTTGTAGCTGTGATGGAGGTGCTGGCTCAGAAAGTAAAGGAGGGTTTACCGTGGGAGTTGTTGTATGCAGATGATCTGGTGTTGATTGCAGAAAGTATGGATGGACTGAAGGAAATGATGAACAAGTGGAAGGAATGTATGGAGACAAAAGGTCGGAAGGTGAATATCGGAAAGACGAAGGTGATGGCAAGTGGTAAAGCATGTGGTGAGGTGGAAAGAACTGGGAAGTGGCCCTGTGCTGTGTGCAGGAAGGGTGTCGGAGTGAACTCCATTCAATGTACAATGTGCGCTGAGTGGGTTCATCAAAAATGTCGTGGTCTGAGAGGGTCATTAACCAGTGTGGCAGCTACATTCAAATGTAAGGTGTGCACAGAGGGAGCTGCAGATGAAGGAAATGTTGAGTTGGATCTTGGAGATGGCGTGAAGCTGGAAGGTGTGAAAACATTTTGCTACCTCGGAGACATGCTGAATGGAGAAGGTGCATCAGACTCGGCAACGGTTGCTAGAGTGAGATGTGCATGGAAGAAGTTTCGGGAACTGAGTGGCGTGCTGACAAGGAGGGGAGTGTCGTTGAAGCTGAAGGGAAAGGTGTATGCTGCAGGTGTGAGAAGTGTTATGATTTATAGGAGCGAGACATGGGTAATGAACGTAGAGCAGCAACGTAGGCTGGAAAGGGTGGAAATGCGAATGGTTTGATGGATGTGCGGAGTATCGTTGAGAGAGAGGAAGACAAATGATGAATTACGAAAAATGATGGGAATAGAGCCTGTGATTGATGTTGTGAAGAGGAACAGGTTGAGATGGTTTGGTCATGTGTTGAGGAAGGATGAAAGTGACTGGTTGAGAAGAGTGATGGAAATGAATGTAGAAGGAAGTAGAGGACGGGGAAGACCGAGAAAGACTTGGCTAAAGATGGTGGAAGAAGAAATGCGAGCAAGGGGGTTAACAAGGAGAGATGCAGAAAATAGGGCAAGATGGAGAAGATTGTCATGGGGACCGCAAGGCTAACCCCCGCTCTAGCAGGGAAAATGGCCTTAAAATGCATGTTGTTGTTGTTGTTGTTGTTGTTGTTGTATTACAATACCCTTGTTCGTGTGTGCACATTCCTGTAACAATCCTTACCACCCATTGATTGGACAGCTGGCCTCACTCCACCCACCCACAATTTCATCCTGATATTCTTATGGCTGCCATTTTGGTGTTCACTGCTATGCGAAGCTAAAGAAGCGTTTGAGCTGTCATATTCACAATCGCTGTGCACTCCCCATAGATTATACCTTCATTGAAAAACCTACCAAAGCGACAGTTAAAAGGATTTTGAGCCGATAGGTGTCACGGATGGTGTGACGATCGACCTCAATGGTCGAGACAGCAGTCTGTTAACTTATGCACCGCCCAAATAACGATGTGGCATTCTCTGGAGCAGCGATTAAACCGGTGTCAAAGTTCTTCAGGACTTCTGTGTGATTGACTATTTGAAAATGTCCATGTAAGTGAGTTTTCATTTCCACCCAAATTGCTTTATTTTAGACTTTGTCTCCAGCAGTATATCTAGCGGCCATTGTGTAAAAACCTGCTTCAGAGTGCAACAGACCTGAGACTGTGCTGAAGACTCATGCTCCAACAGGACAATGACCCCAAGCATGCAGACAAAGCAACACTGGA
Organism: Myxine glutinosa; assembly: GCF_964187855.1. Lineage (NCBI taxonomy): Eukaryota > Metazoa > Chordata > Myxini > Myxiniformes > Myxinidae > Myxine > Myxine glutinosa. The sequence continues at coordinate 71,498,042 of NC_136265.1, read as the reverse complement.
ATGGATTCAGAACAAGAACACTGGAAAGCAACACCCAGTACTCATACGCCAAGGTCCACACTTACTCCATTCTACTGCAGGTCTTGAATGCAGACATCATATCACATGATGAGATAATCATGATAAACTTGTCTTTCAAACTTGTCAAGTCCCAGTAATCTCAATTGGTTTGTTATCATTCTACAACTTTATTTCCACAGGAGATCTCGCGAGATCATGGCGAGGTCACGTCTTTTCGAAGCTGTTCCATGCGCTCACGCTCTCGAAGATAAGTGATCTTTCACAATCGTGTTTTTGTCGAGACTGTATCTATCTTTCGGTGTGTGTACCTATAGCGTATCTTTTGGAAAATTTTCGGTGCTAATTTTTCGTACATGTATACACAATCGTCGGTTAATGGTATCGAGTATTCTGCGGCCTAGTACTCGTAGGCTTAGACTACCGTACCGTCTCCGACCTTGTGGTTTTGTTTTTCTCTCAGCGATTCGTCGAATGCGCTGAAATTATTTTCGTTCTCTGTTTCGTCCCAGTCGTTCACCCCGTACCTCCTTGTTTAATATCTCTACTCACAAAAAAAAAAAAAAAAAACCCCAAAAAAATATTTCCTTCCCAGGTCTTATTCGTTTATTTGTTGCTCTTTTTGTTCGTTCGTTCTTCGTTCGCGATCACACGGTTAGAAATATATAATCTCTCCCCTGAACAACTATTTTCTCTCATATATTATAACACCCTTTTCTTCTTTTCCTACAAAAGGATGCTTTCGTCTTGCTCACCAAATCTATTCATTCCAAAAAATATATATAATACCATCTCTTACAGTTCCTCCTTTCTACATTCCCTAAACTATCCAGAACTCCACCCCTCCTCCAGTGTCCTCAAACGTATTTTTGACTCGAAGGTCTCAAATTCATTTTGCAAAAAATGTTCGTTTCCCATGAATCGTACACTTTTCAAAATCCAATCTCACCCCTCCCCTCCAAATCCTCCCCATCACCCATCCCTTTCAAATCTCCCCCCTTGCCCCTTCCCTCCCCTCCCTCCTAAACTCCCCCCACACCCCTCCCCTCCGAGACTCTCCCTCGCTCCTCCCCTCCTAGACTCCCCTCTCACCCCTCCTCCTCAAAGCATCCTCCCTGCTTTTTCCCCCTTCCAACTTTCACCTCCATCTCCCCAAACCTTCTGCCTCGCTCTTCCCCCTCCTCAAATAACACCTCACTGTGCCTCACCCAATCTCCATCAAACCTTTTGTCCGCCCCATTCTTCCCTTTCTCCAAGCTATTCTGAAATCTCTGACACACCTTCAACAGCTCTCCCTACCTCTTCCTCCTCTTCCACATCTTACCCTACCCCTCCCCCCCCCTGTTCTGGACCCGATGCTCCCCCTTCCTCTTCATTAACGGTATGGACCTCAAACATCCGGGGCCTTCGCTCAAACTTGACTGACCTCTCCATACAGGTTGCTTCTGACAAACCAGATGTGATCTGCTTAACAGAAACTTTCCTCCTTCATAATGTCTCTGATACCTTGGTATCTCTCCCAGGTTACTCCATCCTCCGGTATGATAGACCTGAGCCTCGTCCTGGAGGTAGGGTTGCTATCTTTATAAAAAACTCTCTTCCTCACTCGCCCCCAGGAATACCTTTGGCTACGGCTTCCCCTTCGCTCCCACCTTTTGTTCATATGTGTGTTGTACCGTCCACCAAACAGCGATGACTCCATCTACATCTCACTGTCTGATAATATTGTTGCGAATATGGAATTTGGCCTCCATATCCGCTTGTAAATATTCCCCTATTTTCTCCAATACTCCCCAACTTTCCCCAATCCCCCATTCCCTAGTCCCATTGCATGTAAATAACAATCAGTAGAGCCGACCTTCCCCTTATTCCCCCATTAAATGTCGTGCCCAGGTCCACCGCACCACACGTAGACAACTTTCGGACATCTTCCTAGTTATTCTTAATCTATGTCAGTTAAGGCCTCGTCTCCATTAATTATGACTCTTCGTTGCACCAGAATGTGATTATATGGCATCAGTAGTGAGTTTAGGACCTTTCCCATACCTCCTTCCATCTTCTTCCCCAACAATTACAACAACAACAGAGGAGATGGCGGCGGAGCGGGGGAGGATGCGTCCTCACACCGGCTCGATTAGCGCCATTGACCACGCGCTCCACGGGGTTACCACGGAGGGGCTGGCTGTCAGCTCCTCCTCAAGGGCGGAGCCTGGTAACCCCCCGCACCCAATCAGAAGGGCGGACCGATTCCATCTGGGGCGGCGCTAGCGAGCCGAGGGCGTGTCACTCCCCGCCGGATATACGCGGCCCCGCGCCGGATGTGACGTGAGATGCGCCTCAGCTTGGAGAGAGAAGCCACCGCCACCCCCAGCGCGACGATACCTCCCCGCATCTTTGGACCGGACCGGACCGTACTGTACCCTGCTTTGAGCCAAGAGTGCACCTTGAGCCATCGCTATCTGCCTTTCCTTGCCATCAACCCCCGTGTGAGTCAGCCTTGTCCCGTTTACCTGTCGTCTGTCCGGGGTTAATGTAAGAGTGTGTCTAAGTGCCTGTCTTTCTGTGATTATACTTCTAGCCCCTGTAATCTGACCTTTCCGTACGAATATAATCTCCTCCGGAGGTCTTGAGAATTGAAACCTTGGTGTCGTATTGTGTTATTGTAATCCAGCCGGGTGTCTTCTTTTTCTTATTGAGCCAGCATCGCGCGACTAGTCAACGTTCGGGCACAATCGGGTAACTTGTGCAGACGTGGTCATACCATAAAACCGCTCGGTAAATAACATCCAAGCCACGTCTGTAACAAATTGGTGTCGAGGAGTGGAATTCGAACCCGGGACTAAATTTATTAGGCCCAAATTTTGGGAGGGAAAATCGATTCGGAGCGCGTACTGCGCTCGACGAAATTATAACGAAAAAAAAAAAAAAATTGGATTTGTTTTACGAAACTCGAATTTTGCAAGTCGCGCTATGGCGGATCAAGACGGCTGGGGTCCGGTAGGGGAGAGTGAAGCAGGGTCGGTCCAGGACCAAATTGAGGGACGTGAGGAGAGCGAAGCAGTGAGGGCGGCAGGTTCGCAAAATAGCGCCGTCACGCACGAAGTAGCGGGCGCGCAAAATGGCGCGCTCGCTCACGTGGTTGAAGGGTCCCAAAATAGCGGCGCCGCGGAGGGCGAGCCTGCGGTGGCGGCTGGGGACGCTGGGCAAACCGGGTTTGACCTCAGATTATTCTTGACCCAACTGAATGCAAAAATGGATAGGATGGAGGGAATGTCAGATAGTACGTGAGGGACTGACAACGAGGTTGGACGAGGTGATAGAGGTAATGGAGACGAAAGACCGGCAGGTGAGGACGCACATGGAAACGGTCAAGGTAGCCTTGGAGGACGAGCTTGAGGAGACGTACCGGGGAATAAAAGAGGTGAGGCACAAATTAGAAGAAGTGGAAGAAGGGGTGAGCGAAATTAAGAAGCGACGGAGAGGGGATAACAAAGAGATAAAAGAGGAGATAAAAGAATTGGTCCAAAGTCTGTGTTTGGATCGTGATGTGCTCGTTAACCGGATGAGGGATTCGCAGGTGATGGAGGAGAAGCGAAGAGGAAGAGGACCCGGTGTAAGTGGTGACCAATATGGTCGTGCGTATGATGCGCCAGGTGATTTAAGAGGCTTGGGGGTCGAGATAGACCCGGGTGTTCGTGAGAGGCCGTTGGTGAAGTGTGCGACAGGTCTGGTGTGCGAAAATGGAGGTGTGCAAGAAAGTCCGACTCTGGGGTGTGTGAGGAAAAAGTGCGTGCCAAGGAGTGAGTGTGCTGGCGAGAGTGAGTCGGTCGTAGCGCGTGTGCGAGGGAGCACGTGGAAGCGCGGGGTGGTGAGTGTTACAGAGGGTGTGACGGGAGAGTGTGCGCAAGAGTGTGCGCGAGAAAGGTGTGTGACGGACAGGTGCATGAGGAAAGAGTGCGCTGTCAGAAGTAAGGAAGAGTGTCCACCTGTGGTGAGTGTTACAGAGGGTGTAACGGGAGAGTGTGCGCGAGAAAGGTGTGTGACGGACAGGTGCATGAGGAAAGAGTGCGCTGTCAGAAGTAAGGAAGAGTGTCCACCTGTGGTGAGTGTTACAGAGGGTGTAACGGGAGAGTGTGCGCGAGAAAGGTGTGTGACGGACAGGTGCATGGGGAAAGAGTGTGCTGTCAAGAGTAAGGGTGAGTGCGTTGTCACGAGTGGAGGTGAAAGTAGTGAGAGTGACATGGAGCGTGAGTTAGTTGTGACAGGTGAGCGAGGATGTACACCTGGGATGGAAGGATGCACACCTGGAATGGTAGAGCGTGAGTGGGAATGCACGCTGGAGTTGGTGGTGAGGCACGTGGTTGGGTGTGCGAATGAGAGCACACCTGTGATTGTCACAGAGGAGGTGACCGAGGAGGGGGCGCGAAGAGGTGTATTGGTGAGGTGTGCTACCAACGAGTGTGTGCCAAAGTGTTCGGTGGTCAGGTGTGTGACCAAGGCGGTGAGTGGAATGGGTGTACCTGGGTGTGTAAGGAACGGTACGAGGGGCATGGAAACGGCTGGATGTGTGAGCAAGGAACGGGCTGCGGGATGTAGGCATGCAGGTGAAGCATCGACGTTAGACGGGGTAGAGTTTAGAACGACTTATAGCCGAGTCGGGCCCTCGGTGCGTGCTGGGCCTCGCTTTGAACGGCCGCGTCCGTGCTCCACTAGGCGGAGCGGGCAGCCCGATAGAAAGGGTCGTCATGGCGACCACTTTTTGGTGAGGCATTCCGGCAGGCCGAGATCGAGCCATGGGATGGCTCCGTGCCGAGATGGTGCGTGGGATCTCGGCCCGGGTAAACCTCCTTCCCTGCACCGAATGCGGGATGCATCCAGCCGCTGGCACAAAACAACCAGCATCCATTGCTTGGCTTCACGAAGCCGGGCTTTGGACAGGGAGTGGCGCACCGAGAGGTATTAGTGAGTCGACTGGGTGATGAGGTTAGTGTTTTGGACCCAAAATTAGAGAAAAACAAAATTTGATGATTGGCAAGGGATTGGCAGTAGTGATTGGCAGATGATGGGCAGTGATTGGCAAATTTTTAATTTGTTGAAATTTGATGTGCAAAATTGGTAGTGAGAGACCCCCGATGTGGTGGGATGGCAAATCCACCATCCCTCACAGCTGGGGGGCAAAGGAGCAATAGCTTATGGGGTTGATGGCAGTGGAAACTAGCCCGGGTGGGTTAGGTTATTAGTAGGGATCTAGAAGAGATTGACATTAGGTAACGTTAAGTTTAGTTAGTGACTGATACCTGTAGTGGGGACGCAGGTAGATTAGTGTGGATGATAATGACGAGGGAGCGCAATAGTTTAAAGGGACGACTGGGAAGCGCAAGTTTCAGAAGGGAGTAGTTAGCTGAGATGATGCCGTGTGTGTGAGAATTGAACAGGTGTGATTGCACAGGTGTGCAACTGGACAGGTGTGTGGAGCCGTGTATGAGTAGTGAGTGTTGTGGATCAGCGCGAATGCGCTTGGGGAGAGAAGGGTGCAGGTGGCACCAGGTGTGAGAGCACAGGTGTGCAAGTACAGGTGTGTGGAGAGAGTTGGAGTAAGTGGTACGGAGTGGTGTGCATGGTGCGAAGGTGTGAATGGGGGAAGAGTGGACCCCCATCACGGATACCCGGGGCGGGTAGTGTAAGTGTTAGGTAGAGGGTACAGGTAAATTGTGGTTGGATATTGGCATCTGTGGTGCGGTTGCAGAATGGTGTTGTGAATGGGTGCATTAGTGTTGTGGAAATGGCTGGGCGTGTAGCCTGTTAGTGTGTGTAGTTGGTTGGGCACTCCACCACTGTGAGGATGTCGGCCAGGTGAGGCCGCAGGTGGGCTCTGGGAGCCGGTAGTTGTGAGTGGGTGCCTGAGGATCCCGGGTGTGGATCGGGCAGCCCAGTGCCAGAGAGGGCACGGAGTGGGGAGAGAGCCAGAGGGCCTTCCCCTGGTAGTTAGGTTAGGGTAAGGAGCAGGTAAGCTCGGAGGCAACTGCAGTGGTGGAGGTGTGCAGGTGGGTAGACCCACTGGGAGAGGTACACGTCGCAGCCCAGAAATTGTATGAGGGCACCGGGAGATGAATCGGGGGAGTGAGACCCCAAATTGAAGAGCACCACAGTTTGGCCAATGGGAATTGGTTTTTAGAACCCATAGTGTAAGAGGGCCAATGGTTTGGCCGGAGAAAGACCCCGGGTAGTGTAAAGTTGTTAAAGTCATTTAGGAAATAGTTAGGATTGAAGAACCTGTCGCACCATACGCAGCCACTTACCTGTGGTGATGATGATGACTCCACACCTGTGTTTTCTTTGTTTGTTGCAGGAAATGAGATTGCTGTGGATTTGTGAGACGCATCACGACGTGGATGAGACATTGGGGTGATTCCATCTCTCCCTCCCTAGGAGGGACTGATGATGAATTGGTAATGGCAAATTTTGATGTGCAGTTGGAGATGGCAAATTTTGATGAGAGTTGAAAATGGCAAATTTGATTGGTTAGGAGGGAGAGAAGACGAATTTGGTTTATGGGAGGAACGGGGAAGACAGTAGGGATGTTTGTTGATTTGTAAAGTAGATGTTTATGAGTAGTGTTGTGTTTTGTGGATGCAGTAAGGGGTAAGGGAGGGGCCATGTAGGTTACCTGGTGGGGGGGGCGTACGGTAGGAACGTACCTGTCTCACCTGGTTCCCATGTGCCCCCAGTGTGCATTACCTTGCATTGCGTGCACTTTTGCGCCCTTACCACCTTACTCACTTGTCTGCTTCTTTTGTCTCCCACCTCCGAGGATCTGGTTTTGGGGCAGAGAGAGAGGAGAGAGAGGTGCTGGATCCGCAGTTGTGGGCCTGCACTTTCGCTGCTTGCTGCCTGGATCGATACACCATATGGACCGCAATGTTTGTGGCCACCCACAATGGACCGCAGTTCTTTTGCGGCCAAGCACCACCCATGGATGGACCTATGGGTCAACGTGGCACCTATGCCATACAAGGTGAACCACTAACAGTTGGCCCCCTGACGGCCACAATAGAGAAATGGACGCGGCTGGCGCCTTTCTTTATTTTTGAAAGAAGTAAGAAGGCCAAGTGCACCACATGAAGGCAAGACCAGCGGCAGAACATCGGCCGGCTGCGACACCACCGGTGATTTATAAACACTTTATTGGTGCACCGGATGGTGCTGACTGTGTGATGGGGTGGTGCTTTTGGTGCTTGGATGGGGTGCTCTGCACATTATTAAAGGCCGTAAGGCCACAGAGCTCTCGTGGGTTGGTGTATCGATGCTGGCATGCGTGCTCTCTCTATGCATAACATCTGCATGTGTTCCTCCAAAAACAGGTCCTGGATCGTAGTGTAAATATCAGCGTAGTCTTGTAAATAATGCTCCCTACCGGCTGTATGTTTAGTTTGCGAATTCTTTCCGGATTCGGTTATCCTGTGGGTGTGTTTCTGTGAGGAGAAGGGTGCAACGTCGCAGGGGGACATATTTACTCATTTGTGAATATCTGTAAAACTGTCGCACTCAGGGTAGAGTTAATAGTAGAGGGAACTACATTGCGTGCCACACTAAAGTAGGTAAAAATTTATCGGGTCGGGACGCCCCGAGGGTAGAGAAGGGTGCAATGTTGCGAATATGGAATTTGGCCTCCATATCCGCTTGTAAATATTCCCCTATTTTCTCCAATACTCCCCAACTTTCCCCAATCCCCCATTCCCTAGTCCCATTGCATGTAAATAACAATCAGTAGAGCCGACCTTCCCCTTATTCCCCCATTAAATGTCGTGCCCAGGTCCACCGCACCACACGTAGACAACTTTCGGACATCTTCCTAGTTATTCTTAATCTATGTCAGTTAAGGCCTCGTCTCCATTAATTATGACTCTTCGTTGCACCAGAATGTGATTATATGGCATCAGTAGTGAGTTTAGGACCTTTCCCATACCTCCTTCCATCTTCTTCCCCAACAATTACAACAACAACAGAGGAGATGGCGGCGGAGCGGGGGAGGATGCGTCCTCACACCGGCTCGATTAGCGCCATTGACCACGCGCTCCACGGGGTTACCACGGAGGGGCTGGCTGTCAGCTCCTCCTCAAGGGCGGAGCCTGGTAACCCCCCGCACCCAATCAGAAGGGCGGACCGATTCCATCTGGGGCGGCGCTAGCGAGCCGAGGGCGTGTCACTCCCCGCCGGATATACGCGGCCCCGCGCCGGATGTGACGTGAGATGCGCCTCAGCTTGGAGAGAGAAGCCACCGCCACCCCCAGCGCGACGATACCTCCCCGCATCTTTGGACCGGACCGGACCGTACTGTACCCTGCTTTGAGCCAAGAGTGCACCTTGAGCCATCGCTATCTGCCTTTCCTTGCCATCAACCCCCGTGTGAGTCAGCCTTGTCCCGTTTACCTGTCGTCTGTCCGGGGTTAATGTAAGAGTGTGTCTAAGTGCCTGTCTTTCTGTGATTATACTTCTAGCCCCTGTAATCTGACCTTTCCGTACGAATATAATCTCCTCCGGAGGTCTTGAGAATTGAAACCTTGGTGTCGTATTGTGTTATTGTAATCCAGCCGGGTGTCTTCTTTTTCTTATTGAGCCAGCATCGCGCGACTAGTCAACGTTCGGGCACAATCGGGTAACTTGTGCAGACGTGGTCATACCATAAAACCGCTCGGTAAATAACATCCAAGCCACGTCTGTAACAATATGGACCAACTTCTATCTACCCATCCCAACTCTCTCTTCATCATATGTGGTGATTTCAATTGTCACCATGCCAGTTGGCTGGGTGTGGGTACCTCTCTCACCAGCCATGGCTCTTCAGCAAAGGACTTCTGCGACTCACTGGGACTGACACAATCTGTCAATTTCCCGACCCGGATCTCAGTCAACAGAGCATCTTCTCTTCTGGATTTGGTTATGACAAACTTCCCTGAAAATGTCTGCTGCTCTTCTTCTGCTCCAATCGGCTCATCTGATCATGTGCTTGTCAAAGTGGACATCTCTCTGACCATTCTCAGAGAGCCTCCTCAGCGTCGACGAGACTGGCATTTCACTCAGGCCAACTGGCACGGTCTTCAAGCAGCCATCAATCATCTGGACTGGTCTCCCATCTCTACCGCCTCTGACATCAACTCATCCTGGGAATTCTTTCAAATTAAATTGCTCTCTCTCATGCACAGATTTATCCCATCTCGTCTTCAGTTGTCATACCCTTCCTCCCGTCCATGGTACACGGAATATTGTGGTGAGGCTGTTGCCCTGAAACAACTTGCTTTCGTCTCCTGGAAAGCAAATCCAACGGAAGTAAATCTCATTTCCTTTCACAAAGCCCAAAACAAGTGTGTGTCCACGCTCAGGAGAGCCAGGAAACAATATCTCACCGTTCTCAAGACCGAACTCTCTTATCTGTCTCCCTCTTCCAAATCCTGGTGGTGTCTGGTCAATTCTGTTTCTGGTGTTTGTTCCCCCTCCATCCCCTCCCTCACCTCAAATGGCTTAACGGCTGACTCCGCACGTGAAAAAGCTGAATGCCTCAACTCTGTGTTTGCCTCTAAATCTTGTGTCCCAAATCCATCCCTCTCTGTACCCACCGTACCCAGTCGTACCCAGCTGCTCCTGGACTCTGTGTCCTTTCCTCCTGACAAAGTGGAAAAGTTTCTGTCAACCCTCGACTGATTCTGCAACTGGTCCTGACGGCATCAGCCCACGGGTCCTAAAATCATGTTCTTCTGCTCTTTCACTCCCTCTTTCTGTTCTCTTCACCCTCTCTTTTGCTCAAGGTCATCTGCCATCTGCTTGGAAATCAGCCAACATCACCGCTTTGCACAAAAAAGGTGCAAAAACAGATCCCAGCAACTACAGACCAATCAGCCTTCTCCCAATTATCAGCAAAGTCATGGAATCCATCATTGCTTCAGATATTAAATCTTTCCTCTTCTCCAATGGCTTGATCTCTGATCATCAATTTGGTTTCAGACCTGGTCACTCTACTCTGGACATGCTGCTTCTGCTTTCTCAACAATGGATGGAGGTCCTCAACGCCAAACAGGAAATTAGAGCTGTCTCCCTTGACATTTCACGTGCCTTCGATACGGTCTGGCACCCTGCTCTGCTCACCAAACTCTCCTCCTTTGGTATCCATAGAAATCTCCATGCATGGCTGGTGGACTTCCTCCCTGGTCGTAGTCAACGTGTGGCCCTGAATGGGTTTCTCTCATCTCCTCTTCCTGTTCAGGCTGGAGTTCCCCAAGGTAGTGTTCTGGGCCCTGTGCTTTTTCTGGTCTTCATCAATGATCTCTCTGACTCTCTTAAAAATCCTCTCTATCTCTTTGCTGACGACTCTACTCTCTGTCGCTCCATTCCTCATCCCTCAGATCGGCAGTCTGCAGCCTCCTCACTCTCTGCAGACCTGGACAAAATCACAGACTGGTCAAACAAGTGGAACATGTCTTTCAATCCTGACAAATCTCACACTCTTACAATGTCTCTCCGAAAGGACCGACTGGACAACCCTCCCATCTACTTTCTCAACAATCCTCTCCAAGAAGTTCTGTCGCTCAAGCTTTTGGGTCTCACTATCTGCCATGATCTTTCTTGGGAAAACCACATTTCCAAGCTGGCCTCCAAAGCCAGTCGCCGACTGGGCATCCTCCGTCGTGCAAAGTCCTTCCTTGGCACACCTGAGCTCCTCACCACATACAAGGCTTTCATCCGCAGCTCAATGGAATACTGTTCCCCCCTCTGGGCTGGTGCTCCTGCCTCACACCTTGCTTGGCTTCACGCTGTTGAGGCCAAAGCTTTCAGAATCATTGGAATCTCCTGCGATGTAGTCAACTCCGAGGGCCTTTCACTCACTCACCGCAGGCAGGTTGGTGGTCTTTCTGTCTTCTACCGACTCCTCTCCGGCCTTGCTCCCCCAGCTCTCTCTGTGCTCTGTCCCCCCAATATTCCTTCAGGTCACACAAGATCTGCCTGCAACCCTCTTATGGTTAAACTGCCAAAGTCTAGGCTCTCTGCTCACCTTCACTCTTTCATTCCCCTTTTCTCCCGCCTCTGGAACAAACTCCAGAAGATCTGCCTGCAACCCTCTTATGGTTAAACTGCCAAAGTCTAGGCTCTCTGCTCACCTTCACTCTTTCATTCCCCTTTTCTCCCGCCTCTGGAACAAACTCCCCCACTCCCTTCAATCCCACCCCTCCCTCCAGGTCTTTAAAACAGCTGTTCACCACCATCTCTTATCTTCCCCCATCGAAAACCTTGATCTTTTCTACCCACGGTAATTCACCCCAGAGTCCTTGCAGTGTTCATATGTTTTATTCCTCTCCCACCTCCCCCCAAGTCCTCCCGATGTCCCTGCTCTCAAATGTTGTGTTTGTGTCCTTCCCCCTCTTCCCCCTCTCTTTTGTGTCCTTCCCCCTCTCTCCCCATCTTGTCTGCCGCTCCCCTTGTTTTTTGTGTTTTGTGTGTCGGTTTGTCTTTTTGTGTGATTAATGTTAGCTCTTTCACGAGCCTCGATTTTGTATACAAAAACAAAAAACAAAAAAAAAACCAGAGTGAATTGGAGAAGGAAAGACTTTCAAACTTTAGCTTCTTGTACAAAGTGCACAAAGGCTTCTGGGGGATTTAAAATGCAACCAATATCCATGTCTCGTTGACAACAGATGCCAACAGATGAATTGGGGGGAAACACTTTGAACGTATCTACAATTCGACAAGGATTGCAAATAAGTAATTTATTCTGGAAAATAAACAAAATAAGTAAACACGGTGTGATGTGTTCTCTCCGTAACTCGGCTTACCTTTGAGTAGCTGCTCAGCTTTGCTCGGCTTCGCGGGAGGAGAATCACATGATTCTCGATTTACTTGCTCATAGCTCAAAGCATTTTGGGAGGTCGGAAGAGAGTTACTCTGGAAGGTTTCAATCTTCACCAGAGGAGCTTCATCTGCAAACCATGTGACATCATTATATTACAGGAACAACAGGTATGAAATCCATATCACCAATGCAACAAAATTTATCGACAGATTCCAGGAATATGTCCCCACAAACGAATCTTCCCACTATGGCTGGTGCTACGAGTTTATCATTGGAGAAGGAAAGACCGCACTCCATTTCATCACTGCATTCCATTTACCATCACAGAAGTTTTTGATCCATCATACATCACTATGACTGCCCTGAATAACCAATCCTCCATACGTAACTTTCTTAATGATCACGACACCACTTCCCGAGGCATCCTGTCGAACACCTTCTCCAAATTCACAAATATGAAGTGCAGTATCTTCTTCCCCAGATATTTTTCCAGTATTTTCCCAATTATAGAAATTGCCTCCAATGTGCCCCTTCCTGGCATAAAGCCAAATTGCATTTCATGTATATTGACACTCTGCCTTATCAATTTATCCATGAGAAGATTTGGTTAAATATTGATGGTGTGTATGTTATCCATGATCATATGGAGATTTATATGGTGGTCATTGGTTAAACATCAAAACAAAAGCCGCCTTGTTTTAATACTTGTTTCAGTTGATTTTGCTGACGGGGCGGATATGTATATGGAGTTCCTGAATAAGAAGGTTGCGACAACCTGGATTTTGACGGTATTTTGTTTCAATCGAGCACAGCGTATGGAACATGCGCCCATTGTGCTTGAAGCGCAATGTGTTCCTTTTATACCACACAAGATGGAGATTATATTCCTTAATGCTTTCTTGTCATTCTTCCAACTCGTCACTGATGTGTGCCTGATGTGAGGTGTGCAGAGTGTGTTCGTGGAAGAGATACACAGGTAGTGACTGAATGCAGAAATTTGAAAGAAGTGTAAAACAGAAATTGAGTCACACCAAAAAGACGACAGAATAGAAAAGATAACAATTGTGAGTGAAAAAAAAGAGAAAGAGCTTGGGAATATCGATTGATTGATTGTGTGCTCTGCCTGAAGCCAGGTCCGAGGCTGCTTGCCAAGGGTGATATTGGGCCGGAAGAGGAAGGGAAAAGGTGGTTGCATTGCATTCCAAGCAGTTAGTCAGGGCAGGAATTGTTCATTTGAGCAGGATGCTGGTGATAACTCACCTCTCTTGGTTTAAAATGAGAAAGAAGACATTGCGAAAGAATAAAGAAGGAATAAAAGAAGGCCACATCAAAATGTCGATGAGCCACAAGTGAAGAGGACATTTCTTTCCAACTCTTAATTTATTTTAACACAAGTACTGTGCCACTGAAAACATGCATGTGCATGTAATCCTTCACATGTGCGGAAAACATATATGTAACACATATGCAAATGCAATTATTATTTTCTATTGTCATTAAATATGCCATCATTTTGACACAATACAACCATATCATTCTCAAGAAGTATACAGCGTTGTCCGTTGTACAAATAATGCAGGGGATTAATATTGTTGTTCACGGTAAATTGGAACAAGATGGTGCAGACGGACCACGTGACCACAATTTTCCGTGTTGAAACCGCTTAACTGAGAAAACATAGAATGATTGTAACCCAAGTCAAGTGCAGCCGCCGTGTGGCCATCTTGGTTAGCACAACTCGACTCACATAAACTCGTTATGTAACAGGAACATTGTTGGTGTTTAACATCATATAATAGGAACATTGTGGGTCAAACCTTTGATAAACGAGAACTCATCAATGAACTCGGTCTCCACCTTCACCTTCACAATAAAATCTGAAAATAAAACCATCACATTCAAACTCAAGTTTAAGGAGCATTTCTAAAGAAAATCGTCATCACAAGAAATATTCAGAAAAAGCGAACTTTCAATCCCATGAAAAATATGTTTTTGAAACGACTTGGAAAAGTAAAACAACAAAGAGTTTTTACTTTCATAAAATGAAGGAAACAAACCCAACAATCTCTCTTGGTCAATATTGACAAACTAACAAAGGTACCCGGCATTGCCTTGCCCTCCAGACTCCTCCCACACTCCCAACAGACTCCCTCCGGACTCCCGCCACACGCCCTCCGGACTCCCGCCACACGCCCTCCGGACTCCCGCCACACGCCCTCCGGACTCCCGCCACACGCCCTCCGGACTCCCGCCACACGCCCTCCGGACTCCCGCCACACGCCCTCCGGACTCCCGCCACACGCCCTCCGGACTCCCGCCACACGCCCTCCGGACTCCCGCCACACGCCCTCCGGACTCCCGCCACACGCCCTCCGGACTCCCGCCACACGCCCTCCGGACTCCCGCCACACGCCCTCCGGACTCCCGCCACACGCCCTCCGGACTCCCGCCACACGCCCTCCGGACTCCCGCCACACGCCCTCCGGACTCCCGCCACACTCCCTCCGGACTCCCTCCGGACTCCCTCCGGACTCCCTCCGGACTCCCTCCGGACTCCCGCCACACTCCCTCCGGACTCCCGCCACACTCCCTCCGGACTCCCGCCACACTCCCTCCGGACTCCCGCCACACTCCCTCCGGACTCCCGCCACACTCCCTCCGGACTCCCGCCACACTCCCTCCGGACTCCCGCCACACTCCCTCCGGACTCCCGCCACACTCCCTCCGGACTCCCTCCGGACTCCCGCCACACTCCCTCCGGACTCCCGCCACACTCCCTCCGGACTCCCGCCACACTCCCTCCGGACTCCCGCCACACTCCCTCCGGACTCCCGCCACACTCCCTACGGACTCCCGCCACACTCCCTCCGGACTCCCGCCACACTCCCTCCGGACCTCCGCCACACTCCCTCCGGACTCCCGCCACACTCCCTCCGGACTCCCGCCACACTCCCTCCAAACACACTTTATAAGATCACAGGTGATGAAGGTTGTGGTCGTTTTTCATCAAATCCTGTGCGTAGTTTCAGACAAGAATTTCGGAGTTGCAGGTTCAGGTAAAAAAAGGGTCCGCCTGAAAGATAATGATTAATTTTAAAAATACCGATTTTGAAAAAAAAGAAGAAGGGATGTTGATTTCTTCACGTGGAGATTCGATAGCAAAACGTTGTTTATTCTACCAAAGGTAAACGTTGTTTATTCTACCAAAGGTAAACGTTGGTTATTCCACAAAAGGTAAACGTTGGTTATTCCACAAAAGGTAAACGTTGTTTATTCTACCAAAGGTAAACGTTGTTTATTCGACTCAAGGTAAAAGTTGTTTATTCGACAAAAGGTAAACGTTGTTTATTCTACCAAAGGTAAACGTTGGTTATTCTACCAAAGGTAAACGTTGTTTATTCCACCAAAGGTAAACGTTGTTTATTCTACCAAAGGTAAAGGTTGTTTATTCTACCAAAGGCAAACGTTGTTTATTCTACCAAAGGTAAAGGTTGTTTATTCTACCAAAGGTAAACGTTGTTTATTCTACCAAAGGTAAACGTTGTTTATTCTACCAAAGGTAAACGTTGTTTATTCTACCAAAGGTAAACGTTGTTTATTCTACCAAAGGTAAACGTTGTTTATTCTACCAAAGGTAAACGTTGTTTATTCGATCAAAGGTAAACGTTGTTTATTCTACCAAAGGTAAACGTTGTTTATTCTACCAAAGGTAAAGGTTGTTTATTCTACCAAAGGTAAAGGTTGTTTATTCTACCAAAGGTAAACGTTGTTTATTCTACCAAAGGTAAACGTTGTTTATTCTATCAAAGGTAAACGTTGTTTATTCTACCAAAGGTAAACGTTGTTTATTCTACCAAAGGTAAACGTTGTTTATTCGATCAAAGGTAAACGTTGTTTATTCTACCAAAGGTAAACGTTGTTTATTCTACCAAAGGTAAAGGTTGTTTATTCTACCAAAGGTAAACGTTGTTTATTCTACCAAAGGTAAACGTTGTTTATTCTACCAAAGGTAAACGTTGTTTATTCTATCAAAGGTAAACGTTGTTTATTCTACCAAAGGTAAACGTTGTTTATTCTACCAAAGGTAAACGTTGTTTATTCGACTAAAGGTAAACGTTGTTTATTCGACTAAAGGTAAACGTTGTTTATTCTTCCAAAGGTAAACGTTGTTTATTCTTCCAAAGGTAAACGTTGTTTATTCTACCAAAGGTAAATGTTGTTTATTCTACCAAAGGTAAACGTTGGTTATTCTACCAAAGGCAAACGTTGGTTATTCTACCAAAGGTAAACGTTGTTTATTCTACCAAAGGAAAACGTTGTTTATTCTATCAAAGGTAAACGTTGTTTATTCTTCCAAAGGTAAATGTTGTTTATTCTACCAAAGGTAAACGTTGGTTATTCTACCAAAGGTAAACGTTGTTTATTCTACCAAAGGTAAACGTTGTTTATTCTAACAAAGGTAAACGTTGTTTATTCTATCAAAGGTAAACGTTGTTTATTCTTCCAAAGGTAAATGTTGTTTATTCTACCAAAGGTAAACGTTGGTTATTCTACCAAAGGTAAACGTTGTTTATTCTACCAAAGGTAAACGTTGTTTATTCTAACAAAGGTAAACGTTGTTTATTCTACCAAAGGTAAACGTTGGTTATTCTACCAAAGGTAAACGTTGGTTATTCTACCAAAGGTAAACGTTGGTTATTCTACCAAAGGTAAACGTTGTTTATTCTATCAAAGGTAAACGTTGTTTATTCTACCAAAGGTAAACGTTGTTTATTTTATCAAAGGTAAACGTTGTTTATTCTACCAAAGGTAAACGTTGGTTATTCTACCAAAGGTAAACGTTGTTTATTCTACCAAAGGTAAACGTTGTTTATTCTACCAAAGGTAAACGTTGTTTATTCTACCAAAGGTAAACGTTGTTTATTCTACCAAAGGTAAACGTTGTTTATGCTACAAAAGGAAAACGTTGTTTATGCTACCAAAGGTAAACGTTGTTTATTCTACCAAAGGTAAACGTTGTTTATTCTACCAAAGGTAAACGTTGTTTATTTTATCAAAGGTAAACGTTGTTTATTCTACCAAAGGTAAACGTTGTTTATTCTACCAAAGGTAAACGTTGTTTATTCTACCAAAGGTAAACGTTGGTTATTCTACCAAAGGTAAACGTTGTTTATTCTATCAAAGGTAAACGTTGTTTATTCTACCAAAGGTAAACGTTGTTTATTTTATCAAAGGTAAACGTTGTTTATTCTACCAAAGGTAAACGTTGTTTATTCCACCAAAGGTAAACGTTGTTTATTTTATCAAAGGTAAACGTTGTTTATTCTACCAAAGGTAAACGTTGTTTATTCTACCAAAGGTAAACGTTGGTTATTCTACCAAAGGTAAACGACTAAACGTTGTTTATTCTACCAAAGGTAAACGTTGTTTATTCTACCAAAGGTAAACGTTGTTTATTCTATCAAAGGTAAACGTTGTTTATTTTATCAAAGGTAAACGTTGTTTATTTTATCAAAGGTAAACGTTGTTTATTCTACCAAAGGTAAACGTTGTTTATTCTACCAAAGGTAAACGTTGTTTATTTTATCAAAGGTAAACGTTGTTTATTCTACCAAAGGTAAACGTTGTTTATTCTACCAAAGGAAAACGTTGTTTATTCTATCAAAGATAAACATTGTTTATTCTATCAAAGGTAAACGTTGTTTATTTTATCAAAGGTAAACGTTGTTTATTCTACCAAAGGTAAACGTTGTTTATTCTACCAAAGGAAAACGTTGTTTATGCTACCAAAGGAAAACGTTGTTTATTCTATCAAACATAAACATTGTTTATTCTACGAAAGGTAAACGTTGTTTATTTTATCAAAGGTAAACGTTGTTTATTCTACCAAAGGTAAACGTTGTTTATGCTACCAAAGGAAAACGTTGTTTATTCTATCAAAGATAAACATTGTTTATTCTACGAAAGGTAAACGTTGTTTATTTTATCAAAGGAAAACGTTGTTTATGCTACCAAAGGTAAACGTTGTTTATTCTATCAAAGGTAAACGTTGTTTATTCTATCAAAGGTAAACGTTGTTTATTTTATCAAAGGTAAACGTTGTTTAAATCTACCAAAGGTAAACGTTGTTTATTCTACCAAAGGAAAACGTTGTTTATTCTATCAAAGATAAACATTGTTTATTCTACGAAAGGTAAACGTTGGTTGTTCTACCAAAGGTAAACGTTGGTTATTCTATCAAAGGTAAACGTTGTTTATTCTATCAAAGGTAAACGTTGTTTATTCTCCCAAAGGTAAAGGTTGTTTATTCTACCAAAGGTAAACATTGTTTATTCTACCAAAGGGAAACGTTGGTTATTCTCCCAAAGGTAAACGTTGTTTATTCTACCAAAGGTAAACGTTGTTTATTCTATCAAAGGTAAACGTTGTTTATTCTACCAAAGGTAAACGTTGTTTTTTTCTCCAAAAGGTAAACGTTGTTTATTCTCCCAAAGGTAAACGTTGTTTATTCTATCAAAGGTAAACGTTCTCGAAAGAGGCGGAAATTTTCTGTGGTAATATTTGTTAATAGTTTCAATAAATGTGCATGGAAGGAGAACACAAACAACAACAACAACGTGTGACAAAATATTCCTTTTCGCGCGTTTTACATCGTCAGTGATCGTCACAGATTGGATGTTATATTATGTTATGTTAGTGTAGTACAACATGGGTAATGATGAAACCTGGAAGTGAGGGGAGGCTCACCTGTCATAAGTGATGATAACAAAGACAGTTTTGTCGATTCCGAGAGAAGAAGAGGAAACGATCCCGACCTTCTCCTCAAAATCCTCCATGAACGAATCTGCTCTCAGGAATCAAAATGTCCGTTCGAGGTCCGATTACAACGAACGGGATCGATTCACCGGCTCAGGAGATCGACACGATATTGTCCGAGGGGACCCGATGAGATCGACCCGATATTGTTGGGGGGAACCAGATCCGTGCATGATGTGATTCTGCATATAAATTATTTATTTAAATAGCACACAGCACGGACCCCGCACGGGAACGAACAGTACGTATTGGGTCCAGACTCCTCATTCCCGGAAGAACGTCCCGGACTGACCCCGTTTCCTCCATCTGAGCCGCTCCTCCATCCCGGGGGATTCGTTCTGTGCTCCACCATGGACACATCTCCCTTCATCTTGCACATTACGTGTGGTACAGTGTAATACAGTACATGAGGTACAGTGTGACACGAAGTCCGTGTTCTCAATCGATCTCTGAAAATAGTTGATTCATCAATTCCAAGCCGCAGATTCGTCACAAATCCAAAACTCGGTTAAAAATGATAAAATATATGAAATTCGGGATCGAACCAAACAAGGACCGTTTGTTATTAGAACTTTTTAAAACGATCCTTGGTTATTTTACCGAACGAGAAATCATAATAAAGATCATTTTGGAAACTTAACACGAAACATCGGTTTGTTCCGTCAGTCAGTGTCTCGGAAAGAGGGAGATGCGGAATAGATGGATTCGTAAGCGAGAGCTTACGAATTGGTAAGGGATAGCAAGCTGCTTGTTCAGGGAAAATACCCGAGATATCCACGAACTGGGAGAGCGAGGAAATAGGTTGATGCGGAAAGGATGGCTTGGTAAGGGATAGCAAGCTGCTTGTTCAGGGAAAATACCCGAGATATCCATGAACTGGGAGAGCGAGGAAATAGGTTGATGCGGAAAGGATGGCTTGGTAAGGGATAGCAAGCTGCTTGTTCAGGGAAAATACCCGAGATATCCATGAACTGGGAGAGCGAGGAAAGAGGTTGATGCGGAAAGGATGGCTTGGTAAGGGATAGCAAGCTGCTTGTTCAGGGAAAATACCCGAGATATCCACGAACAACTGGGAGAGTGAGGAAAGAGCAGAGAGGAACAAAAAGAATTGGACAGACTGGAAATAGACAAAGAAAGGCCATTGGAGTGGATGAGGACGAGAAAACGTGGGAACAGGAATACTGCCCTGTAAACTGTAAAGGGTGTAGACTTGTAATACCCTCTCCCACCTGGAGTCGGCGCTGTACGATACACATTTGCATAGAGAATTGGCAAAGCACCCACACTCCCCTCCCAAGTTTGGATGCAATCTCGGGTGAGAACTGTCGGAGAAGTCGTGTGACAAACACCGGTCCGTGAATTTTCGTCTGGATGAAGAAATTGTGTTTTTTCTCTTTTGTAGAAAAAATTATCTGATACTTCTTCTTCACCTTTCCGACTTTCTTTCTTTTCCTTATGTTCTGTCTGACTCTTTCCTTTCTTTCTTTTTCTGACTTTCAGTGGCTTTTTTCACACTGACGCACATCGAGAAGCCCAGGATGGGGACATTCACAGGACGCCTGTAGATGGGAACTTTGTCGAATAGTCATAGAAAAAGGGAAATGAGGCAGAAAACTGGAGCAAGACGTTTATGGACACAATTATCAAAATGTGAAAAACAGATTTTTACAAAACAAAAATCACGATGAATTCAAACCATTTTCAACCATCTTCCACGGAATGTTATATCCTTAAAATGTTGATCCCGTTTTTGTGTATCAGAAATCAAAACACATCAGTGATCATAATCTGAGTTGTCAGTTTCATAAACAGTGTCACACAGCAGGAGTTTCCACTGTTCAAAACGATTGTACTTTATAGTTTAAACAAAAATGAACTGTCCATGTGAAAGTTGTGCACACGACCTCGGACAAATGTGGGACAATGACAAAAGCTTTCTTGTCGTCGATGCAGGAGATGGACAACGTAGTTCTTCACATTGTGCAATTTTCCATTATGGCCTTGCTCAGTAGTCGGTGGACAATTGGTCCACAACAACCTCTCTTACATCTCTTTTGTTCTGCCTCTAAACCTCCTTGCTGTGTTAGATGATGGTACATCGTTTCTGATGATTCCTGTCAGCAGTTTGTTAGGGGTTGGGAGGAATGTTATCGGACGGTATTTGTGGGGAAGTTGGGTTCGCTCCCATTTTGGGAAGAGAAAGGTGTTCCCTTCTATGAGCCACTCATCCACTACCTTTTCCTCAAGAGGAGGGATCTGAAGTTCAGCGTGCCAAAAGGCCGCCGGTAGAACTGAGACTATCCCAGGAAGGAAATTAGCCTAACTCGCTCAGAGGTTTGGGGAGAGCCCAGAGTAAAGAAGCGATACGTCTTCAAAAGACTCCAGCGTTTTTCATGCTCGGGAAACATGGAAAGGAAGCAATTCAATCAAGGAAGAGTTGGGCTAAATTGACGAAGAACCTAAGAATACCTTGGCCTCAGGAAGGGTCATTTGCGCTCTACGTAATCGAAGCGCTGCTCGTGGCTCTGGATTTTTTATTTTTTTTTAATACAGAATCGAGGCTCATGAAAGAGCTAACATTTATCACACAAACAAATCAAACAGACAAACAAAAATATGTAAAAAGAGGGAGCGGTAGACAAGATGGGGAGAGAAGGGGAAGCACACAAACATAACATTTGAGACCAGGGACATCGGAAGATGTGTGGGAGGGAGCGGGCTTGGGGGGAGCGGCGTGGGAAGGGGGGTGGGGGGTGGGAGAAGTATAAAACACAAGGACACCGAGGACTTCCAGGAATGAAGTTGGTATTTCAAAAAAGTGGAGTTGGGGTGAAATTAGTGGGGGTAGAAAAGATCAAGGTTTTGGATGGGGGAAGAGAAGAGATGGTGGTGAACAGCTGTTTTGAAGACCTGGAGGGAGGAGTGGGATTGAAGAGAGTGAGGGAGTTTGTTCCAGAGGAAGAGGAATGAAGGAGTGAAGGTGAGCAGAGAGTTTTGATTTTGGCAGTTTAACCGTAAGAGGGTTGCAGGCAGATCTTGTGCGACCTGGAGGAATATTTGGGGGACAGAGCCCAGAGAGAGCTGGGGGGGCAAGGCCAGAGAGGAGTCGGTAAAAGACAGAAAGACCACCACCGTGCCTGCGGTGAGTGAGTGAAAGGCCCTCGGAGTTAGCTTCATCGCGGGAGATTCCAATGATTCTGAACGCTTTGGTTTCAACAGCGTGAAGATGAGCTAGGTGTGAGGCAGGAGCACAAGCCAAGAGGGGAGAGCAGTATTCCATTGAGCTCCGGAGGAAAGCCTTGTATGTGGTGAGGAGCTCAGGTGTGCCAAGGAAGGACTTCGCACGACGGAGGATGCCCAGTCGGCGACAAGCTTTGGAGGCCAGATTTGAAATGTGGTTTTCCCTGGAAAGATCATGGCAGATAGTGAGACCCAAAAGCTAGAGTGACAGAACTTCTTGGAGAGGATTATACAGAAAGTGGATGGGAGGGTTGTCCAGTCGGTCTTTTCGGAGAGACATCGTAAGAGTGTGAGATTTGTCAGGATTGAAAGACATGTTCCTCTTGTTTGCCCAGTCTGTGATTTTGTCCAGGTCTGCAGAGAGTGAGGAGGCTGCAGACTGCCGATCTGAGGGATGAGGAATGGAGCGACAAAGAGTAGTCATCAGCAAAGAGATAGAGAGGATTTTCAAGAGAGTCAGAGAGATCATTGATGAAGACCAGAAAAGGCACAGGGCCCAGAACACTGCCTTGGGGAACTCCAGCCTGAACAGGGATGGGAGATGAGAGAAACCCATTCAGGGCCACATGTTGACTACGACTCGAGAGGAAGTCCGCCAGCAATGCGTGGAGATTTCCATGGATACCAAAAGAGGAGAGTTTGGTGAGCAGAGCGGGGTGCTAGACTGTATCGAAGGCACGTGATATGTCAAGGGAGACAGCTCTAATTTCCTGTTTGGCATTGAGTACCTCCATCCATTGTTGAGAAAGCAGAAGCAGCATGTCCAGAGTGGAGTGACCTGGTCTGAAACCAAATTGATGATCAGAGATCAAGCCATTGGAGAAGAGGAAAGATTTCATATCTGAAGCAATGATAGATTCCATGACTTTGCTGATAATTGGGAGAAGGCTCATTGGTCTGTAGTTGCTAGAATCTGTTTTTGCACCTTTTTTGTGCAAGGCGGTGATGTTGGCAGATTTCCAAGCAGATGGCAGATGACCTTGAGCAAAGGAGAGGGTGAAGAGAACAGAGAGAGGGAGTGAAAGAGCGGAAGAACAGGATTTTAGGACCCGTGCGCTGATGCCATCAGAGATCGTCAGGATGAAGCAGAGAAAGAGAGAAAGATCAAAGTCGATTGGAAGGCTTTCGGATGGTGGAAGGATGAAGCAGTAAAACGGCAGAACATCACAAAACAGGCGAGTTTAGCGGGCGTCGTGTTGAAACTCAAGCGAGAGAAGGAAGAAGCGGCCCGGAGAACACGATGCAGGAGCTGAACAGGCAAATAACTCAGAAAATGATGGCGATGGTCCGTTGCGCAGAAATAGGACAGGCGATCACAAAGGGAAAGGGCGCCCCCACAGTTGGGGGCCAGGTAGACCAACAGGTGGGAAATGAAGGGCAGGACAGAGTAGGATACCTTCCTCCACAACATTCCTGCCACCACACCTCCTCTCCCAACCCCCCACATATCATACCACCCCCATACCTCTTCCCCCCCACCTCTCCCTCTGCTCCCACCTTCCCATACCCACACCCCCCCCCCCCCCACCCCTGGACCTCCTGGACTATCTCCCCAAATACCAGCCGCTGCCCTCCCAACTCACCCATACCCTGCCACCTCCTCCTCACCCCTCTCCACCCCCTCTTGGTGCATCACCCCTTCCACAGCCCCAACCCCTTCTACATCCCCAACAGTGCCAACAGCTCCCACCTCTCCCACAACCCCAACAGCCCCCACCCCTCCCACAGCCCCAACCCCTTCTACAACCCCAACAGCCCTGACAACCCCCACCTCTCCCACAGCCCCAACCCCTCCTACAGCCCCAACCCCTCCAACAGCCCCAACCCCTTCAACAGCCCCAACACCCTCCACAGCCCCAACCACCCCAACACCTCCAACCACCCCAACCCCTCCGACAGCCCCAACCCCTCCGACAGCCCCAACCCCTCCAACAGCCCCAAACACTTCAACAGCCCCAAACCCCTCCACAGCCCCAACCACCCCAACACCTCCAACCACCCCAACACTTCCAACAGCCTCAACCCCTTCTGCAGCCCCAACAGCCCCAACAGCCCCCATCCCTATAACCACCCTTTCAACAACCGCCTCTACAGTCCCCACATGCCTCCGTTGTCCCCTCGGCCTCCATGCTCACCCCTGTCCCCGCTCCCAGGGTGCAGCACCACCCAGGGGCCAAATGGTCTGTCTTTGACCCCCTGTCACCAACCGGGCCCACTAGTACCCCAAGGGGGCCTCAGGCCCCGGAACCAACCATAGGATGGTCACCTATTGTGGACTTGGGACAGGAAACTCGGCCCCTGTACCCACCACCGGGCCACTATGGGGGTTTTGACCTCGCAACTTTGACCGAGGCATTCCATGCCGCAAAATCTATTCGAAAGCAGGTGAAAATGTTAGGTCTTGATGAAAGAAAGCAATCAAAGCTATCTTCAGTGGAAATGAATCCTGAAGAATCACACTTGGATATCTCGTATGAAAGTGCTGAGCAACGTTTCCCCCTTGACCTGTACAATTTTATGGCTTGGGTTATGTTTGAGGCAAGTGACGAATTGGATGCTGATGGGCGTGTTGTTCTTGAAAAGAAGCAGCATGAACGGGTTTTGAACCTTGCCCAGGATATTTGTGCTGCTTCTGCAAATGTGAAAACTCCGAAACAAGTAGGCATTGCTTTACACATAATGAAAAAGACGAGAAGTAAGGACACAGTTACTTTGCTAAATAGATTCGGTCATTGTGTAAGCTATACTGACGCCCAGAGATATATTTCACATTTTGCTTCGGAAACAGATGACCAGGTCGATTTGCAAGGTCACTTCATTCCTTACAACATTGCGAAGGGGCTTTTTACCCAATTTGCCATCGATAACCTTGATTTTCATGAAAATACTGTTGATGGAAAAACCACCCATGGGACAACACACATCATCTTTCAATATCCAAATCGTTCCACCGAACCAGTGAAGTCTTGTATCCCATGCCGCAGGAGTCGGTCTACATCTGTGAAGAGATCAGCTAGCTTAAAATCAAGGAAGAGTGGTGTTAGCCTTAAAGATCGTCAAGGAAGTCGCTCCCTTACTGGTATGAGACTTGTTCCTGGTCATGATGAAGAAAACGACAAAGCGTTTGAAGGGACTGAAAACCTCAGAGACATTTTCAAACTTTGCCAAACAGGATCAACCAAATTGGTGGAACTGACACCTGAAATGAGTCCGATTTCATGGCAAACTTTGAATGGGGCCCTCATTGGTGAAAGGGAAAATGCCAAAGTAATTGGCTATGGACCATTCATTCCCCTCTCACCCACTAATCCTGATGTTGTACAGGAGTCTCTTGATTATTGCATGAATGTTTCAGAACACCTCGGACAGGATTATTGTATACTCACGTGTGATCAGGCAATCTATGAGATAGTACTTGCTTTAAAGAATAAGCATCCTGTAAAATACAATAAACTCATCATTCGGATGGGCGGCTTTCATATTGCTCAGAATTTTCTGGGAGCGATTGGGCACTTGATGAAGGGAACAGGATTGGAAGACATCCTTGTGGAAGCAGATGTTTGTTTACAAGGGACTGTCAACAAACTTATGGATGGTAAAGACTATTATCAAATGTTGCGGGCACATACTCTAGCCGAAAATGCCATTCACCTACTCCTTTGCGAAGCCTCTGAGGACTGGATGTTGCTGGAGGGCCATGACGTCGAGGACCTTTCTTCTTTCTCTGGAAAACTGGGTGTCTTCTGCGATGCTATCAACAATTTCAAGGTCCACACTAGTCCAGAGCAGGTTCAAAGGGCATGCAAAGAAGCTGAGGACGGTATGAGCTTGGTGAAAGCAAAGATGCTGGAATTTCTCAGGACTGATACTACCCCAACCACCAAACTGTGGCTGATGTACCTTGAAATGGTCAACATCCTGAGAAAATATGTACATGCCGAAAGAACTGGGAAGTGGAATCTCCACATCACAACAGTTGAGCAAATGCTTCCATACTTAGTTGCTGCTGGTCATCACAATTGCTTCATTAGCGTATCGTCTGGTTTTGGTTAGGACTTTTGTTTTGAGCATTTTTGCCTTTCTCAGTGTTCTATTATCACTATTTTCCTGTCAGTAACATCTACATATGCATGGCTGGTTTATTTGTGAGGATATGTTTGCCTTTATAGGCTGCAGTTAGCATTCAGAGCAAATACCAGTGACCATCATTTAACAATTAACGTATTAAAAATCAGGTTCATGTTATCAGTCAATAATGGTTAAATGCCAAACAAAGGGTTAAAAGAGACATTCCGAACTCAGAAAGTGATTAAAGCATCAAGATACCCTGATTGGATGTCCTTCCCTGCTTCAAAAGAATCTTTGTTTCATTATTCTGAAAATTCCAATTTTTAAAAACCATTTTCGCACATTTTGTCCCTGAAACAGAAGGGGTTAACACTGTAATGCTAATATATTTGTAAAGTTTCTTGATAATAAAAACTTCCTATATGGGTTCTCTAAAATATGAGTCGGTTTTCTTTTTACAAACTCTTTGCATTTTTTGATTTTAACCCTTTTATTGCACAGGTATCCCAGATTTTTACTTCCCCTTCAACTTCGTGACCTTTTGACCTCTGATGATGTCATCGATGACGTCATCAAAATTTGCATACCAACAATTTTTAGCCTGATGCAAGGCCTTTCCAATGATACCCAACACAAGTGGTTTTATTAACTAAAAATATATAATAAAGGCATTTTTATTTCACCTACCCCTAATTTTTGGCTCTAATCAAATTGGGACGCAAGTTCAGATTCGAGCCCATACCGTGAGTTCGCAAGAAGATCGGCCGAGTTAAGAAGTCATTTCATATGCGGAATGTATATACCTACCCAAAAACACATAAGAAAAAAGTATACCATGTTTGACCACCTAAAACCTTAAATAGGCACATTTTTGCACTTTGGCTCCCCGACAACGAGGTGGGTTGACTCAGCGTATCATACTTCAGAAGTTGACAAAATGAGCATCACATGATTTGTATTGGGGGGGGTGGGAGTGGGGAATTGCATCAGTAGCACTGAAAAAAAAACTATCCAAGGCACAATATCTGGTCCCTGGGGGTCTGGTCTCTGGGGGTGCTTTGGTTGCCAGGGCGATCGAGGGGCGGAGCACGGAACCCTAGGGGTGGAGATCCCGGAAGGTCCTTCTTTGTCAGACTTTGGCAAACACAAGCTGGTCTTTCTTGGAAGCGAATTTCATTGTCTGCTTTGCTCCTTTGCAGAGGGGACTGTCAGTACATGTAGAACCACTGATTTCATCACAAGAAAATGGAATACAGACAATTGAAACTTTTTATTTATAAACATTTGTAACTTGGTATACACCACTTGTTTTCAAAGTTTTTTTTGCATGGCTCCCATGCTGCATATTTCCTCATGGATATCCCCCATTCCCACCCCAATGCATGTTTGGACCATTAAGAAAACCTGTGTATTCACTTTTCTGCATTAAGATGTTGGGTTCTTCATCAACATACTGTATAAGGGAATCTCAGGATGGCTATTTCTCAGACATTTAAGAAGGCCTGAGTCATTGGGGTTTTAAGTTTGAGCCCCTGTCGTGTCGTTTAAATAACACCAGGTGGGTTGACTCAGCCCTGTCATCCTTCCGAGGTAGGCAAAAATGAGTATCCAGCTTACTGGTAACAGGGGGCACTGCATCAGCAGAACAGCCACACTTGCAGACAAATGATGCAACCAGCAGCCAGAGGCTGCATACAAAACAACTTTAAAAGATTTCCCAACTCATTTTCACTCCAAACGTCATTTATCATAGTACACCTGGGTACTGATGGACCAATGTGCAGATGCAAAGACCCTTGTGCCTCCAATCAAATTTTGACAAAATTTTGTATGTTATATCCTCCGCAATGGATCCTTTGAACCTGCTGCCAGTCCTGTAAAATCAACTAGCGACACAATCGGGGTGGACCACAAGTACGAGGTACGTCCAAGTGCAGCAAGTACAAAAATAAAATAAAGACCATGTACCACCAGAGCACAATGTCATATTTAATTTCTCTGGGAAAACAATGAAATATCTAATGCTGAAGAAGAAAAAACCCATCATCACATCTTTTGACATTTGTGCGTCTCAATCCCACAACAAAATATAATACACAATTACACCAACCCACACTACAAATCTACAACTCCCTCCCACATAGACATCTTCAGACAATTGTTACAAACTACAAAATATGTTGCGATTGCAATCCGTAAGTTGCGGCCCAATAGTTATTTCCTTCGTAAATTACGCACACTGCCGTTACCTTGCAACCCAAAGATTATTGCGGCAGAGTTTCCTAGTCTGCTCATGCGTAAATGCCGATTGCCAAACAAGTTTGCTTTCTTTGAAAAACGTTGTTACCAGTGCAATACCCCAGAGACAATGTCGCTTCCTCACGTTGAAGTCATTGGAATCGCTTCAGCCATCATTGTGCGAGACTGCCTGAAGAAAGAAAAATAAAAGTCCAATTTGGCTATTTTGCGATCTCCCGACTTGGTACTTTAGCGATGTTTTCTGGCATCATTATCAGTCTTGTCGTCATGAAAAGGCTTGAGAATAAAAAGTATGACTTTTAAATGCGTATGACTTTACTCTGGAGCAGACTTTTCATGGCATCATTTTGTACGCATTTGATGGGGTGGCCATTTTTTCTTTACATGCCATCCCCTCCATATAGAGGACTGCCATACCATTTCTCTTTCACATTATTTCATGTATCGGGTATGCCTACACATATAGATTTGTATCATTTCGCTTTCATTTTTAGACCATATAAACTTCCAATACACACTACATACGGAGGGGAATAAACATAAACTTGGTGGGTACTGATGTTGAAGCTGAAAAAACATTTTTTTACAAGTGCATTATTGTGCAATCAACACAGAATCTGTAAAACTTCAAGGAATCAAGGAAAGATTTAATGCTCACAATTCTTATTCCTGACCGTTTGTGAATATCTTGCTTGCATCAATAACAAAATGGTCATCCAGTGGTCCAATAAGTAGAACATGAGCTTTCCTTTTTGAAGATGTCAGGTTGAACAGCATTCGTGTAACATCTCCTTGGTACTTTAAATTAAACAATGCAATATCAATCTCGAGAGACTATATAATCTTGCAAATGAGTGGGGTCAGAGGTGGCAGAGATGCAAATATCACAAGTACTACGATACAATATCGCAAAGGAAAAAAACGATACATTTTTTTATAATAAATTTTTCCTCCAAAGATGCTGCTGTACTGCAGTGGTACATTTGCGCTGGAGGTGAAAGAGTGGCATATCCACAAAATAAGGGGTACATTGAAGAGAAGTACCAAACATTTGCCTCCCGACATGTGTGAGCACAAAAAGGCGACTGACTTAGCAAAAGCAATGGTAGAACACAAATATACACCTTGAATGTTCCTCCAATATCAATTTGTGCACTCAGCATTGGACAAAGTCACAACATATCCAGAAGGACAATCTATGACCTGAGTGAGGTGCGACCTATTCTGAGGTGCATTCCTGATTTATTTAGTTATTTTTCACAGGTAAATGTATCTAACCAGTCATGAGTGAATGACACTATTTTACAATCACTATATTGTATTTAAAATTTCTGACCCAATGGTAAAGTTATGCCTCAGGGTACAAACAATAAGTGAAAAGCTTCTTCCAACACAAGCTGGCGAGTATATGCTTCAAAGATCATCTTCCCAAAGGTCTTTCAACACGACGGAGGTGGAGAAGATGTAGTAGAAGAAGAAATAAAATCCCGCCAAAATCAAGATGAACACTAATCCAATTGTTGGGTAGTCCTGCATGAAGGGAAAGATGGAGACGTGTCAGTCGCACCATAGAAAATCACTTTTGTTACTGTGGAAAACAACTTAATAATGGCTGGTTGGTGGTACACACCGCTCTGAAAGGAAAAGTTTCACAATCATTTTTGAAGGAGCAATGGTCAATGGTGAAAGTTACTTTGTGATGTTGCAGAATACCTTTGTTACTCAACTACGGAGATTGAATCTTTCACATATCATCTTTTACCAGCAAGACGGTGCTCCATGCCATGACGCTTGAAATGTGCGATAGTTCTTGAAGGAAGCTTTCCCAGACAAGTGGATAGGTAGAGGTGTGTGGAAGTGAAAAATAAATTATTTGCGTACTTAATTTGTGAACCGAGTGATTTTCTTGAGCCTCAACTGCTTGATTGAGCTTCATTAATATATGTAGTTCTGTTTAAATCGTGTTCTATACAAGCTACCAGTTATAACTATTCTCTTTAGTAACTGAGAGTTCAGAAACGTCATAAATCTTTCTCAGCTGCAGGCAAACTCGTGTGCAGGTTTCCTTTGGCAACCTGCCTGCACGAGTCGTGAGTTTCTTTATCGGCTTTGACTATTACATTCGCAATTAGAGTGACAAAACCGAACGAATAATTTGCTTTCAATTAAATGTCTGTGTTACAGATCTGGGACGACGGCTCTCCCGTTAGCAAGGGGGGTTAACCCCATGTCCGTTATACTGGCCGTCGCCGATCCTGGGGGTCTGTGACGTCACTGGTGGTCAGCCACGACCAGGGTAATCGGGCCAGAGACCCAAAAAAAAAGACCCCCCGAATACCTGCTTACCGTGACTTCCCAACCAGCAAGGAGACAGCCCCGCCCGAGTCGCGACGGTAATGGACACGCCGAGCGAAGCGAGTCACGACCCAGGCCGTTAACAATTACTAACCCGATTATAGCGGTTTTAATCGTGCCACGTAGACCAATGGAAATAAAAGACTAAAGCAACTGGAGGAAGACGAAACCAAAGCTTGGAGAAAGAGCACACATTTATCTATCTATAATTCCAGTAATCTCTGTTTGTTTGTACGTTTGTACGTTTGTTTGTTTGTCTGTGACCGCTGTTTCTCGACAACTACCGGTCCGATATACTTGAAACTTGCCAGGTATATTGCTGGGGACCCGAGGATGTGCCTTTTCAAGGTTTGAAATTAATCGGACAAGTACTTACCGAGCTATGGCGATTTAGCCGTTCGCCGTTCGCTTTGGCGTTGCGAATGGACCAAACCATTCA
Source organism: Myxine glutinosa (assembly GCF_964187855.1). Classification (NCBI taxonomy): domain Eukaryota; kingdom Metazoa; phylum Chordata; class Myxini; order Myxiniformes; family Myxinidae; genus Myxine; species Myxine glutinosa. The sequence goes on along the minus strand of NC_136265.1, from coordinate 71,467,008 downwards.
TGTAAATAGAGGGGGGGGGGGGGGGGGGGGTTCTGTGGTCGTTCGCTTTGGCTTTGCGAATGGACCAAACCATTCATGTAAATAGAGGGGGGGGGGGGGGTTCTGTGGTCGTTGCGAATGGACCAAACCATTCACATCGAATCATCGAATCACATCGAATGGACCAAACCGTTCGCTTTGGACCAAACCATTGCATGTAAATAGAGGGGGGGGGGTTCTGTGGTCGTTGCGAATGGACCAAACCATTCATGTAAATAGAGGGGGGGGGGGTTCTGTGGTCGTTACTGCCACGTGGTTTCAAAGTTTTTTTTTGTTGTTGTTGTTTGCACGCATGTTTTTTTGCACCCACGTACGGGCACGCCCTAGGATGTTTACACACACACACCCCTACACAAATTTTTTTTTTTTTTTTTTTTGGCAAGGAACGGGCACCCACGTACGGGCACGTCCTAGCTTATATATAGTACGGGCATGCCCTAGTCTATCTATAATTCCAGTAATCTCTGTGTGTATGTGTGTGTGTCTGTGTGTGTGTGTGTGTGTTTGTCTGTGACCGCTGTTTCTCGACAACCACGGGTCCGATATACTTGAAACTTGCCAGTTATATTGCTGGGGACCCGAGGATGTGCCTTTTCAAGGTTTGAAATTAATCGGACAAGTGGTTCCCAAGGTATGGTCACCGTACTCGCAAGCCGTTCGCTTTGGCTTTGCGAATGGACCAAACCATTTCATGTAAATAGAGGGGGGGGGGGGTTCTACCGTACTCGCAAGCCGTTCGCTTTGGCTTTGCGAATGGACCAAACCATTTCATGTAAATAGAGGGGGGGGGGTTCTGTGGTCGTTACTGCCACGTGGTTTCAAAGTTTTTTTTTGTTGTTGTTGTTTGCACGCATGTTTTTTTGCACCCACCTACGGGCACGCCCTAGTTATAACAAACACCAGAGGAAAAGAAAGATCAAGGCTGTACAAAGGTAGGAGGATGTAAAAAGAACACAGGGCAGCCTTATCTATACAGTCTTACTTATACCCAGGACAGAACAAAGACAGACTCACACGGGGATGATGACATGAATGGCAGGAGAAGGTCCGTTCACCTGGCAAAGGCGGCCGGTTCGGCTCGTTCAGCCGTCGAGGTTCCGTTCCGACCTCGCGTCGTGGTTTAAAGCGAACACGACAACCGCTGGAACCAACGTGGTTGCGTCGACGCCACGACCCTCTCGCTCTCTCAGTAATGATGGGATTTCCTCTCAGGCAAGGCACGATCTCTCGCGTCAGGCAACCCTCTTGTGCTGTGCACTCATCACCTCTGCTGGTCTCAAGCCTTCTCTCTTCCCATCTCCTCATGCGCGAACCTCGAACGCATATATGAAGCGGGGTCGTGACACGCCCTCGGCCGTTTGGGTCCCGCCCACGTGCTCTGTTTGTAGCCTTATTTGGTAACGGAGCTGAACAGCTCCGCCCTTGTGGCGAGCCACGGCCACGCCTCTTCTCGGCAACCCCGCCTTCTTGTCCAATGCAGAGCACCAAGGCCAGTGAGAGGGCGCACACCCCACGCCTGTTGAGCTGTTTGCAGAGAGATAGGGAGTTTGCTGGGGTATGGCGTTATTGAAGGGGAGCTAACCTTATTTGGTAATGCAACGTGGTGTCAATCTAGTGGATACAGAGCCTTAATTAAACATAGAATAGGAAATAATTAGCAAGATGATTCTAAGATTGGCTGTGTGTTGCGATGGCCTAGGGTGCGATATTTAATAATTAATAAAAGGGGATAATATTACAAAGGGGGATATTTACAAGTGAAGGGGGGGGGGGGGTGTTCCCAAATCGGTAACACTGCACCCTTCTCTTTCCCAGGGCCGTCCCTGGCCCGACAACTTTACTTTTAGTGTGGCACTTAGATGTAAAACCCTCTGATATTACACTGACCCTGAGTGCAACAGTTTTACGAGGGAATTAAATATGTCCCCCTGCCACGTTGCATTCTGTCTAACAGACTTACACCCACAAACTAACCGAATTGCGGAATTAATTTCAAACTACACATTTACGGTGGGAGCTTATTTACAAGAGACTACACTATTTGGTATTTTCAACACTAACCCAGGACCTGTTCTTTTAGGAAACAAAAAGGAGATGTTGTTTTTGAAAAGGAGAGGAAAGGCATGCATTGCACTGCACCGATACACCAACCCACGGGTGCTCTGAGGCACGCATTGATATGCAGCGCAACCTCAGAGTACCGATAAAAGCACCATAAGCACCAATAAAGCACCACACCCAAAATACAGCCATGCAGTTAGCACCATTTAGTGCACAGGTATTTCAAACAAAGTTCAAATGTTACTGGTGGTGTCAGCACGGCCGATGGTCTGCCGATGGCAATCTTCTGTCTTGTTACTTGGCTGGACTTCCTGGCATGCGGCCTATTTAGGACTAAGGGGGAAAAGCACAGAAAGGGCACAAAAGTGTCCACCTTTTTTATTTATGGCCAACAGGGGCCGACTACAGGGTGGTCCACCTGTTAGGCTTAGGTGCCCCCTCCCAAAGTCCGCAAGCCAGCATGCTGGCAGCAAAGATGCCAGGCCCCATCCCGTGGGGTCCATAAGTGGGTGGTGCTGGGCCACAAAACCTGTGGTCAATACGTGGATGGCCACACAGATCGTGTGGTCCATAGGTGTACTGGTCCAGGCAGCAGACAGCGGAAATGCGGGTACACAAATGCAGCGCCGGCACATCCTCCCCCCCAGTGCCCAGAGCGCACGGTCCTCGGGTGGGAGACAGGGAGACAGAAGACAGGTGAGTAATGGGTCAGGGCGCAAGGGTACACATCAAAACAAGGCAATGCAGAATGAGGGGTGCATGGGAGCGAGCTGAGAAAGGTTCGTCCCTACGTACGCCCCCCACATGTGACCTACACTGCCCCCCTTGCCCCTCCCCATATTTACGAAAACCTACACATTACACTACACCTTACAAATCCGTCGCTATCTGTCTCGTCTTCCCCATATCTCTCTTAATACCAAATTCGTCTTCACTCCCACTAATCCAAAATTTGCCATCACCCAATTCATCATCAATCCTCATAAGGAGGAAGGGATGGAACACAAAGCACAATGTCACACCCACGTCATGATGCGTCTCTCATTCCAAACATTTGCATCAAAAATAATAAAACAACCTGGCATGGTGTGGAGGTACGTCATCTCAGGTGAGTGCATGTGGATGGTGCAAGGAGATTTTCATCCTAACTATCCTCTAAATGACTTTAACACACTTTACACTACCCGGGGTCTTTCCCTGCCAATCCATTGGCCAACTTACACTATGGGTTCTAAAAACCAATTCCCATTGACCAAACTGTGGTGCTTCTCAATTTGGGGTCTCACTCCCCCGATTCAACTCCCGGTGCCCTTGCACAATTTCTGGGCTGGGGCGTGTAGCTCTCCCAGCAGGTCTACCCACCTGCACACCTCCACCACTGTAGTTGCCACCCGAGCTTACCTGCTCCTTAACCTAACCTATCTACTGGGGAAGGCCCCTCCTGGCTCTGTCACCCCTCGGTGCCCTCTGGCACTGGGCTACCCGGGTCCGTCCTCCGGATCCTCGGGCCCCATCCACAACAACTCTACCGGCTCCCAGAGCCCACCTGCGGCCTCACCTGGCCGACATCCTCACAGTGGTGGAGTGCCCAAACCAACTACACACACTAACAGGCTACACGCCCAGCCATTTCCACAACACTAATGCACCCATCCAAATACCATTCTCTCACCCGCACCACAGATGCCAATATCCAACCACAATTTACCTATACCCTCTACCTAACACTTACACTACCCTCCCCGGGTATTCGTGATGGGGGTCCATCCTTCCCCCATTCACACCTTTGCACCATCCACTCCACTCCATAGTTTCCATCCTACTCACTCCACGACCATCCATTCCAATACTCCATATATTCCACACTACCATTTATTCCATACACATGTTGGTGCACACCTGTGCACTCACACCTGGTGCCACCTGCACCCTCCTTCCTTCCTGGACCATTTGGTCAACACCACACGCAATCACCACTACTCCCTCATACACTGCTCCATACACCTGTTCAGTTGCACACCTGTGCAATCACACTACAACTCACACTCACAATCATTTACTCATACCCTGCTCAATACACTTCCAATCCTCACACACACGGCATCATCTCATCTAGCTACTCCCCTCTGAAACTTGCGCTCCCCAGTTGTCCCTGTAAACTATTGCGCTCCCTCGTCGTTATCATCCACACTAATCTACCTGCGTCCCCACTACAGGTATCATTGTCACTAACTAATCTTAACGTTACCTAAGGTCATCTCTCTAGATCCCTACACACTATCCAAACCCTCCCTCGGCGAGCTTACACTGCCATAAACCCCATAAACTAGTGCTCCTTTGCCCCCCCTGTGAGGGATGACAGAGTTGCCATCCCACCACAGCGGGTCTCTTCCACTACCAATTTGGCTCTCCAAATTCCAACCAATCAAAAATTTTCCAATTACTGCCAATTCTATTCACTTTTCTAAATTTCGGATCAAAAACACTATCAGTATCATCATCACAGTCCGCTATATCCTAACCTCGGTGCGTCATGACATCATTAAACTCGGCTTCGCAAAGCCGAGCAATGAATTCGGGTGGTTTGGTCGCCTGCAGGTTGAATCCGTCCGGCTTTCGGTTCAAGGGAGGTGGTTTGGTCGGGCCGAGATTCCACGCACCATCTCGGCGCGGTACCTTACGGTCCCGGGCCCGATGGCTCAATCTCCCCCGGTCGGAACCCCGCCCCCACGAGGGGGGGTCGGAACCCCGTCCCCACGAGGGGGCACCGTTCCGCCTCCTCCTACTCGCCCTTGAACCGGACCGGTCGCCTCGCCCGACAAGGCCCGGAATCGACCGTGCAGGGCGGGGCCAGGGCCGAATCGTGCGCGACGCTCCGAAGAGAAGCGACGCAGCATCGATCCGCGCCGGGCCTGGCATCCAACAAAGCGCACCGCGCCCCGAGTGCTCGCATCGGCTATCCGTCGCCCTAAACGCTAACCCGTTCAATGTCGATGCTTCACTTGCATACGCGACCCGTTTCACACTCACAAAACCTGGCGTTCCAACGCCTCCAGTGCATCCCACACACTCCGTCCATTCCACCACCGCACTCCCTGTTACACACCACACCTCTCGCGCACCCTCTTGCGCACACTCGCCGTTCGCACACTTCGTTCCACACCTCTCCTCCGTTACGTCCTCCGTAAAACTCACCATGGGCGTGCACTCTTGCATCCACCCACTAACGCGCTCAGATGGGCTCTCCCACACCCACGCCACAACCAACTCAGGTGTGCTTCCTCGCACACGTTCCACCACCACCTTACTCTCCGTGTCACACTCCGTACACCCCGACGTGCATTCTCGCTCGCACTCGGTTTCACACTCGCGCTCCGATGTGCCCTCTCGCACCTGCGCCATCACCAACTCACTCTCCGTGTCACACTCCGTACACCCCGACGTGCATTCTCGCTCGCACTCGGTTTCACACTCGCGCTCCGATGTGCCCTCTCGCACCTGCGCCATCACCAACTCACTCTCCGCGTCACACTCCGTACACCCCGATGTGCATTCTCGCTCGCACTCGGTTTCACACTCGCGCTCCGATGTGCCCTCTCGCACCTGCGCCATCACCAACTCACTCTCCGTGTCACACTCCGTACACCCCGACGTGCATTCTCGCTCGCACTCGGTTTCACACTCGCGCTCCGATGTGCCCTCTCGCACCTGCGCCATCACCAACTCACTCTCCGTGTCACACTCCGTACACCCCGACGTGCATTCTCGCTCGCACTCGGTTTCACACTCGCGCTCCGATGTGCCCTCTCGCACCTGCGCCATCACCAACTCACTCTCCGTGTCACACTCCATACACCCCGACGTGCATTCTCGCTCGCATTCGGTTTCACACTCGCGCTCCGATGTGCCCTCTCGCACCTGCGCCATCACCAACTCACTCTCCGTGTCACACTCAGTACACCCCGACGTGCATTCTCGCTCGCACTCGGTATCACACTCGCGCTTCGTAACACGCTCATCCCTTGACGCACACTTTTTTTTCACACGCGACCCTTCACCAATGCCCGGGTGCTTCCTTGATCCCAATCGCGCGACAATTCTCTTGTCGTTAAACATCCTCCTGCAAAATCTACCCGCACAATATACAGCACGACTCACCTGGGGGACCCTTTTCTCCACGCGCACCTGCAAACTCTTTATTTGGTTAGTGAGTACATCATCATGATTTGAGCAGGGACCTTGCACATATTCCATTTCTCCCTGCAATTCCCGGGCTACCTCCGTCGTCTCTTCAATTTTAATTGTACCCACTACTGCTTTGTCTTTGTTCCCCTCGACGACCGTTGGCTTTAATAAAATTCCCTCTACCTCATCGGTCGCCGGCTTTTCCAAACCCCGTGTCGCGATTTCTACCCCCGTCATTGTACCCGCGCTTTCCTCCGCTTCGCTCAACCAGCGCTTCTCGACCCGCGTTACCTCCTCGTGCACCCCTGGGCCCTGCTCGCTCAACCCGCGGTCTCTGTCCCTCTTCGCTTCCCTTACCTCATATGCGACTCTGTCCCTCGCCATTTCCTCAGTTCTTTCTTTTAGTTCCTTAGTCATTTGAACACCCATGTTGTTAATTTCCCTGGTGAATATGAGCCCCTGGGCATACATTTTGTTTTCTTCATCCCACTGGGTCAAAAATTTCAACAAATTTGCAAGAAATGGATCCCAGGCCGTTGGCACCGCGGGCTCGGCTCTCGTCGCCACCATGTGCGAGGCACCATTTTGTGCGCCTCCAACCTCGCGCGCGGCGTCGCCATTTTGTGCACCTGCAACCCCCACTGTTAGTGTTACACCTTCTCCAACCTCCTCCCTGGGGTTCTGGGTCATTAACTCTACCTTATCTTCTAACCCCACCAGCATCCAGTTGCCTTGGTCCTCCATGGCACGACTCAAATTTGGGATATTCTATAATTTTGGGCGCTCTTAATTTTGACCAAATCTTTTGATGTCATATAAAAAATTTGGTTCGGGCCTCAAATCCCACTCCCAGACACCATTTGTTACAGATCTGGGACGACGGCTCTCCCGTTAGCAAGGGGGGTTAACCCCATGTCCGTTATACTGGCCGTCGCCGATCCTGGGGGTCTGTGACGTCACTGGTGGTCAGCCACGACCAGGGTAATCGGGCCAGAGACCCAAAAAAAAGACCCCCCGAATACCTGCTTACCGTGACTTCCCAACCAGCGAGGAGACAGCCCCGCCCGAGTCGCGACGGTAATGGACACGCCGAGCGAAGCGAGTCACGACCCAGGCCGTTAACAATTACTAACCCGATTATAGCGGTTTTAATGGTGCCACGTAGACCAATGGAAATAAAAGACTAAAGCAACTGGAGGAAGACGAAACCAAAGCTTGGAGAAAGAGCACACATTTATCTATCTATAATTCCAGCAATCTCTGTGTGTATGTTTGTATGTTTGTATGTTTGTATGTTTGTATGTATGTTTGTCTGTGACCGCTGTTTCTCGACAACTACCGGTCCGATATACTTGAAACTTGCCAGGTATATTGCTGGGGACCCGAGGATGTGCCTTTTCAAGGTTTTAAATTAATCGCAGAAGTAGTTACCGAGCTATGTCCAAAAAACGATTCAACCAATCAGCGAGCAGCGAGCTATCACGTGTGCCGAACGTGGCGAACAGACTCTGCCTCGGATGGCACATTTGAGAGCGTATTCATTTATTTCCCGTCGGCAAACTATGTTGCCGTTAAACTATGTTTTAAAACTAATTAAAAGTAATTTGCGATTCATCGTATTCATCGCTTCACATTTGCGACAGTGAAGACTTCACTTCCGGCAGCCAATCACAGAACGCGTTGTTGCGAGCCCGAGAGCCTGCGCCATTACGGTTCGTAATTCGATTTCTTCCGGAGAAAATAATAATTTCTCGATTTCTTATGCGCATTATTTCTCCCAATTCAGTCAGAGCGAAGGGCGGAAGCGAAGAGCGTTGTTTTTTTTGTTTACGGCGTACGGGCGGGGTAGAGCGTACGGGTAGCGTTTTTTTTTTTTTTGGCAAGGAACGGGCACCCACGTACGGGCATGCCCTAGTTATAACAAACACCAGAGGAAAAGAAAGATCAAGGCTGTACAAAGGTAGGAGGATGTAAAAAGAACACAGGGCAGCCTTATCTATACAGTCTTACTTATACCCAGGACAGAACAAAGACAGACTCACACGGGGATGATGACATGAATGGCAGGAGAAGGTCCGTTCAGCTGGCAAAGGCGGCCGGTTCGGCTCGTTCAGCCATCGAGGTTCCGTTCCGACCTCGCGTCGTGGTTTAAAGCGAACACGACAACCGCTGGAACCAACGTGGTTGCGTCGATGCCACGACCCTCTCGCTCTCTCAGTAATGATGGGATTTCCTCTCAGGCAAGGCACGATCTCTCGCGTCAGGCAACCCTCTTGTGCTGTGCACTCATCACCTCTGCTGGTCTCAAGCCTTCTCTCTTCCCATCTCCTCATGCGCGAACCTCGAACGCATATATGAAGCGGGGTCGTGACACGCCCTCGGCCGTTTGGGTCCCGCCCACGTGCTCTGTTTGTAGCCTTATTTGGTAACGGAGCTGAACAGCTCCGCCCTTGTGGCGAGCCACGGCCACGCCTCTTCTCGGCAACCCCGCCTTCTTGTCCAATGCAGAGCACCAAGGCCAGTGAGAGGGCGCACACCCCACGCCTGTTGAGCTGTTTGCAGAGAGATAGGGAGTTTGCTGGGGTATGGCGTTATTGAAGGGGAGCTAACCTTATTTGGTAATGCAACGTGGTGTCAATCTAGTGGATACAGAGCCTTAATTAAACATAGAATAGGAAATAATTACCAAGATGATTCTAAGATTGGCTGTGTGTTGCGATGGCCTAGGGTGCGATATTTAATAATTAATAAAAGGGGATAATATTACAAAGGGGGATATTTACAAGTGAAGGGGGGGGGGGGGTGTTCCCAAATCGGTAACATCTGTATAACAAATAAATATACTCTTTATATAACATATATGTATGTAGGGCTCGGGAGAAATTAATAGCCAATCATTGAGGATGGTGGTTCTGAAATAATTTGGTCCAGGTGATCACTTGGCATTTTTCAGATTCAAAATGCACATTAGACTAAAATGCAATTTTATAATTCGGAATTTTATTAAAAATGCGAATTTTCTTGTGCTATTCCATTGCTGTGCAAAGTTCAAAGTGTGTTTGTGTGATGGACTTTTTAACACCTTGGAATATACAATATGGATTGCAGTAGATCTAACTCCAGCAGACTGCACATTCAAGTGGAAATATCAACTTATGATTAATTTAAATGCAAAAATGTGATGGAAATGTTCAACAACTTTGATCCACGCCTAAGGCCAGTTGGACATGCTAGTCGAGTCCGTAGGCCTTCCAGCACACCATAAACAATGAGCAATGCAGGAAGTACAAGGAGGCAGCATATATGAGCCTGGGCCCGTATTCATAAACGTACTTAAGTCTAAGTACAACACTTAAGTACCTCCTAACTTAGGTTTTACGAACAAGTGGTATTCAATCTGCTGCTCACCTAATGTATTACACTGAACTCCATGCTTATATTTGAGAGACCTCCAGGGGTCTTAAGTGAACGTAAGTTGGCCACACACTGTATATTCTGTCCACTTTCGACCAGACAGTGAAGAGGAATGGCTGCATTGCTTCTGATAGCACAAGAACGGCTGGTTCGACGGCGTGCAATTCGTCGAGAACGAGTATTTCGTGACCGACTTCATCGCCAGATGAGTACGATGATGTCGAACTTCACCAACGATACCGCCTTGACCGGCAAACGATTTTGGATGTTATTGATGTTATTGGTGATAATCTTGATCCATTGACATTGCGAAACCACGCATTGCCAAGGGAACTTAAGGTTTTGGCAAGTTCTTTTCTGTACAAGTTCTTTTCTGTACAAGTTCTTTTCTGTACAAGTTCTTTTCTGTACGTGCGGTATTCATCCTTCATAACTGAGCACATGTTCTGCCATTTTTTCTGGTAGTCCTCGTCACTCCTTACCGTGGTAGGATTTCTTCTATTCATGGCCTCCGTTATCTTAACCCATGCCGTGTGTGTGTGGGTGTGTGTGTGTGTGTGTGTGTGTGTGTGTGTGTGTGTGTGTGTGTGTGTGTGTGTGTGTGTGTGTGTGTGTGAGAATGTGCGTGATAGAATTGTCAGGAATAAAAATGAACAAAACAAGACGTGTGTGTGGTTTGTGTCTGGCAGTCTTTTTTTTTTTTTACCATCTCAGCTATTTTCATCAAATTTTCAACAAAACTTCATTATTTGAACATGAAGACAAATTAATAGTTTAGTAAAAGGGTCAAAAGTCAGCATTACTTAAAATAGTCATTTTTCATGCAATTTACCTGAAATTTAAATTTGCCATTTGAGTTTTGTCATCAAATTTTCAACAAAGCTTTATTATGAGAATATGGAGAAGATAATTAATCGTTTGGTCAAAGGGTCAAAATCACACAAAATTGTCAATTTTCATGCAATTGACATGAAATTTTAAGAAATCGCATTTTGCATCACTGATATTGTTCACCAATTAAACGCTAGAAGCCGATTTTTTTTTTTTTAAATCAAAAAGTCAAGGTTGCATAAAAATACTAATTTTTGTCCGATTGACCTGAAATTTAAAGCATTTGCGTGTTGGGTCACATAACTGGTTCTCCAATCAAAAGCTAAAAGCTGATTGTTTTTTGTTTTTTTGATCAAAAGGTGAAAGGTCAAGGGTGCATAAAAGCAACTTTGGGAAAACACCACAGTAAGCTATTTAATCACCTCAACATGGATTTCGCCCAAAGTGGAAAATCCCCATCGGGAAGGGATAAAATGAAGGTGCTCCATCACGTGGCGCTTTGTCCCCTGATCACATTTGGTTGGGATTGTAAAAGTAACCGCCGAATGTATAGCGGTCAGACAGACATACAGATTACCAAGTTGCGTGTTGAAGTACAATTATGTTTATGGGTCATTTTTCTTTGGTCTTCAGTTGTTTGTTGTCTGATTTCATCAGTTATTTACTTTATTCTGATGTTGAATTGGCATTTATGGGTTTTTGTGACTGCAATAATCTTTTTAAGTGAAGCTTTATCATCTTTTGATGATACACTACAGGGTAAAAAGTATGTGTACACCCGAACATCACATACGTATGTGCTCGTCGAACATCTCATTCCAAAATCATGGGCATTAATATGGAGTTGGTCCCCCCTTTGCTGCCATAACAGCCTCCATTCTTCTGGGAAGGCTTTCCACTCGATGTTGGAACATTGCTGCGGGGACTTGCTTCCATTCAGCCACAAGAGCATTAGTGAGGTCGGGCACTAATGTTGGGCGATTTGGCCTGGCTCACAGTCGGCGTTCCAATTCATCCCAAAGATGTTCGATGGGGTTGAGGTCAGGTATCTGTGCAGGCCAGTCAAGTTCTTCGACACCAATCTTGACAAACCATTTCTGTATGGACCTCGCTTTGTGCACTGGGCCATTGTCATGCTGAAACAGGAAAGGGCCTTCCCCAAACTGTTGCCACAAAGTTGGAAGCACATAATCGTCTACAATATCAGTGTATGCTGCAGCGTTAAGATTTCCCTTCACTGGAACTAAGGGGCCTAGCACGAACCATGAAAAACAACCCCAGACCATTATTCCTGCTCCACAAAACTTCACAGTTGGCACTGTGCATTCAGGCAGGTAGCGTTCTCCAGGCATCTGCCAAACCCAGATTCATCCGTCGGACTGCCAGGTGGTTAAGCGTGATTCATCACTCCAGAGAACGCGTTTCCACTGCTCTAGAGTCCAATGGCGGCGAGCTTTACACCACTCGAGCCGAAGCTTGGCATTGCACATGGTGATCTTAGGCTTGTGTGCGGCTGCTCGGTCATGGAAACCCACTTCATGAAGCTCCCAACAAACAGTTGTTGTGCTGACGTTGCTTCCAGAGGCAGTTTGGAACTCGTTAGTGAGTGTTGCAACCGAGGAGATGATTTTTACGCGCTTCAGCACTCGGCGCCCCCATTCTGTCAGCTTGTGTTGCCTACCACTTCACAGCTGAGCTGTTGCTGCTCCGAGATGTTTCCTCTTCACAATAACAGCACTTACAGTTGACTGGGGCAGCTCTAGCAGGGCAGAAATTGACGAACTGACTTGTTGGAAAGGTGGCATCCTATGACGGTGCCACGTTGAAAGTCACTGAGCTCTTCAGTATGGCCCATTCGACTAACAATGTTTGTCTATGGAGATTGCGTGGCTGTGTGCTTGATTATATATACCTGTCAGCAATGGGTGTGGCGGAAACAGCCGAATCCACTTATTAGAAAGGGTGTCAGCATACTTTTGGCCATGTCGTGTACTTCTTGACTCTTTAGATTCTCATGGAAACGTTGTCTTTTTCTGCGTATCCCCAACCCATCATGGGTGGAATATACTTCACAATAGAGGATGGTCTCCTCTGTGGATCAGCTTGCTTCGTTTAAATCCACAAGTGTGCCCATTGGCACATTGGATCAAATTCTCATTGTTCAATCTTCATTGTTCAATGTTCATCCTTGTAGCGTACCTGCTGACTGTGCTGCTTGAGCATTAGCTTGTCCTTCACGAAGCCCAGATGTACTTTGGTCAGGACGGAGAGTGCAAGGGGGTGGGGATTATATGGTTTTTTTTTTTGGTTTTTTTTTGTATACAAGATCGAGGCTCGTGCAAGGGCTAACATTAATGACAAAAAAACAAACAGACACACAAGACAAAATAAAGGGAGCGGGAGACAACATGGGGCGAGAGGGGGAAGAGCACAAGTACATTTGAGAGCAGGGATATCGGGAGATCGGTGGGGGTGAAAGGGCTTGGGGGGAGGAGGCGTGGGAAGGGGGGTGGGGAGGTGGGAGAGGTAAAAAAACACATGGACACAGCTCGGACTTCCAGGAAAAAAGTCGGTATTTCAGTAAAGTTGATCTGGGGTGAATTAACGGGGGTAGAAAAGATCAAGGTTTTGGATGGGGGAAGATAAGAGATGGTGTTTTATATAAGAGATGGAAGATAAGAGAAAGTTATTATTATTGCCAAATGATACAACTGTTATTATTGTTTTTTTTGGCATTTATTTTGTAATAAGAATGCCATGCCCTGGAAGGACCTATTCAACTGCTCTATACACCTTCACATCGCACGCGTTTAGAAACATGGGAATTCATCCCCGTTATTTGTAGTTAATTCGCCTAATCAACCCAAAATCATGATGATCATTTTGGTAAAGCACATTCCACATTGGGAGTCCAGTATTAATTCATACGTACTTTCTTCCAATGTTATCATTGTAGTTGCGATTTATTTTCGAAGTGGAATGCCATGGCATGGAAGGACTTATAAAACTGCTTTAACTACTTTAACGTGGAGTGCACTTAGAAACATGGGAATTGCTCTGAATTATTTGCAGTTAATGGGACGAATCAACTCATGAAATCATAATGATCATTTTGGTACATCACATTCTACATCAGAAAGGTCCAGTAGAACACTACAAAAAACAATACACACACACACACACACACACACACACACACACACACACACTTAATTAATTGTACAGTATCGGTTGTTCCTAAACTTAAATAATTTAAAGGATTGTTGTAAATGATGTTAATTTTACAACATCCCATATTCAACTTTATTTAAATTGTAAACCTCAAACACAGTTTCTCCAGCTAAAGCAAGAACCTTAACCCGTAAGCAACTGACTAGTTTCCCGACTGCATGGATCATCAGCTGGGCACCGTTCTTCCTCGAGGTTTCAATCCTTTCAGCCCAGGACCTCTCCAAACGGCGGATCCACAACCTCGATCATGGATCCACATCAATTGATGGTAAATCAGTGGATTCACAACCTCAGTTGCGTCCAGGCAGTCAGTCAACCCATCAATGCAACCTCACTTATCCCAACTTTACTTGCAATAGGATTTAATGTGTTATCATATATTTATAACTTTCCTTACACACTCTATAATATGATAATATCATTAAATCATTCACATCTTACCCTTAAACACATCAATCGACCAAACAGCATGACCACACCACCTACCTCTCGATCAAACTCTATTTCGAATGTTCAAACTGTCATTTATAACGATTTTTGGCATGCTGCCCTATCCTAACAACCACTGATTCCTAGCAACATTAATTTGTAGTATATTTAATTATTATATTGTACTGTATTTACATAAAGATCTCATGAATAATATTATATTGCACTGTACTTGTATTATATTGTACTGTAATATAATATTATATTGTACACTTAGAATGTTCAAACTGTCATTTATAACGGTTTTTGGCATGCTGCCGTATCCTAGCAACCACCGATTCTTAGCAACATTGATTTGTAGTATATTTAATTGTTATATTGTACTGTATTTACATAAAGATCTCATGAATAATATTTTTACTATTCGTATTGTATTTCACTAATTCGATTTGGTGTCGTTTTGTGATTTTAAAGAAAACTTGTTTTAATCGACCAACCGAAGCTCCCTGCGCTAACATACGTCTGACTAGTTGTTGTAATTTATTGACCAGTTCAGAGCTGTGTGTGGTTGCTCTCACAGTCCTAATTATTTCACCTGCAACCATACCATAAAATAGCTTTTTGGGAATGTTGCTGTCGAAGAAAGGCATTCAGACAATGTGGAATGGAAATGCATCTCGTTTATCAAATAATTTGGTGTGAAATTTATTATTATGGATGTCAATTTGTAATTCTAAAAAGGAAACTGAAGTGGAAGTTTGGTTTTCCTTTTTTAATTCAAGTTCTTTTGGATATATATCATCATGAAGCTGCTCAAATATAAATCCATCATTAATTGCCAACAAATCATCAATGAATCTGAAGATGTTTCTGCATCTTCGTGCAGTTGTTAATTTATTCCTGCACATGTTCTGGACCCAATCAAACTCGTACATGTGCAGAAACAAATTTGCAAAGAAAGGGGCCGGATCTGAACCCATGGGTATGCCCACTGTCTGCTGGAGTATCTTGTTGCCAAATGTAAAGAAACTGTTGTTTAGCAGAAATCGAATACTTTCTTTGAGTTTACTTTTTGAAAAACTACATGAATATTGATTATCCTTTACAGACCAGTGTGCTCTGTTTTGATATACATTAATGTATACTCTATTACCTCCCACAAATGCTTTATCTATTGCTCTGTCCAATGCGGTTACCAGCTTGTCATGTGGAATGTTTGTGTACAATGTGGAAAAATCAAAGGTTGAAAGACATTTTGCTTTACCCTTGTTATTAATGTTGTGGACACTGTCGATTACCGGTTTGGAATTGTCAATGATCCAGAATTTCTTAATACCAGAATAAAACTTCACTTTTTCATGGTAGTTTTTTAAGCATTTATAGATTAGTTTCATTGCCGCTGTAATACTGCCCGACAAAGGTTTCAAACTACATTCTCTACATGCGATGATGAACCTCATCTTGCAAGGGTGTTTGTGCATTTTTGGGATCCAGTAAATGAATGGTAATTTATGGTGTTTATCTGGAACTAGCAGTCTTCTCACCACACACCATCCATGAAGAGTAGATTCTGTTCATCTTCAGTTTTGTCATAGTTTTGGAGCCAGGCGTTATTGCTTCAGGTTTGCGCTTCAGTGTAAAAACCAGTCTCACAGTGAGGTTGATATATTCTCTCTTGCGTGAATTCTTTCATGTCTTTTCATTGCTGAGGAACGAACAAAAGCCTTCTTGCAAACAGAACACTTGTTGGGCTTCTCTCCTGTGTGTATTTTTCGATGTTGATGCAAATACGATGAAGAAGCAAAATCCTTATTGCAAACAGAACACCTGTAGGGCTTCTCTCCTGTGTGTGTTTTTTTATGTCGATGAAAATTTGATGAAGAAGCAAAATCGTTATTGCAAACAGAACACTTGAAGGGCTTCTCTCCTGTGTGTATTTTTTGATGATTTATTAATGCTGCTCTCAAAACAAATCTCTTAAGACACACGGAACACTTGTTGGGCTTCTCTCCTGTGTGTATATTTTTATGTCGATGAAAATTTGATGAACAAGCAAAATCCTTTTTGCAAACAGAACACTTGTACGGCTTCTCTCCCGTGTGTATTTTCTGATGTCGACACAAATGTGATGAAGAAGCAAAATCCTTATTGCAAACAGAACACTTGTAGGGCTTCTCTCCTGTGTGTATTTTTCGATGTTGATGCAAATACGATGAAGAAGCAAAATCCTTATTGCAAACAGAACACTTGTAGGGCTTCTCTCCTGTGTGTATTTTTCGATGTTGATGCAAATACGATGAAGAAGCAAAATCCTTATTGCAAACAGAACACCTGTAGGGCTTCTCTCCTGTGTGTATTTTTCGATGTTGATGCAAATACGATGAAGAAGCAAAATCCTTATTGCAAACAGAACACCTGTAGGGCTTCTCTCCTGTGTGTATTTTTTGATGTCGATGCAAATACCATGAAGAAGCAAAATCCTTATTGCAAACAGAACACTTGTAGGGCTTCTCTCCAGTGTGTATTTTTTGATGTCGATGCAAATACCATGAAGAAGCAAAATCCTTCTTGCAAACAGAACACTTGTAGGGCTTCTCTCCCGTGTGTATTTTTCGATGTTGATAAAAATACGATGAAGAAGCAAAAACCTTATTGCAAACAGAACACTTGTTGGGCTTCTCTCCCGTGTGCATATTTTGATGTTCATGCAAATACGATGAAGAAGCAAAAGCCTTCTTGCAAACAGAACACTTGTAGGGCTTCTCTCCTGTGTGTATTTTTCGATGTTTATGCAAATACGATGAAGAAGCAAAATCCTTATTGCAAATAGAACACTTGAATGGTCTCTGAATTCCTTGGATATTCTTGAGAGAGTCTGTACAGCTTTTACAACTGCGGATGGAAGACACACTGTGAAATGCATCTTTTTTTTGAGAATCAGTGTGTGTCATCTGACGATTTAAAACTTCTGAGGAGAAAAACTGGGAACAGTAGGAACAAGAAACCAGTTCCATTTGTTTCACTGGAAAGACAAATCAAAAAAGCATTCAAAATTCACCAAAACATTAAAATATTGCAGAATTGACAAGTATTTCTCTCAGATTAGATTAAACATTTGACATATTTCTGCACTTCGCTCAATGGAAAAGCTCCATATCAAGGATTGAAAAATAGGACCACGACTCCTGAAGCTCACCTGGATCAGGAGCAACAGTCACTTCAACCCCCCACAAACTCCCTCAACCCTGATATTTTTAATGCCGTGAACAAACTTTGGTACATCACGGGCGATTAAGGTTGTGGGCAAGTTTCATCGAAATTGTGTGTGCAGTTTCAGAGAAAAGAGCAAAACCTATCTTGGGGGGGTGGGGGGCGGGGGGAATCAACCCTACCCACCTCCCCCCCGTAGACCACTTTAATGAGCCCAGATTTTGTTGTGGTCAATATACCCTCGTTCAGCATCAAATATGAAGCTTGTGGCCAAGTTTCATCAACATCGTGTGTTTGGTTCAAGCGACAATGACTGAAGTGTTTGCAGACTTACTTACTCACTCACTCACTGACTGACTTATGTACAAAGACCCTGCTCGATCGCACACGATGAAGAAGTCCCAGTAATCTCAATTGGTTTGTTATTCACAATTTATTTCCGCCAATGTGAATTGGAGGAGGAAAGACTTTCAAACTTTAGCTTCTTGTGTAAAGTGCACAAAGGTCTCTGGGGGATTTCAAATTGAAGCAATATCCCTGTCTCGACATAAAAACAGATGAAGTGGGGAAACACTCTGAACGCATCTACAATTCTCCAAGGATTGCAAATAAGTAATTTATTCTGGAAAATAAACAAAATAAGTAAAGAAAGTGTGATGCGAGCTCTCCGTAATTCGGCTTACCTTTGAGTAGCTGCTCAGCTTTGCTCGGCTCCGCGGGAGGAGAATCACATGATTCCTGCTTTACATCCACATTGCTCAAAGCATCCTGGGAGGTCTGAAGAGAGTTACTTTGGAAGGTTTCCATCTTGACCAGAGGAGCTTCATCTGTAAATCATGTGACATCATTATATTACACAAACAAAAAGGATAAATGATTGAATCCAATGAAATAAATAAAAACGAAGGATTTTGAAAGACAATTTGGTCAAATCCCAAGAAATAAATGTCACAAAAATAAACGTCTCAAAAAGACATCTCAATTTAACATTGACAAATGAAAAAGGAGTGAAAATCAAATAAATAAAATTCATCGGATATCTATGTATCTTTTTGTTCACGGTTTTTTTGCAAAGACAGCTTGGCCAACACCACAGAATTTGGGACACAGACAAAGTTCGACTTGGGGATTGTACTCAGGGTATTTTCATTCCCACCTCAGCCTTTAAAGACCCCAAATACCCCTATCATCTCTCAGCAACTCATCCCATGTTTTCCTCGGACGGCTCTAGTTCTCCTTCCATTCACATTCATATTTATACACCTCTTCACACAGCTGCCCTCCCCCATCCTTTCCATGTGTCTGAACCACCTCAACCTACCCCGATGCATCACCTCACGAATGCTCACTATACCTAACCGATTTATTAATTCCACATTTGGTTTCTTATGCTTCAGTGTCACATTACATGTCCATCTCACTAATCTCATTTCATTTCATTCACACCTCCGTTCATCCTCCTTTTTGATCGCCCAGGTTTCACTGCCGTACAACATTGCACTACGAACGCAAGCAGTTGAAAGGTTCCCCTTGAGTTGGAGAAAGATCCCCCTTGATATCAATCGTCGAGGAAACAACTCCCTAAACTTCCTCCAACCACCTCATCAATTTATCCATGAGAAGATTTGGGTAAATATTGATGGTGTGTATGTTATCCATGATCATATGGAGATTTATATGGTGGTCATTGGTTAAACATCAAAACAAA
Source organism: Myxine glutinosa (assembly GCF_964187855.1). Taxonomy (NCBI): domain Eukaryota; kingdom Metazoa; phylum Chordata; class Myxini; order Myxiniformes; family Myxinidae; genus Myxine; species Myxine glutinosa. Next base: position 71,447,900 of record NC_136265.1, on the reverse strand, counting down.
AGCCGCCGTGTTTTAATACTTGTTTCAGTTGATTTTGCTGATGGGGCGGATATGTATATGGAGTTCCTGTATAAGAAGGTTGCGACAACCTGGATTTTGACGCTATTTTGTTTCCATCGAGCACAGCGTATGGAACCTGCGCTCATTGTGCTTGAAGCGCAATGTGTTCCTTTTATACCACACAAGACGGAGATTATATTCCTAAATGCTTTCTTGTCATTCTTCCAACTCGTCACTGATGTGTGCCTGATGTGAGGTGTGCAGAGTGTGTTTGTGGAAGAGATACACAGGTAGTGACTGAATGCAGAAATTTGAAAGAAGTGTAAAACAGAAATGGAGTCACACCAAAAAGACTACAGAATATAAAAGACTAGCAGAAGTACCCGGCATTGCCAAGCGGGGGAGGGGAGGGGGTCGGGAGGGCAATGGGGGGGGGGGGGGGAGCGAGCCCCTTAGCAAAGCAAGCGATTTTTTTTTTCATAGCGTCATAGCGTTCATAGCGTCATAGTGTTTCATAGCGTCATAGCGATTTTTTCTTCATAGTGTCATAGCGTCATAGCGTTCATAGCGTCATATCGTTCATAGCGTCATATCGTTCATAGCGTCATCGCGTTTCACAGCGTCATAGCGATTTATTTTTTCATAGCGTCATAGCGGTCATAGCGTTTCATAGCGTCATAGCGATTTTTTTTTTCATAGCGTCATCGCGGTCATAGCGTTTCATAGCGTCATATCGTTCATAGCGTCATAGCGTCATAGCGTCATAGCGTTATCACGTGATCGCTCTGAGCGAATCAGCACCCACCTGCTCTGATTCCGTTGATTCCGTGCGCTGAAATGCGCTGAGGTAAATATGAATAAAAAATATGGATCGTCAAATATTTTGAGTTCGGCCATGTTCGTCCCACGCTCAATGGCCATGTCTATGTCAAATATCAAGCACGTAAGCCTCTCCGTTTAGGAGTCTATCGGTAACATTACACACACACACACACACACACACACACACACACACACACACACACACACACACACACACACACACACACACACACACACACACACACACACACACACACACACTGTTTTATACATATAGATAACAATTGTGAGTGAAAAAAAAGAGAAATAGCTTGGGAATATCGATTGATTGATTGTGTGCTCTGCCTGAAGCCAGGTCCGAGGCTGCTTGCCAAGGGTGATATTGGGCCGGAAGAGGAAGGGAAAAGGTGGTTGCATTGCATTCCAAGCAGTTAGTCAGGGCAGGAATTGTTCATTTGAGCAGGATGCTGGTGATAACTCACCTCTCTTGGTTTAAAATGAGAAAGAAGACATTGCGAAAGAATAAAGAAGGAATAAAAGAAGGCCACATCAAAATGTATATGAGCAACAAGTGAAGGGGACATTTCTTTCCAACTCTTACTTTATTTTAACACAAGTACTGTGCCGCTGAAAACATGCGTCTGCATGTAATCATTCACATGTGCGGAAAACATATGTAACACATATGCATGTGCAATCATTCTTTTCTATTGTCATTAAATATGCCGTCATTTTGACACAACACAACCATATAATTCTCAAGTATACAGCGTTGTCCGATATACAAATAATGTAGGGGATGAATATTGTTGTTCACGGTAAATTGGAACAAGATGGTGTAGACGGACCACGTGACCACAATTTCCCGTGATGAAACCGCTGAACTGAGAAAATATAGAATGATTGTAACCCAAGAGAAGTGCAGCCGCCGTGTGGCCATCTTGGAGAGCACAACTCGACTCACATAAACTCGTTATGTAACAGGAACATTGTTGGTGTTTAACATTATATAATAGGAACATTGTGGGTCAAACCTTTGACAAACGAGAACTCATCAATGAACTCGGTCTCCACCTTCACCTTCACAATAAAATCTGAAAATAAAAACATCACATTCAAACTCAAGTTTAAGGAGCATTTCTAAAGAAAATCGTCATCACAAGAAATATTCAGAAAAAGTGAACTTTTCAATCCCATGAAAAATATGTTTTTGAAACGACTTGGAAAAGTAAAACAACAAAGAGTTTTTACTTTCATAAAATGAAGGAAACAAACCCAACAATCTCTCTTGGTCAATATTGACAAACTAACAAAGGTACCCGGCATTGCCTTCCTCTCCAGACTCCTCCCACACTCCCAACGGACTCCCAACGGACTCCCACCACACTCCCTCTGGACTCCCACCACACTCCCTCTGGACTCCCACCACACTCCCTCTGGACTCCCACCACACTCCCTCTGGACTCCCACCACACTCCCTCTGGACTCCCACCACACTCCCCCCGGACTCCCCCCGGACTCCCACCACACACACTCCGGACTCCCACCGGACTCCCTCCGGACTCCCACCGGACTCCCAACGGACTCCCACCACACTCCCACCATACTCCCTCCGAACTCCCACCACACTCCCTCCGGACTCCCAGCACAGTCCCTCCGGACTCCCACCACACCCCGAACGGACCCCCAACGGACTCCCAACGGACTCCCACCACACTCCCTCCGGACACCCTCTCCGGACTCCCACCACACTCCCTCCGGACTCCCACCACACTCCCTCCGGACTCCCACCACACTCCCTCCGGACTCCCACCACACTCCCTCCGGACTCCCACCACACTCCCTCCGGACTCCCACCACACTCCCTCCGGACTCCCACCACACTCCCTCCGGACTCCCACCACACTCCCTCCGGACTCCCACCACACTCCCTCCGGACTCCCACCACACTCCCTCCGGACTCCCACCACACTCCCTCCGGACTCCCACCACACTCCCTCCGGACTCCCACCACACTCCCTCCGGACTCCCTCCGGACTCCCACCACACTCCCTCCGGACTCCCACCACACTCCCTCCGGACTCCCACCACACTCCCTCCGGACTCCCACCACACTCCCTCCGGACTCCCACCACACTCCCTCCGGACTCCCACCACACTCCCTCCGGACTCCCACCACACTCCCTCCGGACTCCCACCACACTCCCACCACACTCCCTCCGGACTCCCACCACACTCCCTCCGGACTCCCACCACACTCCCTCCGGACTCCCTCCGGACTCCCACCACACTCCCTCCGGACTCCCACCACACTCCCTCCGGACTCCCACCACACTCCCTCCGGACTCCCACCACACTCCCTCCGGACTCCCACCACACTCCCTCCGGACTCCCACCACACTCCCTCCGGACTCGCACCACACTCCCTCCGGACTCCCAACGGACTCCCTCCGGACTCCCACCACACTCCCTCCGGACTCCCACCACACTCCCTCCGGACTCCCACCACACTCCCTCCGGACTCCCACCACACTCCCTCCGGACTCCCACCACACTCCCTCCGGACTCCCACCACACTCCCTCCGGACTCCCACCACACTCCCTCCGGACTCCCACCACACTCCCTCCGGACTCCCACCACACTCCCTCCGGACTCCCACCACACTCCCTCCGGACTCCCACCACACTCCCTCCGGACTCGCACCACACTCCCTCCGGACTCGCACCACACTCCCTCCGGACTCGCACCACACTCCCTCCGGACTCGCACCACACTCCCTCCGGACTCGCACCACACTCCCTCCGGACTCGCACCACACTCCCTCCGGACTCGCACCACACTCCCTCCGGACTCGCACCACACTCCCTCCGGACTCGCACCACACTCCCTCCGGACTCGCACCACACTCCCTCCGGACTCGCACCACACTCCCTCCGGACTCGCACCACACTCCCTCCGGACTCGCACCACACTCCCTCCGGACTCGCACCACACTCCCTCCGGACTCCCACCACACTCACTCCAAACACACTTTAGTAGATCACAGGTGATGAAGGTTGTGGTCATTTTTCATCAAATCCTGTGTGTCGTTTCAGACAAGAAGTTCCGAGTTGCAGGTTCAGGTAAAAAAAGGTTCCGTTTGAAAGATAATGATTAATTTAATTTTAAAAACACAGATTTTGAAAAAGGAGAAGATGCGATATTGATTTCCTCACGTGGAGATTCGATAGCAAAACGTTGTTTATTCTACCAAAGGTAAACGTTGTTTATTCGGTTTATCCGGTCAAAGGGTTCCGCTTCCGCTCCCTCGAGCCGCGAGCGACGGGGCTTGCTTTGATCTCTCCACGGCATCAAAGTTTGAGTGTTTTCCCGTTCGTTTCTTTGTCAAATTTCCGCTGCGTATTTTGTTGTGTATGTGTTATTGTGTGTTTCTATTTGGTTTTGGTTTTGTAGTTGTTGCAAATTTGTGTGTAATTAGTCGTTTCTTTGTCCGCGCCTCGTGCGGCCTGGTGGCTCGTGCGGCCTCCTCGTCTCGACTTGTGCCCCGCCCCCTATATTCTCGTTTGTTCTTTCACCTCTGCTCCTGCTTTCTCAAATCCACGTTCTCACTTAGAGACTTTTCCCAGATTGTTTTCATGGTTTTGTTTAAATATTTATTTAAATATGTTTAAACCGCAGCGGTGATCCCCCCCCCAGGATTTCCATGTTTTAAACGTTTCCCAGTGTGTACCCTGGATAAGAATAGGTACGCCGTATCCCTGCGTGTCGTAGGAGGCGACTAAGAGGGTTGGCGTCAGGAAGGGCATCCGGCCATAAAAAAAAACATTGCCTCAAAAAGAGAACCATGACAATTACAACTACATGTGGACAGGGTACAGCCCGAAGTGGAGATCGGTTTCTGAGGTTTGGGACATGGAATGTAGGGACAATGACAAGGAGATCAGGAGAAGTGGTGGAAGTATTGGTCAGAAGAAGAGTGGACATATGTTGTGTGCAAGAGACGAGATGGAAGGGAAGTGGTGTGAGAATGGTGAAGGGTAGGCAGGGACAGAAATACAAGTTTGTGTGGCAAGGGTGCCTGGAGGGCGTGAATGGTGTTGGTGTCCTGTTTTCTGAGGAGTTTGTAGACAGTGTGGTGAGTGTGACTAGAGTGAGTGATAGGTTGATGATGGTGAAAATGATGATTGGAAAGCTCTTGGTGAACGTCATCTCGGGATATGCTCCGTAGGTTGGTCGGAGCGATGAAGAGAAGGACAAGTTCTGGTGTGCGATAGAGAAGCTGATGGAAAACGTGAAAGATGAAGTTGTTGTGGTAGGAGGAGACCTAAATGGACATGTGGGAAGGAGTATGGATGGTTTTGACGGAGTTCATGGGGGTTACGGATATGGAGTGAGAAATGGAGAAGGTGAAAGGATTTTGGAGTTTGCTGATGGAGCTGATTTGTTGATTTGTAATACTCAGTTCCAGAAAGAGGATAATAAGCTTGTTACATACACGTCAGGTGGGTCGACGACAACCGTTGACTACCTGATGGTGCGTAGGTGAGATAGGGGGCACGTCCGAGACACAAAGGTGATCCTGGGGGAGGAGGCTGTTTCACAGCACCACTTGGTTGTCTGCGACGTAAGGGTGAAAGGTGCGAGGAGAGCTCGGCGGGTGAAGTACCAACCGAGAATGAAGGTGTGGAGATTGAAAGAGGTGACAGTAAGGGAGCAATTAAAAGAGAGGCTGAGTAGGGTCGAGGATGATGTGGTTGAGCTTGAAAGTGGTTGGATGTCAATGAAAGCTAGTCTGTTGGGAGCCGTTGGTGAGGTATGTGGATGGACAAAAGGACCACCGAGGCACTCGGAAACATGGTGGTGGGATGATGAAGTTGGAAAGAGGATTGACGAGAAGAGGAAGAAGTTCAAGGAGTGGCAGAAGGCGAAGGGTACGGGAGCAGAAACAGCAGAGCATGAAAGTTATAAGGCAGCCAGGAAGGCTGCAAAGAAAGAGGTAGCAAAGGCGCAGGAGGCATGTAGGAAAATGTTCGGAGAGCGCTTGGATTCGGAAGAGGGTCAGAGAGCGGTATTCAGGATTGCAAAGCAGATAGCGAAAGAGAGGTGTGATGTGATGGGGGTGAGCTGCTTGAAGGATGAAGTGGGACAAATCGTTGTCGACCCAGATGGAATTAAAGGAAGATGGAAAAGATATATGGAAATGCTGTTGAATACAGAGAATGAATGGGATGGCAACATAGAGAGTAACCCAGTTTTAGGACCGGCAGAGAAGATAACTGAGAAGGAAGTTGAGGAAGCGATAAAAGCAATGAAGGGTAGAAAAGCGGGAGGGCCGACGGGAGTTGTGGGAGATATGTTGAAGGCAGCAGGAAGTTGGGGTGTGAAGAGAATGACAGAGATCTGTAATCTGGTGGTGAAAGAAGGCCGCATTCCAGTGGATTGGGAACTGAGTACCCTCGTCCCTCTATACAAGGGGAAAGGTGACCCTCTGGAGTGTGGCTCGTACCGAGCGATAAAGTTATTGGAGCATGGAATGAAGGTATTGGAAAGGGTGTTGGAGAGGAGGATAAGGAAGAAAGTGAAGATCGACGAAATGCAGTTTGGATTTATGCCAGGAAGAGGAACGACAGACGCGCTTTTCATTGTGAGGCAGTTGCAGGAGAAGTACATGGAGAAGAGGAAGAAGTTGTTTCTTGGGTTTGTTTATCTGGAGAAAGCATTCGATCGGGTTCCACCCAAAGTATTGACATGGGCATTGAGGAAGTTGGGAGTGGAGGAATGGTTGATCAGAGTAGTGATGGCAATGTACAAAAGAGCGCGCACAGCTGTAAGGACGAAGGACGGGAACAGTGGTGAGTTTGAGGTGAAGGTGGGAGTGCATCAGGGGTCGGTACTAAGTCCACTACTATTTGTAGCTGTGATGGAGGTGCTGGCTCAGAACGTAAAGGAGGGTTTACCGTGGGAGTTGTTGTATGCAGATGATCTGGTGTTGATTGCGGAAAGTATGGATGGACTGAAGGAAAAGATGAACACGTGGAAGGAATGTATGGAGACAAAAGGTCTGAAGGTGAATATTGGAAAGACAATGGTGATGGCAAGTGGTAAAGCATGTGGTGAGGTGGAAAGAACTGGGAAGTGGCCTTGTGCTGTGTGTAGCAAGGGTGTCGGAGTGAACTCCATTCAGTGTACAATGTGCGCTGAGTGGGTTCATCAAAAATGTAGTGGTCTGAGGGGGTCATTAACCAGTGTGGCAGCTACATTCAAATGTAAGGTGTGCACAGAGGGAGCTGCAGATGGAGGAAATGTTGAGTTGGATCTTGGAGACGGTGTGAAGCTGGAAGGTGTGAAAACATTTTGCTACCTCGGAGACATGCTGAATGGAGAAGGTGGATCAGACTCGGCAACGGTTGCTCGAGTGAGATGTGCATGGAAGAAGTTTCGGGAATTGAGTGGCGTGCTGATGATGAGGGGAGTGTCGTTGAAGCTGAAGGGAAAGGTGTATGCTGCATGTGTGAGAAGTGTTATGATTTATGGGAGCGAGACATGGGTAATGAACGTAGAGCAGCAACGAAGGTTGGAAAGGGTGGAAATGCGAATGGTTCGACGGATGTGCGGAGTATCGTTGACAGAGAGGAAGACAAATGATGAATTGCGAAAGATGATGGGAATAGAGCCTGTGATTGATGCTGTGAAGAGGAACAGGTTGAGATGGTTTGGTCATGTGTTGAGGAAGGATGAAAGTGACTGGTTGAGAAGAGTGATGGAAATGAATGTAGAAGGAAGTAGAAGACGGGGAAGACCGAGAAAGACTTGGCTAAAGATGGTGGAAGAAGAAATGCGGGCAAGGGGGTTAACAAGGAGAGATGCAGAAAATAGGGCAAAATGGAGAAGATTGTCATGGGGACCGCAAGGCTAACCCCCGCTCTAGCAGGGAAAATGGCCTTTTAAAATGCATGTTGTGTTGTGTTGTATTCGACCAAAGGTAAACGTTGTTTATTCTACCAAAGGTAAATGTTGTTTATTCGACCAAAGGTAAACGTTGTTTATTCTACCAAAGGTAAAGGTTGTTTATTCTACCAAAGGTAAATGTTGTTTATTCGACCAAAGGTAAACGTTGTTTATTCGACCAAAGGTAAACGTTGTTTATTCGACCAAAGGTAAACGTTGTTTATTCTACCAAAGGTAAACGTTGTTTATTCTACCAAAGGTAAAGGTTGTTTATTCGACCAAAGGTAAACGTTGTATATTCTACCAAAGGTAAACGTTGTTTATTCTACCAAAGGTAAACGTTGTTTATTCGACCAAAGGTAAACGTTGTTTATTCGACCAAAGGTAAACGTTGTTTATTCGACCAAAGGTAAACGTTGTTTATTCTACCAAAGGTAAACGTTGTTTATTCTACCAAAGGTAAACGTTGTTTATTCCACCAAAGGTAAACGTTGTTTATTCTACCAACGGTAAACGTTGTTTATTTTACCAAAGGTAAACATTGTTTATTCTACCAAAGGTAAACGTTGTTTATTCTACCAAAGGTAAACGTTGTTTATTCTACCAAAGGTAAACGTTGTTTATTCTACCAAAGGTAAACATTCTCGGAAAAGACGGAAATTTTCTGTAGTAATATTTGTTTATAGTTTTAATAAATGTGTATGGAAGGAGAACACAAACAACAACAACAACAACGTGACAATATTTCTTTTCGCGCGTTTTCCATCGTCAGGGATCCTCACAGATTGGATGTTATTGTGGCGGACACGAAAGCCCACTGGCGTGGTGACATCATTCCGCGCACCAAGTGGGCGGCGGCCACGCCCGAGGGGTAGGCGTGGCCTGAGGATATACACGGGGCGCGCAGCCCGGAGCGCGCTAGTGTTACAGTGAGCTCCTGAAATAAATACGCTTATAAGTTACCGCTTGTCCGCTTCCTCCTTGCTCGCAAGCAGCGCGCGTAACGCCGCGCTTTACTGGTGACCCTCAACGTTGGATCTGCCGGAGCGATCCTTCCACACACGACGCCATTGCCATGGCCAACTTCATCAAACTTCCCGAATTTTGGGAGGCCCAGGCCGAAGTCTGGTTCGTCCAAGCCGAAGCCCAATTTCAGCTTCGGCGCCTCAACGGCGACGACACGTGCTACTGCCACGTCGTCGCCTCCCTCGGGCCCGGCACGGCCACTCGAGGTGTGTCCGTCCTTCGCCACCCACCAGACGGCCACAAGTACGAGGCACTCAAGCGGCTACTCCTAGCCACGTTCGGCCTCACGGACGACGCACGGGCCGACCGCCTCCTGGATCTCCCCGAGCTCGGCGACACGCGCCCGTCGGTCCGCATGGACCATATGCTGTCACTGTTGGGCGACGAAGCCCCCGGTTCTGTATTCCGGGCGCTTTTCCGTCGCCAACTTCCAGCGCAGGTTCGCCTCGCGTTGGCCGGGACCGTGCTAACGGAACCCCGAGCATTGGCAGCCGAGGCGGACAGGTACTTCGCGGCTTCGGACACGCGGGCGAGAGTCGGTGCGGCCGTCACGGACCTCGAGGCTGATGCTGCTGATGATGCTGATCCACAGCATCAGCTTACACAGCATACGCAGCATGCTGATACGCACCTCGTGACCGCCGCCACGCCCCGCCCACCGCCGTGGCGAAAACCGCCACCGCGGGGAAAACCGCCAACTCCACCGGCCTGGCGGAGCCAGCCGCGCTCCCCCAGCTCCACCACCTGGTGCTGGTTCCACGCCAAGTTCGGCCACGAGGCTCGGCAGTGTCATCCGCCATGCTCCTTCAACAGGTCGGGAAATCCTCTCTGTCTCTTTGCTGATGACTCCACTCTCTGCCGCTCCATTCCTCTTCCCTCAGATCGGCAGTCTGCAGCCTCCTCACTCTCTGAAGACCGGGACAAAATCAGACTGGTCAAACAAGTGGAACATGTCTTTCAATCCTGACAAATCTCACTCTCTTACTACGTCTCTCCGAAAAGATCGACTGGACAACCCTCCCATCTACTTTCTCAACAATCCTCTCCAAGAAGTTCTGTCGCTCAAGCTTTTGGGTCTCACTATCTGCCATGATCTTTCTTGGGAAAACCACATTTCCAAGCTGGCCTCCAAAGCCAGTCGCCGACTGGGCATCCTCCGTCGTGCGAAGTCCTTCCTCGGCACACCTGAGCTCCTCACCACATACAATTCTTTCATCCGCAGCTCAATGGAATACTGTTCTCCCCTATGGGCTGGTGCTCCTGCCTCACACCTGGCTCGGCTTCACGCTGTTGAATCCAAAGCTTTCAAAATCATTGGAATCTCCCGCGATGAAGCTATCTCTGAGGGCCTTTCACTCACTCACCGCAGGCAGGTAGGTGGTCTTTCTGTCTTCTACCGACTCCTCTCCGGCCTTGCTCCCCCAGCTCTCTCTGTGCTCTGTCCCCCAAATATTCCTACAGGTCGCACAAGATCTGCCAGCAACCCTCTGATGGTTAAACTGCCGAAATCTCGGCTCTCTGCTCACCTTCACTCTTTCATTCCTCTTTTCTCCCGCCTGTGGAACAAACTCCCACACTCCCTTCAATCCCTCTCCTCCCTCCAGGTCTTTAAAACAGCTGTTCACCACCATCTCTTATCTTCCCCCATCCATAACCTTGATCTTTTCTACCCCCACTAATTCACCCCAGATCCACCTTATTTGAAATTCCAACTTCTTTCCTGGAAATCCTGGCAGTGTCCATATGTTTATACCTCTCCCACCCCCCCCCCCCTTCACATGCCTCCCCCCCAAAGCCCTCTCCCTCCCACAGATCTCTCGATGTCTCCATGTCTCTCGGTCCCTGCTCTCAAATGTTGTGTTTGTGTCCTTCCCCCTCTCTCCCCATCTTGTCTACCGCTCCCGATGTTATTTGTTTTATGTGTCTGTTTGTCTTTCTGTGCGATTAATGTTCGCTCTTTCACGAGCCTCGATCTTGTATACAAAAAAACAAACAAAAAAAAACCGCCCAGGCCGGCGCTCAATAGTGGCGATGAGCGCCGGCCGTTCAAGCAGCCTGCTGTTCATAACGGACACCTTATCCGGGCGCCGTTACCTGTGCGACACGGGAGCGCAGGTGAGTGTCGTTACCGCCGGTACGTCAGACAAGCACGCCGCGGGCGGGAGCCCCGTGCTGCTTGCCGCGAACGGGATGCCCATCCGTACGTACGTAAAACGCTGCCTCTCTCTGCGGTTCGGAGGGCAGGTTTTCCGATGGACGTTCGTCACCGCCGACGTGCCCATGGCACTGCTTGGCGCGGACTTCCTGTGCGCTAATGGGCTCCTGGTCGACGTAAAGCGCAGACGTCTTGTCCAGGCCGAGACGTTCAGCTCGCTCGCTTGTGCGCTGCCCAGCTCGTCGAGCAGCTCAACGAGCGGCTCGCCAAGCGGCTTGCCGAACGGTTCGGTTCCGGCCACGTTGATCTGTACGCTTCCGGCAGCGGACGCATTCACCCGCCTCCCGGCCCTCACGCGGCCCACCTTCTCGGCGGGGGCCGTCAAGCACGGGGTGGCCCATCACATCCCCACCGTCGGGCCACCGGTCTACGCCCGGGCACGCCGCCTCGAGCCGACGAAGCTGGCGGTGGCAAAAGCGGCGTTCGCTACCCTGGAGCGACTCGGCATCGTTCGGCGCTCGGAGAGTGCTTGGGCGTCGCCGCTGCACATCGTGCCAAAGCCCGGCGGGAGATGGCGACCGTGCGGGGACTATCGCCGTCTCAATGACGCCACCACTCCCGACCGCTACCCCGTCCCCCACATTCAGGACTTTTCCGCCCGTTTGGCGGGCATGTCCTTCTTCTCAAAGGTGGACCTCATACGCGGCTACCATCAGGTCCCCGTCAGGCCGGAGGACGTCTCGAAGACGGCGGTCATCACGCCATTCGGACTCTTCGAGTTCCTGCGGATGCCCTTCGGTCTGAAGAATGCGGCTCAGGCGTTCCAGCGACTGATGGACAGCGTCCTGCGCGACTTGGATTTTGTCTACGTCTACCTGGACGATATCCTCGTCGCCAGCGCGTCCCGCGAAGAGCACCTACGCCACCTCCGCACGCTCTTCGAACGCCTGGGCCAGCATGGCCTGATTGTGAACCCCGCAAAATGCCGGTTCGGCGTCGCCGTAATCGATTTCCTGGGGCACCGTGTCACCAGGCACGGAGCCGTCCCCCTGCCGGCCAAGGTGGAGGCGGTGAAGGGGTTTCCGCGCCCCCGCACGATCAGAGGGCTGCAGGAGTTCCTGGGCATGGTGAACTTTTACCATCGGTTCCTGCCCCGTATCGCCCAGCTCCTGCGCCCCCTGCACGAAGCTCTCCGAGGTAAGCCGGGCAAAGGCGACGTTACCTGGACCGAGCAGATGGACACGGCGTTCACGGGCGCGAAGCTCGCCTTGGCTAACGCCACCTTGCTCGCGCACCCGGCGCCCGATGCACCAATCGCCCTCACCACCGACGCCTTGGACTACGTGGTGGGCGCGGTGCACGAGCAATGGGTGCGTGGAGCTTGGCAACCGCTGGCGTTCTTTAGCCGGCAGCTTCGCCCGCCCGAACGCTGTTACAGTACCTTCGACCGCGAGTTGCTCAGGCTTCACTTGGCGGTCAGGCACTTCCGCCATCTGCTCGAGGGCCGTGCGTTCACGGCCTTCGTCGACCACAAGCCGCTGATCTTCGCGATGGGCAAGGTCACCGAGCCGTGGTCGGCCCGGCAGCAGCGTCACCTCTCGGCCGTGACCGAGTACACGACGGACATCCGGCACGTCGCGGGGAAGGACAACCCGGTGGCGGATTGCCTTTCCCGGGCCGTCGCCCACGCAGTCCACCTCGGCATCGACTATGCCCGGATGGCAGCGGACCAGGCCGCTGACCCCGACGTCCAGGCCTTGCGGACCGCCGTCACGGGCCTCCGCGTCGCCGAGGTGCCGTTCGACGGCGCGGGCACGGCCCTCTTGTGCGACGTCTCCCTCGGGCGGCCTCGCCCCATCGTGCCCGCGGGCTGGCAGCGCCAGGTGTTTGACGCCATCCACGGCCTGTCCCACCCGGGCGCGAAGGCCTCCCAAAGGTTGATCGCCGACAAGTTCGTCTGGCATGGCCTCCGGAAGGCCGTCCGCGGCTGGGCCAGGACGTGCCTCGCGTGCCAGCGCGCCAAGGTGTACCGGCACACCCAGGCCCCGTTGGCCCCGTTCACGGTGCCGGAACGCCGGTTTGACCACGTCCACGTGGACCTGGTGGGACCTCTGCCCCCCTCGCGGGGTTTCACCCACGTCCTCACCATGGTGGACCACACCACCCGGTGGCCGGCGGAGGCCGTGCCCTTGGCGTCGACGACGGCGGCGGACGTCGCGCAGGCTTTCATCGCCACCTGGGTCGCCCGGTTCGGCGCCCCCTCAGACATCTCGTCCGACCGCGGCCCCCAGTTCACCTCGGAGCTCTGGGGGGCGGTCGCGCAGGGGCTCGGGGTCCGGCTGCACCGAACCACGGCCTATCACCCCCAGGCTAACGGCCTGTGTGAGCGATTTCACCGCTCATTGAAGGCCGCGCTCCGGGCCACCCTCCGCGACGGCGGCTGGGTCGACAGGCTCACCTGGGTCCTGCTGGGCCTCCGGACGGCGCCCAAGGAGGACTTGCGCGCATCCGCGGCGGAGTTGGTCTTCGGGCAACCGCTGCGGGTGCCGGGCGAGTTCCTCCCCGACTCCACGGCACCATGGTCCGCAGCACAGCAGCGCTCCGCTCTGCAAGAGACCGCCTAGAGGTTCGCCCCGGTGCCAACGGCATGCCACGGGCACCCACCGACGCACGTCGCCCCGGAGCTTCGCATGGCGGAGTACGTCTTCGTCCGCCACGATGCCCACTGGACACCACTGCGGCCCCTGTACGACGGGCCTTTCCGCGTGCTGGAGACCGGGGCGAAGCACTTCACCCTGGACATCGGCGGTACTCCTGACCGCATTTCTGTAGACCGCCTCAAGCCGGCCCACCTCGACGTGGACCATCCACCGCCAGTGGCCCGACCCCTGTGTCAGGGCCGCCCCCCTGTGGGCGGACCCCCGGCACCGCCCAGCCACGCCGCCCCCCGGTCCTGCACCCATCCCAGGGGCAGCCAGGGGCATCCCACCTGGCATCCCTGCACCCCGGACGCCGCCGATCGCCAGGGGGCGCTTCGGCCGGGTCATCCGTCTGCCCCGCAAACTGGCCCTCCAGGTGCGTGGGAATTCTGGGGGGGCGCGTGTGGCGGACACGAAAGCCCACTGGCGTGGTGACATCATTCCGCGCACCAAGTGGGCGGCGGCCACGCCCGAGGGGTAGGCGTGGCCTGAAGATATTGTTACAGACGCGGCTTTAGATGTTATATTGACCGAGCGGTGGTGTATTTAACCGCGTCCGAACAGTTACTCCCCGATTAGAACCCGATTCCACCCGACGTTGACCAGATCGCCCCACAGATATTCAATCGGGAAACCTCTACAGCGACCGAAAGAAAATGAAAAAGAAGAAGAAGAAGAATACGGAGGAAGAACAGATTTATTATACACACACAGCAATGGATGGAAGAAGCAGTAACACAGCGAATCGTTAACTTACACTATTCATTTTTACTTAACCCCAAGACAACGAGCAGGACAGGACGTTCACACTTACACAGGGGATAATGCAGGCAGGTAGGGCTTGAGGTGGATTGCTTGAGAGGGAGGCAAAGTCGGGAGGCCGCAGCTCGCAATTCCTCGCGGTTTTGGCGGGAAACCCTCCGTCGTGTATCCGCTGCGGTAGACGTCACGCGCTGGTTCGGCACACCTGCTCCTCTTCTTGGGGTGGAGCCGTCTCCCTCCTTTCAGCGCGTCTCTCCAAAGCTGGTTTCCTTGCCGAGTACCTCTCCTCTTTGGCTTGGAGCGTTTCGCATCTCACCGCTCCTTTTGGTGCAGCCTCTTTGCTCATCTCCCAGGGTCATCTCTCAAGGCCTCTCCCAAAGCAGTCCCTTACAGTCGCTTTTATCACCTCGAGCGAAATCAAGCCGCCGACTCCGAGGGCACGCCTACCGGGTCGCTCACCGCGGTGTTGATTGGCTGTTAGGGCTGGTTCACTCCTTCCCTCTTATGATGAGGTGGAGACACGCCTTTCTTCCCCAACCCTACCTCGTGGCCAATGGTGGTTGAAGAAAACCGCCCAAAATGCGGAAGGCAATTGGAAGGGAGGTTTTGGGGAAATTGGAAGGGCCTACGCTTATTTTGTTCGATACAATGCAAAGTCAATCTAGTGGGAAACACATATTTAGCCTACATGGAATAAGGAAATACACTATTTAAAAGATATATCGTGACCTGCGTGTAAGTTTCATGGAATTAACTAGGACGGCTGCGACCATTATTTACATTACGAGGATGTTACCATACTTTTGTAACGTTCACATTGTAACGTTTCCACATTCGTTACAATATACACGGGGCGCGCAGCCCGGAGCGCGCTAGTGTTGCAGTGAGCTCCTGAAATAAAGACGCTTATAAGTTACCGCTTGTCCGCTTCCTCCTTGCTCGCAAGCAGCGCGCGTAACGCCGCGTTGTTTATTCTACCAAAGGCAAAGGTTGTTTATTCTACCAAAGGTAAACGTTGTTTATTCTACCAAAGGTAAACGTTGTTTATTCTACCAAAGGTAAACGTTGTTTATTCTACCAAAGGTAAACGTTGTTTATTCTACCAAAGGTAAAGGTTGTTTATTCCACCAAAGGTAAACGTTGTTTATTATACCAAAGGTAAAGGTTGTTTATTCCACCAAAGGTAAACGTTGTTTATTCCACCAAAGGTAAACGTTGTTTATTCTACCAAAGGTAAACGTTGTTTATTCCACCAAAGGTAAAGGTTGTTTATTCCACCAAAGGTAAACGTTGTTTATTCCAACAAAGGTAAACGTTGTTTATTCCACCAAAGGTAAACGTTGTTTATTCTACCAAAGGTAAACGTTGTTTATTCCACCAAAGGTAAACGTTGTTTATTCTACCAAAGGTAAACGTTGTTTATTATACCAAAGGTAAACGTTCTCGAAAAAGACGGAAATTTTCTGTAGTAATATTTGTTAATAGTTTTAATAAATGTGTATGGAAGGAGAACACAAACAACAACAACAACAACAACAACAACAACAACGTGTGACAAAATATTCCTTTTCGCGCGTTTTACATCGTCAGTGATCCTCACAGATTGGATGTTATATTATGTTGTGTTAGTGAAGTACAACATGGGTAATGATGAAGCCTGGATGTGAGGGGAGGCTCACCTGTCATAAGTGATTATAATACAGTTTTGTCGATTCCGAGAGAAGAGGAAACGATCCCGAACTTCTCAAAATCGTCCATTACGGCATTAGCGAATCTGCTCTCCGGAATCAAAATGTCCGTTCGAGCTCGGATGACAACGAACGGGATCGATTCACAGGCTCAGGAGATCGACACGATATTGTCCGAGGGAACCCGATCAGTATATCAACACGATCTTGTACGAGGGAACCAGATCAGGACATAGACACAATATTGTACGAGGGGACCCGATCAGAACATAGACACGATATTGTACGAGGGGACCCGATCAGAACATCGACACGATCTCATAAGGGGGAACCGAATGAGGAGATCGACACGATATTGTACGAGGGAACCTGATCCGTACATGGTGTGATTCTCCATATAAATTATTTATTTAAATAGTACACAGCACGGACCCCGCACGTGAACGAACAGTACGTACCGGGTCCAGACCCCTGATCCCCCGAAGAACGTCCCGGACTGACCCCGTTTCCTCCATCTGAGCCGCTCCTCCATCCCGGGGGATTCGTTCTGTGCTCCATCATGGACACATCTCCCTTCATCGCGCACATTACGTGTGGTACAGTGTTATACAGTACATGAGGTACAGTGTGACACAAAGTCCGTGTTCTCAATCGATCTCTGAAAATAGTTGATTAATCCATTCCAATCCGCAGATTCGTCACAAATCCAAAACTCGGTTAAAAATGATAAAATATATGAAATTCTGGATCGAACCAAACAAGGACCGTTTGTTATTAGAACTTTTAAAAGCGATCCTTGGTTATTTTACCGAACTAGAAATCATAATGAAGATCATTTTGGAAACTTAACACGAAACATCGGCTTGTTCCGTCAGGCACCGTCTGGAAAGAGGGAGATGCGGAACGGATGGCTTGGTAAGGGATAGCAAGCTGCTTGTTCAGGGAAAATACCCGAGATATCCATGAACTGTGAGAGCGAGGAAAGAGGTTGATGCGGAACGGATGGCTTGGTAAGCGATAGCAAGCTGCTTGTTCAGGGAAAATACCCGATATATCCACGAACAACTGGGAGAGCGAGGAAAGAGGTTGATGCGGAACGGATGGCTTGGTAAGTGATAGCAAGCTGCTTGTTCAGGGAAAATACCCGATATATCCACGAACAACTGTGAGAGCGAGGAAAGAGGTTGATGCGGAACGGATGGCTTGGTAAGGGATAGCAAGCTGCTTGTTCAGGGAAAATACCCGATATATCCACGAACAACTGTGAGAGCGAGGAAAGAGCAGAGAGGAATAAAGAGAATTGGACAGACTGGAAATAGACAAAGAAAGGCCATTGGAGTGGAGAAGGACGAGGAAACGTGGGAACAGGATTTCTGCACTGTAAACTGTAAAGGGTGGAGACCTGTAATACCCTCTCCCACCTGCAGTCGGCGCTGTACGATACACATTTGCATAGAGAATTTGCACAGCACCCACACTTCCATCCCAAGTTTGGATGCAATCTCGGGTGAGAACAGTCGGAGAAGTCGTGTGACAAACACCGGTCCGTGAATTTTCGTCTGGATGAAGAAATTGTGTTTTTTCTCTTTTGTAGAAAATTTGCTCTGATGCTTCTTCTTCACCTTTCCGACTTTCTTTCTTTTCCTCATGTTCTGTCTGACTCTTTCCTTTCTTTTTTTTCTGACTTTCAGTGGCTTTTTTCACACTGACGCACATCGAGAAGCCCAGGATGGGGACACTCACAGGACGCCTGCAGATGGGAACTTTGTCGAATAGTCATAGAAAAAGGGAAATGAGGCAGAAAACTGGAGCAAGACGTTTATGGACACAATTATCAAAATGTGAAAAACAGATTTTTACAAAACCAAAATCACGATGAATTCAAACCATTTTCAACCATCTTCCACGGAATGTTATATCCTTAAAATGTTGATCCCGTTTTTGTGTCGCAGAAATCAAAACACATCAGTGATCATAATCTGAGTTGTCAGGTTCATAAACAGTGCCACACAGCAGTAGTTTCCACAGTTCAAAACGATTGTAGTTGAAAGTTTAAACAAAAATGAACTGTCCATGTGAAAGTTGTGCACACGACCTCGGACAAATGTGGGACAATGACAAAAGCTTTCTTATCGTCGATGCAGGAGGTGGACAATTTAATTCTTCACATTTTGCAATTTTCCAGTATGGTCTTGTTCAGTAATCGGTAGACAATTGATCCACAACAACCTCTCTTACATCCCTTTTGTTCTGCCTCTAAACCTCCTTGCTGTGTTGGATGATGGTACATCGTTTCTGATGATCCCTGTAAGCAGTTTGTTTGGGGCTGGTCGGAATGTTATCGGACGGTATTTGTGGGGAAGGTGGGTTCGTTCCCATTTTGGGAAGAGAAAGGTGTTCCCTTCTATGAGCCACTCATCCACTCCCTTTTCCTCTTGGATCAGTTCATTAAATGTCCTGTTGTTGTGATTGTGAAGAGCATCAAGTTGTTTTCGCCAGAAATTTGGAATTCCATCCAAACCTGTGGGCTTGAAGTTTGGTATTTTTTGAAGTTGTTTTCCAATTTTCTCTTCTTCAATAAATCAATGGGGGCATTTGCTCGAGATGTTGCTTCTTCTTTTCCAAGTTTGGGATCCATTCTACTTCCTTGTTATTTTCTTTTTGATCTTAAAAAAATCCATTAAAAATATTTACAGTTTTTCTTTTTCAGGGGGAGTCGATATATTCTCCTGTTTTTTCCCCAATTCATCGTAAAATCTCTTTTGTTTACTTTCAAACACGTGGTTTTGTTTTCTCCTGTTGTTTCCTTCTTCATAGTTTTTTTTATCTTCCTCGTTTTCATTTCTATTTCGAGTGTTTTCAGCACCCAAGCACTCGATGTCTTTGTCTTCGATTTTGTGTTTGTTTTTTATTCTTTGGATTCTCTCTTTGTTAGTCTTGGGTGTCTTTCCTTTCCTGAACTGTTGTATTTGTTCCACTTCCTTCCACAGTTGCTCTCTTTGTGTCTCGCATCTGTCTCCAAGGTGGAATTTGGTTTCTATTTGTTGGGCCTGGTTTTTTTTCTTCTTCTGGTGTTGTTCTCCCGTTACTTTTTCTTGAATAAAGAGTTCCGCTCGAAACAGACGACATCGATTTCCTTCAAGGTGGATGATATTGAAATCATTTTTCTTATTGAATGGTTGGTTTCGTCTCACTAAGATTTTTGTCCATTTATTGTTTTCTATGCGATAAAGTTTTGGTCTTTCTCTGAGTTTTATCAATTTCATCTCTTTTATTTTGTTGGCGCACTCTTCTTCTAGTCTAAGCTGCTCTTCATCATCTTCACCATCCTTCTCTCCCTCATTCTGCTGCTCTCCCTTGTCTTTCTGCCCATCAACATCTCCCTTTTCCATTCTTTTCCCCTTGGTTTGTGCCTGATTGTCCTGGTCTTTCTCTCTGAACTGGTCTTGCCCCTCTTTCGGAAGGGATGCCGTAATTCTTTCTTTGCTGCCTTTCCTCCGGCTCTATGGCGGGTTTTGGTCCCCGTCTCACTGCACAGCCAAAACTTCCGCTCGTGCCATCTTGGCTAAATTCCTGTCATTCAAAGTGTGTGTGTGTGTGTGTGTGTGTGTGTGTGTGTGTGTGTGTGTGTGTGTGTGTGTGTGTGTGTGTGTGTGTGTGTGTTAGAATTGTGAGGAATAGAAATGAATAAAACGAGATGTGTGTGTGGTTTGTGTCCGGCAGTAAACAATTTTCGTGCAATTCACCTGCAATTTAAGAATTTGCATTTTGGATCACTGAAATGGTTCACCACTTAAAAGTTAGA
Source organism: Myxine glutinosa (assembly GCF_964187855.1). Classification (NCBI taxonomy): domain Eukaryota; kingdom Metazoa; phylum Chordata; class Myxini; order Myxiniformes; family Myxinidae; genus Myxine; species Myxine glutinosa. The sequence goes on along the minus strand of NC_136265.1, from coordinate 71,427,994 downwards.
AGGCGATCGTTTTTATTTTAAGATTAAAAAGTCAAGGTTGCATAAAAACGCAGATTTTCATCTGATTGACCGAAAATTTAAAGAATTTGCATGTTGGGTCACACAATTGGTTCTGCAATCAAAAGCTCTAAGCTGATTGGTTTGTTTTTTTTCATTAAAAGGTCAAAGGTGCACACCAAGGGTGCGTAAAAGCGGCCTTGGGGAAATGCCACAACAAGCTATCTGTTCATCTCAACAAAGATTTCGCCCAAAGTGGAAAATCCCATGGGGAAGGAAGAAAATGAAGATGCTCAATCGCGTGACGCTTTGTCCTCTTGTCATGTTTGGTTGGGATAGGAAGAGTAACGGCCGAATGTATCATGGTCAGACAGACAGACACACAGACACACCAAGTTGCGTGTTGTAGTACAATTATGTTTGTGGGTGCTTTTTCTTTGGTCTTCAGTTGTTTGTTGTCTGATTTCATCAGTTATTGTCCCCCGTCGCACCGCGGAGCGAAAGGGGGACTATGGTTTTCCCCTCCGTCCGTGTGTCCGTCCGTCCGTCCGTGCGTGCGTGCGTGCGTAAGCGAAGGACCGCATTCGAATTTGGTGTGTGGGTGCAACCCACGTCAAAATCCAAGACGTCAAAATCGCCGCCATGTATGTCTGATGCCATGTATGTCTGAACCTTGTGAGCTGAATATCTTGAAAAATATGCGAAGTCCCAACTTATAATCTGGTGTGTGGGTGTGTCGAGGCACAAGGAAGAACGCCATTGAAAATTGGGTCGCCACGCCAAAATCCAAGATGGCCGCCGCCATGTATGTCTGAACATTGTGAGATGAATATCTTGAAAAATAAGGGAAGTACCAACTTCTAATTTGGTGTGTGGGTGTATCTCGGCATAAGGAAGAACGCTATTGAAAATTGGGTCGCCACGTCAAAATCCAAGATGGCCGCCACCATATATATGTCTGAACCTTGTGAGCGAAATATCTTGAAAAATAAGCGAAGTACCAACTTATAGCCGGCGAAGCCGGTGTTGTGAATAAACGCGTACGTATTATGTTGAAAACCAGATTATGCTGGATCCCTTGGCTTGAGAATTCCGAAGCTGTGACGCACCAAATGGCTCAATGGAGGCCGCCATCTTGCGGATGCGGAAGTATGCATAACAAATTGAAAAACGTTCAATAGGAGTTTGTTTCACCCGTCTTTGTTTGATTCACAATCTTATGCACCTCTAATTTGTAATTAAAATACTTTAGGACAAACCTCGGCCCACACGGCCTGGTTATCTTCAACGAAAATCGTCACCAAACACCGGAACCAATGAGATGCGAGCATTTGAAAAAATATTTCAGAAACCAAATCACTCAATGGAGGCTGCCATCGTCCGGATGCGGAAGTTTGCATAAAAAAATTAAGAAAACGTTCTGTTGCAGCTTTTAGAACCTTCACATTAAATTTAGTATTAAAATTCCTTATAAATAACCCCTGTGTACATTCCCCTTTAATTGGCTGTTAATTGAAATGAGTGCACCTTCGTTCGTCCATGAACACCACGTAGGCCACCTTAGGACCTTCTCAATAGTTATTTCATAAGTCTGTGTTTCAGTTAAGGCTATGTTCCCACTAGTCGATCTTACGTTGCACCAAATCAAATAAGATAGATCCCCTTTTCAATAGCCCCAAAATTCCATTGCCAGCAGCGTTTGCCTCCATTGCCAGCAGCATTCGCCTCCATTATGCATGTGGTCAGCTCGGAGAAGAAGGGCGTTGCCCACCCCTCGTCATCGTGGGCGGAGCCAGGAAGAGCCCGTGCCCACCAATCGGCACCGCGGAGAGCGACCCGGTAGGCGTGCCCTCGTAGCCCGTGGCTTGATCTCGGGGAGGGCCATAAAAGGGTGACTGAGCGACTGCTTATGCAGATGAGTGAGGGAGCATGCACTGAGAGTTCTGTGGAGGGAGGCGCATTGACTGAGTTGAGTTCTGGGGTGGAAGGCGCTTGAGAGAGAGGTATGAGCGAGAGGAGAGACGCTGCTTCAAACAGCCCCCAGCCGCGTGCAGCTCTGATGTGCTGCTTCGAGCAAACCTTGCCGTGTGGACCCGAGTGCGGAGAGTCGGCGGCCGCTCGCCTCCAGCCCTGCCGTCCTGTACGGAATTGAACCTCATCCCTCCAGCCCTGTGGTCCCACCTTCTTCTCCCTCCAGCCAATCCTACCTGCAATTCCTTTTTCTGTAAATTACTTTCGTTTCTTTCCTCCTCCTTTGGTTTCTTTGGTTGTGTAAATAATAGTAATAAATACCTGTTCCTTCTTACCTTTGGTTCCTTCTTTCTCATCCGATCGCTTTCGTCCTGTCCCCTATTGAATATACGTGGCACGATTTGGCAGAACTGCTCAGAATCCGGTTAGTGTTGTTGACGGCTCGGATTTCGGATTGCTAAACCGCTCGGCAAACTCCATCTTGTCCGGGATTCGAGCGGAGTTACCCACCTGCCTTGTGGAGGGATTGGCGGAGGTGTACGGGAATCCCTTGACCAATCACCTCGGCCAATCCCACCCCACAGGGGAGCAGGGTAGCTTCAGGATCGGAGACGGCCAGTGCAAAATACAAGGGGGATTAACCCCCCCTTTGGTCAGGGGAGCGCCATCCCCGTTTCCGTAACAATTGGTGTCTGGGAGTGGGATTTGAGGCCCGAACCAAATTTTTATATCTGAAAAAAAAAACTTGGTCAAAATTACGAGCGGCCAAAATTTAGTATTAATATTCCAAATTAAATCGTGCCATGGATGATCAAGGTGATCGGATGCCGGCAGGGGAGCTAGAAGAGGGCTTGGAGGCAACCCAGGATCCCGGAGAGGAATGGGAGGAGGAAGGCAATACGCATTCGGTTAGCGGGGGTTTCAGGCGACTCGAGGAGGTAACGCGACTTGAGGCGCGCAGGTTGAGCGAGTCGGAGCAAGGCACAGGTAACTGGACCGGGGTAGAGATCGCGACCCGGGGGTTGGGGAAGCCGGCGACCGCTGAGGTAGAAGAGGGAATTTTAATAAAGCCAGCGGTCGTCGAGATGAAAAAAGGAAAAGTAGCTGGAATTGAAATTGAAAAGACGATGGAGGTAGCCGAGGAATTGAAGGGAGAGGTGGATATTGTACAAAGTCTGAATTCACATCCTGATGCCGTACTTGCTAATCCTTATAAAGATTTGCAGGTGCGTGTGGAGAGGAGGATCCCAAAGCTGAGTAAGGTGGTATATGGTGCTGAGAGGTTTTGCAGGAAGATGTTTGGCGTGAAAAGAATTTTCGCGCGCTTGGGATCCCAGTGTACCGCGGGCGTTTGTGGGAGGTCCGTTGGGCGCTGTGTGAGTGGAAATGGCGCGCGTGTAAGAAAAAAATGTGCGTCGGAGAGTGAATGCGACACAGAGAGTGAGAGCGATATGGAGTGTACGTGTGGTGATGAGAGTGATACGGAGAGTGAGATGGATGAGGAGCGGGCGCGAGGATGCACGCTTGGGATGGACGGAGAGAGTGTGCGAGAACGCACACCTGAGTTGGTGGTGGCGCGGGACGGCACATTGGAGCACGTGAGTGGGTGGATGCAAGAGTGCACCCCCATGAGTGGTACAGAGTACGTACCTAGGGAGAGTGCGCAAGGCGGTGCGCGAGGAGGTGTGTGAACGGTGAGTGTGCACAAGAGGGTGCGCGAGAGGTGTGGTGTGTAACAGGGAGTGCGGTGGTAGAATGGACGGAGTGTGTGGAATGTACGCGCGGCGTTGGAACGCCGGGTTTGGAGAGTGTGAAATGGGTCGCATATGCATGTGAGCCTGCACGTGAAGCATCGACATGGACCGGGATAGCGGTTAGACCGACGTTTAACCGACGCAAGTTCTCGGTCCGTGCCGGGCTGTGGGTATTGCGGCAGCCGGCGGGGATCGGTGCTACGTCGCTTCTCTTCGGAGCGTCGTGCACGATCCGGGCCTGGCCCCGCCCCGCGCGGTCGAGTCCGGGCCTTGCCGGGCAAGGCGACCGGTCTGGTTCGAGGGAAGGTAGGAGGGACCGGAGCGGCGCCCCCTTGTGGTTGCGGCGTTCCGGCCGGGCGAGATTGAGCCATCGGGCCGGAGACCGAAAGCCTCCGCGCCGAGATGGTGCGTGGAATCTCGGCCCGAACAAACCTCCTCCCCTGAACCGAATGCCGGACGGACCCAACCGCGGTAGACCAACCACCCGCATGCAAGACGCACCGAGGCTAAAGTTAATGGACATTTGGTAGGGATAGGGAATTGGTGATTGGCAAAATTGATGAGCAAAATTTGATTGGCAGATTTGATGGGCAGAATTGGAATTTGATGGCAAAGTTGTTGTGGGAGATGCCCGATGTAGAGGATGGCAAATCCACCATCCCTCACATCCCCCGGGCACATGAGCACTAGTTATGGGGTTTTGGCAGTGTAAGCTCGCCGAGGGAGGGTTTGGATAATGTATAGGGACTTAGTAATGACCATAGATAACGGTAAGGTTAAGTAGCGACATGATACCTGTAGTAGGGGATGTAGGTAGATTAGTGGATTATAATGACGAGGGAGCGCAATAATATAAGGGGCGACTGGGAAGCGCGAGTTTTGGAAGGGCACCAGGTAGTTAGATGATGCCGTGTGTGTGAGAATCTTTGTGTTGAGCAAATGAGGCAATGCTCGTGAATGGTGCCGTGTGTGTCAAGGAAGTGTGTGGAGCAGTGTATGAGTGAATAATTGTGATTGTGCATGGTATTGTATGGAATAAAGAAGCCTGGGAGGAAGGAGGGTGCAGGAAGCACCAGGTATGTGAGCACAGGTGTGCAAATCCAAGTGAGAATGGTTGGATGAAATGAATGGTCTGGGATACATGGAGTATGGAATGGATGGTGTGGAGTGAGTATGGTGGAAACTGTGGAGTGGAGTGGTTGGTGCGAAGGCAGTGGATGGGGAGGATGGACTCCCATCACGAATACCCGTGGAGGGTAGTTTAAAAGTAGGTAGAGGGTATAGGTAAATTGTGGTGGATATTGGCATCTGTGGTGCTTGTGGAAGAATGGTGTTTGGATGGGTGCATTAGTGACGTGGAAATGGCTGGGCGTGTGGACTGTTACATGGATGGTTGGTTGAGCGCTCCGCCACTGTTAGGATGTCGGCCAGGTGAGGCCGCAGGTAGGCTCTGGGAGTCAGTTAGAGTTCAATGGGGCCCGAGGATCCAAAGGAAGGACCCGGGTAGCCCAGTGCCAGAGAGGGCACCGAGGGGGTAAGCACCAGGGAGGGCATTCCCCAGGTAGGTTAGCGAGGAGCAGGTAAGCTTGGGTGGCAACTTCAGTGGCGGAGGCGCACAGGTAGGTAGACCTGTTAGGAGAGCCACACGACTCAGCCCCGAAATTGTGCGAAGGCACAAGGAGTTGAACCGGGGGAGTGAGACCCCAAATTGGTGAGCGCCACAGATGGTCAATGGGAGATTGGTTTGTAGAACCACATAGAGTAAGACGGCCAATGGTTTGGCAGGGAAAGACCCCAGGTAGTGTAAAGTGTGTTAATGTCATTTAGGAAGTAGTTAGGATTAAGAATCTCCTCGCACCATCTACATCCACTCACCTGAGATGACGACGGTGCTCCACACCATGCCATGTTTTGTTATTTTATTTTTGTGCAAATGTTTTGGAAAGGTGAGACGCATCATGACGTGGGTGAGACATTGTGCTGGATATTCCATCTCTTCCTCCTTATGAGAAATTGATGAGGAATTTGGGTGATGGCAAATTTGGTTAGAGGGATTGTGACGAATTTGGTATTAGGGGAGATATGGGAAGACGTGACGCTAGAGACGAATTGTAAATTGTTTGTAAATATGGGGTAATGGCAAGGGTAGAATAGGTGACAGGGGGGGGGGGGGTGGCGTACGTTACAAACGAGCTTTTTCACTTCGCTCTGCGTGCGCACCTCGCTCTGCATTACCTTGATTGATGTGTACCCTTGTGACCTTACCCCTCAGTAGGGTAATAATGTTGTTCCTGGACCACCCTCATTTTCTCATTGACTTACATGTTAATTTTTCTCTCACCCTCATTTCCCCTTAACACCTCTATTTCTCCCACCCTGTTCTTTACGAACCTTTTAGCCTTTTGACATACTCTTATTCTCAATGTTGTTCATTAGACCACTCAAACAATGATTCTACAAATATTTGCTCCCTCTCACTCTCTTAATATCAATGATCCCGAGTAGACCACTCAAACAATGATCCTACAAATATTTGTTTATGTGTGGGAAATAATTTAATTATCTTACCACGACCATCACCATCTAATACATTAACAAAAAAGATGTTTGAGTTTGGTTCTTTATTAAGATATTTTAACTGAGTTAAGATAAAATGATAAACCTCCCTCGATGTTCTTGTTTGAGCGCCTCCAGTGCCACACACTTTTTGTTAAGCTCCGCCCACTTTTTTGTTAAGCCACGCCCATTTTTTACTAACCCCGCCCACTATTTGCTAAGCCCCCGCCCACAGGGTGGGATTTTGAATGTGAGGTTAGGGTTGGGGTTGGGTTAGGGATGGGGTTGGGTTGGGATTTTGAATGTGAGGGTTAGGGATGGGTTGGGTTAGGGATGGGGTTGGGTTAGGGATGGGTTGGGTTAGGGATGGGGTTGGGTTATGGATGGGGTTGGGTTAGGGATGGGGTTGGGTTAGGGATGGGGTTGGGTTAGGGATGGGGTTGGGTTAGGGATGGGGATGGGATAGGGATGGGGTTGGGTTAGGGATGGGGTTGGGTTAGGGATGGGTTGGGTTAGGGAAGGGGTTGGGTTAGGGAAGGGGTTGGGTTAGGGATGGGTTTGGGTTAGGGATGGGGTTGGGTTAGGGATGGGGTTGGGTTAGGATTTGTATATTATGATGACTCACTCACACATACACACACACAAAAGTTAAGCCCCAACTGAAAAGTTGAGGGATTCTGTGTTTGGGGTTCACAGATCTCAAAAACGTATCCCCATTGTACACACAAAAGTTAAGCCCCAACTGAAAAGTTGAGGGATTCTGTGTTTGGGGTTCACAGATCTCAAGAACGTATCCCCATTGTACACACAAAATTTGAGCCCCAACTGAAAAGTTGAGGGATTCTGTGTTTGGGGTTCACAGATCTCAAAAACGTATCCCCATTGTACACACACATAAAGGTTAAGCCCCAACTGAAAAGTTGAGGGATTCTGTGTTTGGGGTTCACAGATCTCAAGAACGTATCCCCATTACATTTTATTTATTTATTTATTATTTTCAAGGGTATTATCTGCTTACTTGTGTTTTTTGTAATTCTTGTGAGTAAAATGAACCCAAGATTTCTTCCCCATTCAATATCATATAATTTGTAAGTCCAAGGGACTGTATCCATTACATCAACAATTTTAAATAATTCATTAGTCCATCTCTTTGTATAACCTTTCTCAAAATGGCTTTTCCATCTGTATATTCTTACAATATCACCAACTTTGAACTTGGGCTTTCTCAAATTAATCTCCTTTTCATATTCTAATTTTGTAAATGATTCTGACGGTTTTGATTCTGTGGATGAATGAACTGTATTATTGTAATTATCTACAATATCCTGAATTAAATATACCCATTGTTGAGAACCGAGTTGTGTGAATTTTTTATATAATTTCTCTTTCAAAGTACGATTAAAACGCTCAATAACAACTGCTTTTCCTTCAATAAAGGTGCTGTATAATTTAATACCCTCCCCCTTAAGAAATTTCATAAATATTTTGTTATAGAACTCTGTTCCCTCATCAGTCCATAACTTCTTTGGTTTCCTTTTATCCCTATCAAATATTAGCTTAAAGGCTAACATTAAAGTATTACCTCTCTTGTTTTTCAAAGGAACAACCCAGGCAAATCTACTCCTCAAATCAATAATGGTTAAAGCATACCTGTATCCCTTATCATTATTTAATTCGATTAAATCAGCGGACCATATGTGGTCGGTGTATTTAGAATAAACTTTCCTTTTTTTTTTTTGGTTTTTTTTTGTATACAAGATCGAGGCTCGTGAAAGAGCTAACATTAATCACACAAAAAGACAAACCGACACACAAAACACAAAAAACAAGGGGAGCGGCAGACAAGATGGGGAGAGAGGGGGAAGGACACAAACACAACATTTGAGAGCAGGAACATCGGGAGGACTTGGGGGGAGGTGGGAGAGGAATAAAACATATGAACACTGCAAGGACTCTGGGGTGAATTACCGGGGGTAGAAAAGATCAAGGTTTTCGATGGGGGAAGATAAGAGATGGTGGTGAACAGCTGTTTTAAAGACCTGGAGGGAGGATTGGGATTGAAGGGAGTGGGGGAGTTTGTTCCAGAGGCGGGAGAAAAGGGGAATGAAAGAGTGAAGTTGAGCAGAGAGCCTAGACTTTGGCAGTTTAACCATAAGAGGGTTGCAGGCAGATCTTGTGCGACCTGAAGGAATATTGGGGGGACAGAGCACAGAGAGAGCTGGGGGAGCAAGGCCGGAGAGGAGAAACCTCTTCTTTCAAACTTTGTGATTATGGGTTTATGTAATTCATTAGCCAAAAGCTCCTCAGTCTTGATAGCATCATTGGAGTTTAATAGTTTTTTGGGGAATAACCAAGACCAAGTTTCACCAAGACCAAGTTTCACCAATAACCAAGACCAAGACCAAGTTAACACATAATTTTTTTCACAATAAACCTATCAACCTTCTCTCTCAATGTAGGATTTCGTATCAAGGACAAATTATACAACATTTCTCTGTCTGCTTCATGTTTTTCATCCAATGTAGTGGTATTCCCATAAGCAATATCATGCTTCATACACAGTTCATCAACCCTATTTATAGGCTTGGACCAAGGTTTAGGATTGTCAGCCTCATCTAATCTTTTATCCAGGTTTGTTCCAGGACCACAGAAAGAATATCCAGGTAGATGTAGTTCCCCAGGAATTCCAGTTGTTGTAAATTTACTTCCTGACAGAAACTTTTGTATGTCTCCTCCACTTTTAGGAGAGATTAATTGGCACTTTTTAGAGCCACACACTTGACATATTCCTTTTTGATAAACTCTATTATTTTTAGCTTTAACATAAGAGATATTTTTAGATTTGGTTTTCTTTTTACATTTGAGACAATAACTCATATTTATTTATCAGAAAAATTCCGACAGAGTATCAAAACCTTTTTGGTTTTCAACATATACATTTCTATCTTAATTTTTAAAACATAAAGAATCCTTCGAAATGCCTTCACTCTCTCCTCTATGTATTTACAAATAAAAACTAACTAAAGTCAATAACACCAACATCATCAACTATATGACCTTTGTCTTCTTCATGTAAATCTCCTCGCTGAACTCATCTCAACCATTTTAAAAATCATTATCTTAGTAAGAGTCGTTAATTCTTTATTTTCCTCTTCGGTGCGTTGAGATTGATTTATTTGCTGTAATACACTCAATCTTTTACGAATCTCACTGATTTCCATCTTTTTATATTTTTCCTCCCTCTCTCTTTGCTCCCTTTCCTCCCTCTCCTCTTTCTCCCTCTCCTCTTTCTCCTTTTTCTCCCTCTCCTCCTTCTCCTTTTTCTCTCTTTCCTCCTTCTCCCTTTTCTCTCTTTCCTCCTTCTCCCTTTTCTCTCTTTCCTCCTTCTCCCTTTTCTCCCTCTCCTCCTTCTCCTTTTTCTCCCTCTCCTCCTTCTCCTTTTTCTCTCTTTCCTCCTTCTCCTTTTTCTCTCTTTCCTCCTTCTCCCTTTTCTCTCTTTCCTCCTTCTCCCTTTTCTCTCTTTCCTCCTTCTCCCTTTTCTCCCTCTCCTCCTTCTCCTTTTTCTCCCTTTCCTCCTTCTCCTTTTTCTCCCTTTCCTCCTTCTCCCTTTTCTCTCTTTCCTCCTTCTCCCTTTTCTCTCTTTCCTCCTTCTCCCTTTTCTCTCTTTCCTCCTTCTCCCTTTTCTCCCTCTCCTCCTTCTCCTTTTTCTCCCTTTCCTCCTTCTCCTTTTTCTCCCTTTCCTCCTTCTCCTTTTTCTCTCTTTCCTCCTTCTCTTCTTCAACTCCTTCCTCATCCCTTGCTACCCTTGAGTTTAAACCCCAAATAATATTATACATATACTCATCTGGATTTTGAGATATTCTTGTATCTATAATTATTTTTCTCATAATAGGATACCAATAAGATTTGTTGATGATTTCTAAAAGAGTTTTATATTTCATAACTTTGAGAAGTTAATTTTTATTTAATATTTTAAACAAGTCTCTATTTGTGGGTTTAGCAATATCAGTATAAGGCCAGTTTTTTATGACAAAATTCCCATGTATATGCTCCAAATCATAAGGTATGTAATACCGAGCACCCTTTTCTTGTAGGTATCCTTGAATACAAAAATTATAATTCTCTTGTAGTCTTCTTCCTGCCATTTATGTCTCAGAAATATATGTGAGATTAACATTATGACAGGTAATACCACCCCATCTTCCCACTACCAAATCGGTTTGTATTCCTCGGCTTTCTATCCTTATCTCATTACCTTCCTTCTTTGTCATGCTAACCATCGCTGTACTATCATATATTTTTCTTTTCTTAAAATCATGTATTTGTTCTTTACTAATTGTACTTCCACATAAATCCTTATCCTCGCCAAGCGGATAATATTCTTCTTTACGAGACTGATTCAAATCATGTAGGTCTTCTAAGTTTATTTAAAAATACCAATTATACCCTAAATCAGGCATATCACACCCCCATTTATTAATTTGCATATTAACTATATGTCCTTCTTTATAAAATTCAATTGTAAGCAGGTAGTTAAATTCAATGAGGAAAGGTGTATGGTCAGTATAACCAGGTGTTGTGGTTGTAAATTTTACTTGCTTAACAAAACGTGCTGTTTTCTTTATTATATTGTGATAAATCACTGAATCTAATTAAGTCATTCGCATCTGTAGGGTTTGGATAATTGATTAATTTATAAGTATTCTTCATATTAATATTTTTACTTATACGATATTTTTGTCGTTCAGCCTGTGCCTTTGTATAATAATTTGATAAATCAATATCCTGAGAGGATTCTCCAAAGATAGAACCATCTTTTCCAACATAAGTCATTTATATTAGATTTAAAATGATATCATAAAAATTTTCATTATTGTTGAGTTGAAATAATACATATAAACATAATTGACCACAACATTTAGAATTAATTTCTTGAACTTGAAATGTTTGATAAACACCATTCTGTAAGAATTGTATTAGTTCAACAGGTGGTGGCATACCATAACTATCAAAATAATATTTATCCTGACTATTATGAATACAAACCCAATGAGAACCATTCTGTGTGTCTAAATTCATAATAATATTCTTTGTTTTCTTATTTATATGTATTAATTCATCTCTCATACAAATAACCACATTATCAATTTTTAGTGTTTTACAATACTTAGCTAGTTCTATATTTGATGTTCTATTCTTTCCAAATTGTTTAAACCATTTATCCATTTATTTATGAGAAAGATACAATCCATTACCCCGTTTAGTTAGTTTAACACCTGCTTGAGCGATAGAGGAGGGCATATCTCCAACCAACAATCTAGCTTTATCAGGTAGACTTTCAAGTTTTTGAGCAAAATCTACAATTACACCACTTCCACTAATTTGTTTCTCCAACTCCTTGTTATGTCTTTCCAATTCTTTTTGAGCTTTTAGTTGTGCCTTCCTTTCGTTAGCAGTTTTTACCGCTGCTGAAATACCACCAGTCAATGCTCCCGTCGTACTTAAACCAGCAAATAAAGGAATTAGAAACGGGAGAAATCCTCCCTCTTGTATTGAATATTTCTTCAACATAGGTTTTGTCATTTTTATTTTAAGTGATCCAACATCATTTAGTGTTTTCACCTGCTCTCTTGTGAGTAAAACATCAATTCTTACTGCTCCTTTTCTTTGAATTGAATTAACATTAATAATACAAGGCTTTTGATTTTGAATACAAGATGTTAATTTATTAAGATTGATTTGATTAACATATACTGGTTCTTTCCTACTCATTTATTTATGAGAAAAAACCTATGTGATATTAATCATAACACCATTATCTGTATTAATCTGTAATTCAGTTTCTTCCAAAAGCAAACAATAAGCATCAACTTCTTCACTCTCCCCTCTTTCAATGTATAGAGAAGTATCCACTCAATTAGACTTTATAGTTTCCTTTTGAGAACTCAGGTCAATTGTGTGGATTGTATAAAGTTTTTGAAATGCAACCATATCCAAAATAGGATCATTATTACCGTTGCTTTCACACACCTTTTGGTAAGACTTGTAGGCTTCTGCATAATCATTTTTTTCCCAATCAATTTCCAATCTATCTCGCGGGTAAAATGTACCATCAAGAGAAACCCGAAGTTGTTTCACCTTAGCATTATCACTCAGCGCATTATTCTTATCAGTACCTTCATCTCCATCTGGTTTTTAAAAAATGAGCCATAGGTATCGTGGTTTTCCTGCCAAAACACCCAAATTCCAAGTGTAGGTAGTGTGTTCCAGTTTAACGTGTTGACATCTTCTTTTAAGGTATGATACATTTAGTGGTTTCTTTGAGTTAAGTCTTCTATTTAACATCTCTTCCACTTTAAGATTAGGAGTATATTCACTGATATACCAACACAAATCATTAATAACAAATTTATTATTTTCTCCAAAAGCATTTTCAGCCCCAAAAAGCAACCTATTTACATTATCATTCCTTTGTAGTTGAAATCTAATTTTAAGACCATACAAAACATTATCATAATCACAAAATCCAAATATACCTTTCAGAGGTACTGCTAGGGTAAAACTATTCTCTGCTTTTGTATCATCATTATACATTGACTTCCTTTGACTATAACCAGGGTCAGCATTTGTTCCCGTTGACATATCAGGAATAAAACCTTCAACAGCTCCCTTACCCATTCTATCACGAAACGAATATAGTGTAAATTTCATCATTTCAGATGTAGCAGAGACATAATCAACCGCTTCAACCTCTTGTGTTCCAATATACGGGCGGACACTATCAAACATTTTCCAGAAGAAATCATTTACGAGTGTAGCATTAGTATTATTCGCAGCCTTAGTGAATTTAAATTTACACAGCAAGAAACAATCAGCTATATTCAAGTAAGTTTGTTGATTATTTATTTCAAAACTTTTTGTTCCGTTTGAATTCCAGTCTGTTCCTGTTATAGCATTTACCTTAAAATAGTCTTCCTTTTTAGTGCAGTTTGAAATGATAATCGTATCATCCAAATCATAGATACTATCAATCGCTTCCATACTTGTATTTATATAGCATTAAAATTGTTGAAACCCTGACCCAAGTATTTGAATTATTTTTTGTCGTTCTTGTGAAGATAGTTGAGTTTTACCTTTTTTAATTTCTTTGATTGCTTGTAATTTATGAGACTCCTTTTGAGCATCTTTTATACTCTTTATAGCACCCGCAACTGAGCCCACGGCAGAAGCAGTTGAACCAATTAGGTCTTTATGTTTAAGGATGGTTGAACCAATACCCATTAGAGTATCAATTATCCCATCTCCTTTATTTCTCAATTGATGTCCCACACCCCGTTGTCTCTTTGGTTTATAGTATCCTCTACCAAGAAACATACCTTCACCCTTTTCGTATGGTGAAAGGAACATCCCATCCCCTGTAATTATTATATATTTTCCCAGCTCGTGTTTTCTAACAATAACCATTATTTATTTATTGAAAAACTTCACGTTGGTGAATTCTGATGGATATAATTTCATCATTAAAGGATATCATACGATTATCTTGGTCGGTTATCCTAAAATTTACTCTGTATATGGTTTTTCCTGAAACAGGTAAATATAAAGAGATTTTTTGGTTCCATATTAAATTTATAACCAATCGGGGTTGAGTATGCGCTGAATGAAAATATTGTATTTGTTCTTATTCCATCGTTATAAGCACCATCAATCAAATCACAATGAATTAATACTGAATTTATACCGGAGGATATTTGAATGACATTATCACTGTAAAACGTCCCGTTAGTTTCAATCTTTTTTGAAGAGAAACCCAATAGCTCTCTAAACGATTTTTCAATCGTGAAATCAACTTTATAATTATTTTTAAGTTTAATAGTTGATTTTGAAGTGTGTTTTTGAATATCTATTACAATATTTTTTGGTTCATCATCTTGTTCTTTCATAAGTCGAGAGACTTCAGAAGATATTTGAGAAATCTCGTAAGCTCCGGGTGAAACGGTTATAGTTTTATATCCACTTCCTGGATTATAACGAAACTTGTTGTTTTTCTCTGTGATATTAAAAAGTGTATTTTAAGTTTCCATCGACAATAAAGAAGCCTCATATTCTTTTGTGGGGTCAAGTTGTAGTGGGTAAGGGAATGAAGCTGTGTAATCACTCGTTGTGAAATTAAAACTAAGAATTGTGCTTCTCATCTTATTTAATATCTAATAAAATATCTTTGTATTGATATTTATTAATTATTTTCATATTCATCAACTGGTCTAAAATGGCGGATGTTTCATTAAAACAATTGTTGTTTCCAGCCTTCTTACTACCTAACAACAATAATAGTCTATTAACTAATTGTGATGGGTCATTTGGAAGAAAGCTAACACCCGAACCAAGCTTACTTAAAGCATCAATAATATGTTTCTCCTTCTCATTCTTCTTACTTTTACCAGCAACAGAAACTCCATAATCAAGTGAGTTTAGAAAATCAATATATACCCTATCTTCCTCTCTTTCCATATCAAGTGGTTCCTCAAAATATTTTGAACCGCTGAATCCGGAGTTTGTTAGAAGAAACATTAATCTTGGAGTTAATTCAACATTTGGTTGAGCAGAACTTAAGAACACCAATTTATCATTAAATATCAATAACTTTTCTTTCACAAGATGGAACTGTGCTGGTTCTTCTGTTGGAATGAGACCTGTTCTGGTTTTTGAACCCGCCGAATATTCATTGTTTTGAAGAGCTTCCACAACATAATTAGGGGGTTGATTTACCTCCTTAAGTTTCTGAAATAATCCTTCATCATCATATTCTAATTCTCCAAGTTCTTGCTCTGTCATTTGATGAAAATCTTTGAGCATTTGAAGTTTTTTCGGAGTAAATTCTAACGTGGGAACTAGAGGTGAAATTGTTTGTTGAGTTTTTTAAAGTGGTTAAAAAAATTTCTCTTCTTTTCTTTCAAAGGCTTTTTCACTAGTTAGTTTTTGTCTCCGTTTCTTCTTTATCTCTTCCTGTTGTTTTACAACTTTTGAAACCAACTCTTGATGTTCTTTAAACTTTCTTGCTCTTTCTTCGGTATTCATTTTCTGTATTTATTTATTGAAAAATATCATTTAATGAATTGTAAAGGTCAATGGGAAAATTTTCCTTTTTTTCATCATTATAGTAAATGTGTTGAAATAAATCCTTTTCTTTAAATATTTAATCAAATTCTTTATTGGTATTAATACGAGTTGTTATTTCTTCTTCACTAATACTTGTATCTCTGCTTTTCATACGTTTGCGTTGTCTCCTCATCGATATCAAAACCGAATGATAAAATCTTAACTCCATCACCACACAATTGTTTAATAATTTGTCTCATTCCTTCAGGATTAGTTTCTAAAATCCCAAGACCATTAGATTTTACTTTATTTAACTCACTCTTACAATGTGAATATTTTGTAGAACCGAGAGAGACCTCCTCAAATATTTGACCTTCGTTCCTCAATCGCATATGTTCCTCCATTGAATGTAGTAATAATCTTTCCCTTCTACTTCTCCTGGTCGCTTTGCTCTGGTTGTAGTACTCACAAAACGAATCATAGGGTGTTTAAAAAAAAAAACTTACAATCTTTTCATCTTTACTATTCAAGAGTTTAGATTTATGAAAGTTCTTTCCTGAAGCAGATTTACCCACAAGATTAATAATAATAGTTATCATTTATGTGTGTAAAATATCAGTTAGTATCTCATCGTTTCACAACAATATATTTATATTTTTCAATCGTGTGTTTCATATAATTTTCAAATTCTTTTTTACTACATAACGTAGAGCAATTATCTCTCCAAAAATTATTTACATCTATTGAATTTAACTTAAATAAAATAAAAGTATTGGCATTGTTTCTTATTGAGCGTCGAGGGAGTTGAAAATATTATTGACTAAGATAAATACAATTACAAGAAGAATGTCTCCCTCTTGTTATCCATTACTGTTTGGTTTCTCTCATTAACACAATCATCAAAGATAACGAGGTTCTTTTTTGATTTATCTAAATCTTGAGGTGAAGGTATACTACTGTGTTCAAAAAGTATCCGACCTTTATTTTTCGTGCGTAAAAAAAAAAGAAGCTAGGGAGGCGTTGATTGGTGCATGTATGTAGGCAATCCTAATGCGCACGCGTAAATCGTTTCCCACCTGCAGAAGCTGTCATTCGACGGCAGACCGCCGATGAGTGAGGACATGTAAGTGAGCGCCATCGGATTTTCGTTTTTGACAAAATGACGGAAAAGCTTGAACAACGCTACTGCATCAAATTTTGTGTAAAGCTTGTCGATTCCCAAGTGGAAACGATCCGCAAGATTCAACACTGTTCATTCCATTATGAAGGAGGATTTGGGCTTCAGCAGAATCTCAGCGAAGTTCATACCAAAGCTGCTAATGATTGAGCAGAAGCAACTCCGCTTGGAGATCGCACAGGACATGCTGGAGACTGTGAACAGCGATCCCAGCTTCCTCAACACAGTGATCACTGGCGATGAGTCCTGGGTTTATGGGTACGACCCAGAAACCAAGTTGCAGTCATCACAATGGAAGCATCCAACATCCCCGAGGCCAAAAAACACAAAATTTGATGCAGTAGCGTTGTTCAAGTTTTTCCGGCATTTTGTCAAAAACGAAAATCCGACGGCGCTCGCTTACATGTCCTCACTCATCGGCGGTCTGCCGTCGAATGACAGCTTCTGCAGGTGGGAAAAAATTCACGCGTGCGCATTAGGATCGCCTACATACGTGCACCAATCAACGCCTCCCTAGCTTCTTTTTTTTTACGCACGAAAAATAAAGGTCGGATACTTTTTGAACACACTACGTATCATCCGTCTTATCACTGAGAATACAAGTTATGGGTTTTGGTTTCGGTTTCTGTGTTTCACAAAATAGTTGTATTATATCCTCAACGTTAAAATCATTTAGTTTGTTTTGAAGTTTAAATAAACCGATAATGTCTTCCTTTTTAAGACCCGCATTAAAACCTTGTGAGAGTAGTTGATACTCGGGTTGAAAACTTGACTTTGTAAAAATTATTAAATTATCATAATCTAAAAAATTAGGACGAAGGAGCATCTTTAAAAGCAAACAGGTTTTTCCACATCCGCTTGAACCAACTATTAGACATCTCAATGAATTTGGAATATTTTTATGGTTATTCAATTTTATCTTATTTTCCCAAACGGGTAAAAAATCATTCATTTATATATTTGGAAAACAAGTCATCAAACTTTTTTTGAGCTATTTTAGAAACTCTATATTTTATCCTGAGTTCAGGTTTAATTTCAAAATAATTCATTATTTTATTTATATAGTATCTTGTATTAACATTTCCATTAAAATTATTTTGAATAATAAATATCATTAAACCCTTATACATTTCCTCAATACAAATAGTCTCTTCCCTTGTAAGAAATGGTGTATTATCATCATAATACTTAACATTCATTTCTCATTAATCTTGTAAAGTAATTCATTTTTGGTTCTCATTTAAAAGAGTTATATATATATGTATATTTTTTATTATCATTAATTAGAAGGTAATCACAGAATAAACATTGTTTGTATGAATCCTCATCATTAAGCCCCACTCTATCACAAGCCGGACAATTCTCTAATTTATCATATGGAGAGTCTGGAAATTCTAAATATCCTTCTGTCATATTTATATAGTAAATTTTTACTTAAACTAAACGCAAGTTTATGAGCTAATAAATACAATGTTTCAAAACACAAAAGACAAATTTCAATCAATCTCTACTTCAGTGGAAGATATAGAAAAATATGTCAAAGATGTTAAATTGAACAAAGATAAATATGGAAATTTTTGGATTAAACCCATAATGGAGAATAACATGTGTCCTTTTATTAAATTTACGGGACAAGCTATGTTAATTAATAACTCTATTAAAGTAAATTTGACAAAAGTTTCTCCACTACTACTGGCAATTTACTCAAAGCGTGAAAAGATAATTGATAAAGAAGCTTTGAAAATGAATGATAAGACCATCAACGATTCTAGAGGAAGCATTTGTATATTCTTTAATAGACCCAAAGATGTGGGTGAAATTAATAATATGAATATTAGTGGTGAACTATCATTCCGTACCCTGATTATTAGAGATTATTTAAAAATAACATTTAATGTAAAAAATATTGTGGTTATTAGTTCTAATGAAAGAAAATATATAGGTATTGATGGAAGTTTAATGGTATGTAAATGAGTGATATTAACAGTCAATACTCTGAGAGTCCAGGATCTCAATGTGATACTGAGAGTCTAGGATCTAATGATAATTATGATACAAATAGTTTGTGCTCAAATGATAGTTATGAGAGTAGCTTTATTGATGATGATAGTGAATCAATGAGTGATAGTGATAGTAATTTTAGTGATGATAATTCAGTGTACACAGATGATACTGTGTTCTCATTGAACTTTGATGATAGTGATGATGATGATTTTAGTGTTGTATTTTGTGATTAAAAAGTGTTTTACTTTAAGCACAGTTTCATATATAAAAAGCCTGTAAAAAGGCACTTTCTTTTATAAGTGTTTTACTTTAAGTATAGTTTCATATATAAAACAGAGTTGAAAAGCTCAAAAAGTGTTTTACTTTAAGTATAGTTTCATATATAAAACAGCACGTTTTCTCACGCTATAAATATGGTTTATTGTGATACTTGCGAGAAGGAAGTAAAATATTATAAATGACATATTCTCACCGCAAAACACACTTACAACATTCTAAATCAATTATCACCACTTCCTAAGAACAAAAAACATTGTAGTCTCTGTAATAGAGATATCCTAAAGAAGGGTTTCAAAGCCCATCTTAAAACAAACAAACACTTGTCAAAATTGTTTACTATTAAAAATACTGATGCTGCTTTCAAAAGACATATCAGGATTCGAATCTTTATCTTTAAAATCCTGGTCCAAAGTCAATACTTGAAGCTGTAGAGATTATTGAACCATCAATGAAAGCCTTCGTTGAAAAGACTCTTCTCGAATTGAATTCAATCAAGTTCTATATGGGTATTAAAATAAAAATCTCAAAAGATTGTCCATTCACTGGTGAAAACATCACTGATTTAGCTTACATGAGAACAGGCACACACTTTATAACAACATACAATCAGATTAATCCCACTTATGTTGAACTTATCCAGCAAGAACAAGAACTTGAGCATACTATAGGTTTTCCCGCTGATTTTCATACTCTTTTCACTCAATTTCGTTTACGAGCTATCAAGTTCACGCAGAAACCGATAACGGAACATTGTGTGCATTCAATTACACAATCGGAGCATCCAAATTCGTTAAGGAGCAATCAACTTGAGAATGCATTCAACCATCTTCACAAGATATGCAATCGCTTTCATTAAAGCATCAATTGAATATTTGAGCGTTCAATTTCACATGGATTCTCTGACACCTGCGTTTCGTGCAAACGATTTCATGTTTAAGCAAACAATTTCATGTTAAGTGCAATCAATTTCAAGGATTGCAGACATTCATTCCCTAGCACAAGATGTTCTGATAATCTTTTGATGCATTTATTGACATGGAGTTTACTGTAACTTTTAGAGTAACGTTTGCGGTGTGTGTGTGTGTGTGTGTGTGTGTGTGTGTGCGTGTGTGTGTGTGTATTTTGTACTTTGCCGCTTCACTTCCCCGCTTGGTAACCCTTGCACCGCTTCAAACACACAAACAGCACTTCTCCCTCCCTTCCGCAAGGATACAAAAGAGAGAAGTGGAGACATTACATTGTGTCAAAGAAGTGTGGGGATTTATTCCATGCATCATGTATACATTAATACCCATGCATGTATAAGTTCAACAACCGTTGATAACAAAACAAATTTATGTAACACTTTTTTCTTCATTTTTGTACCAGTCACACACAAAAACATGTACACTTCCTTAAACATAGTAGATCATGAGTTACACTGTAATGAAAAAAAGAAAACAGTTCTGTACAATCAGTAGGCTAGCGTCATCATCAGATAAGATTTAACCTTCGATTTCCTGACGAGCCAGGCACCTTGGCATGTACACCTGCGAATGGCGATGCCATTGAGTACACTTCTCTTGCGTGATCACGTCGATGTTCAGTCTTGCAACCTGACACAGGAGGTCACAGTGCCACTGCTGCATGGTGACTCCAGCCTCTTGTGCCTCCCCTCGGTCCCCAACTCTCTGTTGCCATTCCGGTCTGGCGAGCATTCGTTTGATTGCTGCCTTGAATGCCGAGTGTGCCATCTCCGTGGGATTCAGGAACGGGGAGTAGGGAGGCAAGAATTTAAGACGGATGCGGGGGTCAACGTCATGGGGAAGTCGGGCTCCGACGTGAGGATGAGCGTTGTCGAATATCAGGTATACGTCCTCACCAGCAGGGAAGAGGGATTGGCACTGATGAGCCGTCTCTGCCAGGAATCCCTCGAAGGACTCTCTGATGACAGTTTGCACAGCGATTGTGTGATGGACAAGCCCAACGTCGGCGGAGATTGCGAACGTCATGTTACAGTTTCTTCCACGTTGCCTGTGCACGACTCGTCTCACAGGTACACCTCGAAGTGCCCGCCCAAAGGATCGCCGAGTCCAAACATTGTACCCTGTCTCGTCGATGTAGACGCAGTGCGAAACGACGCCGTGCTCCATGAACCATCGACCGTATTCTTCTCTCAGCTCCAGGACGCGGGCTGAATTTCTTGCGTCTGGAACATCTTCGGCAAGTTTCACCGTAATGAGCATTCCATCCAGGGCTCTGGCTATGGTGGTCGTGCTCACTACGGGCTTCCCTGGCAGGGAAGCTTCAAGATCAGCTTTCATTTGGGCAAGGGTCACAAGAGGGTTGAACTGGATAGTGCGGAGCAAACGATCCCTCATTTCATCATCAACTTTGTCCCTCCTTGGCCCGCCTCGTGGTAGCTTTTCCCGCCTGCCTTCTCTCAGGTACGTCGCGATGATGGACCTGGCCGTTGCTCGGTTGATGCCAAGGTTGTCTGCCAACTGCATATAGTCCATGTTTTCGCTTTCGAATGCGTCAATCAGTCTCCCCCTGTCTTCATTCGAAATGGGCCTGTATCGAGCACGCCCTGCCGCCATTTTCAAATAAGCTCGACAGACTCAGAGCTATCGGGTTAGATGTATAATTTGTTCAAGACTTACGTCCTGTACCTAAAGCACATGGAATGGTTGTGATTTTGCTATGAGCAAGTATTTACTAACCTTTTAAATTCAATGTACTTATTTAAAATATGGTTGCTCATTCATGAATATGAATGACCGAAGAGATACCGACGACAGCTGAAAACAGCTGCGGATGAATTTGGATGTTCCTTGAAGACTTATGCTCGTAATTAACATTTGAATGACGATTTTTAAATATTGAACGCTCGGAGTGGGAATTTGGTTGACCATATTGTAACGAATGTGGAAACGTTACAATGTGAACGTTACAAAAGTATGGTAACACCCTGTTAATGTAAATAATGGTCGTAGCCGGCCTCCTAGTTAATTCCATGAAACTTACACGCAGGTCACGATATATCTTTTAAATAGTGTATTTCCTTATTCCATGTAGGCTACATATGTGTTTCCCACTAGATTGACTTTGCATTGTATCAAACAAAATAAGCGTAGGCCCTTCCAATTTCCCCAAAACCTCCCTTCCAATTGCCTTCCGCATTTTGGGCGGTTTTCTTCAACCACCATTGGCCACGAGGTAGGGTTGGGGAAGAAAGGTGTGTCTCCACCTCGTCATAAGGGGGGAGGAGTGAGCCAGCCCTAACAGCCAATCAGCACCGCGGTGAGCGACCTGGTAGGCGTGCCCTCGGAGCCGGCGGCTTGATTTCGCCCGAGGTGATAAAAGCGACTGTAAGGGACTGCTTTACCAGAGGCCTTGGGAGATGACCTGGGAGGAGCAAAGAGGCGGCACCAAGAGGAGCGGTGAGATGCGAAACGCTCCAAGCCAAAGAGGAGAGGTACTCGGCAAGGAAACCAGCTTTGGAGAGACGCGCTGAAAGGAGGGAGACGGTTCCACCACAAGAAGAGGAGCAGGTGTGCCGAACCCGCGCGTGACGTCTACCGCAGCGGATACGCGACGGAGGGTTTTCCCGCCAAAACCGCGAGGAATTTGAGAGCTGCTGCCTCCCGACTTTGCCTCCTTCTCAAGCAATCCACCTCAAGCCCTACCTGCCTGCAATATCCCCTGTGTAAGTGTGAACGTCCTGTCCTGCTCGTTGTCTTGGGGTTAAGTAAAAATGAATAGTGTAAGTTAACGATTCGCTGTGTTACTGCTTCTTCCATCCATTGCTTGTGTGTGTATAATAAATCTGTTCTTCCTCCGTGGTGCAAAGTCCTTCCTTGGCACACCTGAGCTCCTCACCACATACAAGGCTTTCACCTGCAGCTCAACGGAATACTGCTCTCCCCTCTGGGCTGGTGCTCCTGCCTCACACCTAGCTCGTCTTCACGCTGTTGAAACCAAAGCATTCAGAATCATTGGAATCTCCCGCGATGAATCTAACTCCAAGGGCCTCTCACTCACTCACCGCAGGCAGGTTGGTGGTCTTTCCGTCTTCTACCGACTCCTCTCTGGCCGTGCCCCCCCCCCCCAGCTCTCTCTGGGCTCTGTCCCGCAAATATTCCTACAGGTCGTACAAGATCTGCCTGCAACCCTCTTATGGTTAAACTGCCAAAATCAAGACTCTCTGCTCACCTTCACTCCTTCATTCCTCTTTTCTCCCGCCTCTGGAACAAACTCCCTCACTCTCTTCAATCCCACTCCACCCTCCAGGTCTTTAAAACAGCTGTTCACCACCATCTCTTATCTTCCCCCATCCAAAACCTTGATCTTTTCTACCCCCGCTAATTTCACCCCAATTCCACTTTTTTGAAATACCAACTTCTGTCCTGGAAGTCCGTGGTGTCCTTGTGTTTTATACTTCTCCCTCCCCCCACCCCCCTTTCCACGCCTCCTCCCCCCCAAGCCCTCTCCCTTCCACACATCTCCCTGCTCTCAAATGTTGTGTTTGTGTGCTTCCCCTTCTCTCCCCACCTTGTCTTCCGCTCCCTCTTTTTATATACTTTCTTTGTCTGGTTGATTTGTTTGTGAAGTAAATGTTAGCTCTTTCACGAGCCTCGATTCAGTATACAAAAAAAAAATAAATAAATAAAAGTACCAACTTCTAATCTGGTGTGTGGGTGTATCTTCGCATAAGGGAGAACGCTATTGAAAATTGTGTCGCCACGTCAAAATCCAAGATGGCCGCCTTGCGTCTTCCACTTTGTCAACTCGCATCACTTCACCGATGGGGGACCGAGCCGTAACGCTTGTTTACTTTATTCTGACGTTGAATTGGTATTTATGGGTTTTTGTGACTGCAATAATCTTTTTAAGTGAAACTTTATCGGTTTTGGACAATACTTCTGGACTTTTTAGATTCTCATGGAAACTTTGTCTTTTTCTGCATATCCCCGACCCATCATGCGTGGAATATACTTCACAATAGAGGATGATCTCCTCTGTGGATCAGCTTACTTCCTTTAACTCCACTAGTTTGCTCGTTGGCACTTTGGATCAAATTCTTATTGTTCAGTCTTCTCGTCCTTGTAGCATACCTGCCGACTGTACTGCTTGAGCATTAGCTTTTCTTTCACGAAGCCCAGATGTACTTGGGTCAGGACGGAGCGTGCAGAGGAGGAGGAGGCGGGAGGGGCGGGGGTGGTAGAGGAGGGGGGGATATATGTTAGTTATTATTGGTGCCAAATGATAGAAATGTTATTATTGGGTTTTTTGCATTTATTTTGCAAAAAGAATGCCATGCCCTGGAAGGACTGCTCGACACACGTAAACTGCTCTATACACCTTCACATAGCACACGTTAAGAAACCTGGGAATTGATCTGCATTATTTGTAGTTAATTCGCCTAATCAACCCAAAATCATGATGATCATTTTGGTAAATCACATTCCACATTGGGATGGTCCAGTATTAATTCATACGTACTTTCTTCCAATGTTAACATTGTATTTGCGATTTATTTTCGAAGTGGAATTCCATGGAATGGAAGGACTTATTAAACTGCTTTAACTACCTGAACGTGGAGTGCACTTAGAAACATGGGAATTGCTCTGAATTATTTGCAGTTAATGGGACGAATCAACTCATGAGATCATAATGATCATTTTGGTACATCACATTCTACATCAGAAAGGTCCAGGAGAACACTACAAAAACCAATACACACACACACACACACACACACACACACACACACACACACACACACACACACACACACACACACACACACACACACACACACACACACACCTTGAAGAGTACATTCTGTTCATCTTCAGTTTTGTCATAGTTTGGGGGCCAGGCGTTATCGCTTCAGATTTGCGCTTCAGTGTAAAAAAACAGTCTCGCAGTGAGGTTGATATATTCTCTCTTGCGTGAATTCTTTCATGTTTTTTCCTTGCTGAGGAACGAACAAAAGCCTTATTGCAAACATAACACTTGTAAGGCTTCGCTCCTGTGTGCATTTTTTGATGATGATGCAAATACGATGAATAAGCAAAATCCTTATTGCAAACAGAACACTTGAAAGGCTTCTCTCCTGTGTGTATTCTTTGATGAATTATTAATGCTCCTCTTTTAACAAATGCCTTAAGACATACAGAACACGTGTGGGGCTTCTCTCCTGTGTGTATTTTTTGATGCTTGTGAAAATTTGATGAAGAAGCAAAATCCTTCTTGCAAACAGAACACTTGTGTGGCTTCTCTCCTCGATGTATTCTTTGATGTCGATGCAAATACGATGAAGAAGCAAAATCCTTCTTGCAAACCGAACACTTGTGTGGCTTCTCTCCTCGATGTATTCTTTGATGTTGATGCAAATACGATGAAGAAGCAAAATCCTTATTGCAAACAGAACACTTGTAGGGCTTCTCTCCTGTGTGCATTCTTTGATGTTGATGCAAATACGATGAAGAAGCAAAATCCTTATTGCAAACAGAACACTTGAATGGCTTCTCTCCTGTGTGTATTTGTTCATGTTGATCTAACCATGAGAAATAAGCAAAATCTTTGTCACAAACAGAACACTTGAACAGCTTCTCTGCCGTGTGTATCCGTTGATGTTGCCGCAAATGTGATGAACAAAGAAAATCTTTACTGCAAACAGAACACTTGTATAGTCTCTTAATTCCTTGGATATTCTTGAGAGAGTCTGCACAGCTTTTACAACTGTGGATGGAAGACACGTTGCGAAACACATCTTTTTTTTGAGAAGCAGTGTGTGTCATGTGACGATTTAAAACTTCTGAGCAGAACAACTGGGAACAGCAGGAACAAGAAACCAGTTCCATTTGTTTCACTGGAAAGACAAATTAAAAAAGCATTCAAAATTCACCAAAACATTAAAATGTTGCAGAATTTACAAGTATTTCACTCAGGTTAGATTAAACAATACATATATTTATGTACTCCAGTCAATGGAGAAGCTCCATATCAAGGATTGAAAAATAGGACCACAAGTCCTGAAGCACAGCTGGATCAGAAGCAACAGTCACATAAACCCAACACAAACTCACTCAACCCTGACATTTTTAATGCTGTGAACAATAAAGCGTAAGGGCTCCCTTTATCGTAAGGGCTCCCTTTATCCTCTTCACGAAGTGATTCCAGATGCAAAATGTTTCAGTCAGATCAGATGAAGGATAGTCGTATATTGAAAGGGAAGAAGATGCAGAACAAGATGTGAGAAGGAACAAGATCAAACTTTCACCAATTGAGCCTCAGCAAGAGCGTCTTGCACTCCAAACTCTCCACCTCAGGCTTAAAATCTGCACCCCACACCAGTCTTGGTGACTTCAACTCTGTTCTCGTATCCATGTGGTTCTCAGCGGGATCCTTTCATCTCCTGTTTTTGTCAAGGCAAGGTGTTATGGGTCCCATCCAATTGCCAATCTTCATCAATGATCTCTCTGACTATTTGTAAAGACACCTTTGTGCCAAAAATTCTTCCAACTTAGACTTAGGCACGCTGCAGCCTCTTCCCTCTCTGCAGACATTGATAAAATGACAAGCTGTTCAAACTCATGGAGTATGTCTTTCAATTTTGAGAATCTCACACACTCACCGTCTCCGTCTCTCTACAATCCTCTTGAAGATGTTCAGTCACTCAAACGTTTGGGCTTAACCATCAGCCATGATCTTTCTTCGTCAACCACACATCTAATTTGGCCTGAAAATCCACTGACTGACTGGTCATCGTCCGTCATGCAAATACATGCCTCGGCACACCTGACCTCCCATCCACCTACAAAGCCTCCATGCACAGCTTGATGGAGTGCTGTTATCCCCATCTGGGCTAAGACTCCTGCATTACACCTTGTTCAGCTTGACGACGTGGAAACCAAGACCTCCAATATTATTGGAATGAGCGCGATGAAGCTGAGGCTATGGGCCTATCACTTTCCCATCACAGACAAGTCAGTGGTCTCTGTCTTCCACAATCTATTTTCTGGTCTTGCACCCACTGCTCTTACTGTTCTCCCCTCCCACAACCCTCCAGGTTTCTGCAGGGTTCCTCTTTTCTCTTCAAAATAAGAATGTTTGCTGCTCCGTCATTGCAGCAATTAGATGCACTGGGAAGATTCAGAACGATCTTACGAACAACGCTAAAAATCTGATAACTCCAGTGCAGTATTTGGTCTTCCATTTGATTATGAACCAAGCTACAGTTGCTTTGGTACCCTCGTTTGTTGCCAGCTGATTTGATGCCGGGAACAGCCACTTTTATGGTTTGCCACATTCTGATGTTCATTATCTACAACGTGTGCAAAACACTTCTGCCAGAATAACTGATAAAGTTCCAAGAAGGCAACAAATCTCACAAACACGAAAAAATCTCCACTAGCTTTCCATTGAAAATAGAATCGTTTTAAAGATCCTCTACTCAGTTATCAAGTACGAAACAACATGAGCACGGCCTACCTAATAAACATGATCACCCCTTCTGTAGCAGCATGCACCTTGAGATCAACAGCCCAATCCCTCCTCAGTATCCTAAAAGTCTCAACTCATCATTAGGGTGACCGAGCATTTTAAGTGGCTGCTCCAACTCTCTGGAATTCACTCCCTCCACAACAACATGCATTTTAAAGGCCATTTTCCCTGCTCGAGCGGGGGTTAGCCTTGCGGTCCCCATGACAATCTTCTCCATTTTGCCCTATTTTCTGCATCTCTCCTTGTTAACCCCCTTGCCCGCATTTCTTCTTCCACCATCTTTAGCCAAGTCTTTCTCGGTCTTCCCCGTCCTCTACTTCCTTCTACATTAATTTCCATTACTCTTCTCAACCAGTCACTTACATCCTTCCTCAACACATGACCAAACCATCTCAACCTGTTCCTCTTCACAGCATCAATCACAGGCAATATTCCCATCATCTTTCGCAATTCATCATTTGTCTTCCTCTCTCTCAACGATACTCCGCACATCCATCGAACCATTCGCATTTCCACCCTTTCCAGCCTCCGTTGCTGCTCTACGTTCATTACCCATGTCTCGCTCCCATAAATCATAACACTTCTCACACATGCAGCATACACCTTTCCCTTCAGCTTCAGCGACACTCTCCTCTTCATCAGCACGCCACTCAGTTCCCGAAACTTCTTCCATGCACATCTCACTCGAGCAACCGTTGCCGAGTGTGATCCACCTTCCCCATTCAGCATGTCTCCGAGGTAGCAAAATGTTTTCACACCTTCCAGCTTCACGCCGTCTCCAAGATCCAACTCAACATTTCCTCCATCTGCAGCTCCCTCTGTGCACACCTTACATTTGAATGTAGCTGCCACACTGGTAAATGACCCTCTCAAACCACTACATTTTTGATGAACCCACTCAGCGCACATTATACATTGAATGGAGTTCACTCCGACACCCTTCCTGCACACAGCACACGGCGACTTCCCAGTTCTTTCCACCTCACCACATGCTTTACCACTTGCCATCACCTTCGTCATTCCGATATTCACCTTCAGACCTTTTGTCTCCATACATTCCTTCCACTTGTTCATCTTTTCCTTCAGTCCATCCATACTTTTCGCAATCAACACCAGATCATCTGCATACAACAACTCCCACGGTAAACCCTCCTTTACGTTCTGAGCCAGCACCTCCATCACAGCTACAAATAGTAGTGGACTTAGTACCGACCCCTGATGCACTCCCACCTTCACCTCAAACTCACCACTGTTCCCGTCCTTCGTCCTTACAGCTGTGCGCGCTCTTTTGTACATTGCCATCACTACTCTGATCAACCATTCCTCCACTCCTAACTTCCTCAATGCCCATGTCAATACTTTGCGTGGAACCCTATCGAATGCTTTCTCCAGATCAACAAACCCAAAAAGAACTTCTTCCTCTTCTCCATGTACTTCTCCTGCAACTGCCTCACAATGAAAAGCGCGTCTGTCGTTACTCTTCCTGGCATAAATCCAAACTGCATTTCGTCGATCTTCACTTTCTTCCTTATCCTCCTCTCCAACACCCTTTCCAATACCTTCATTCCATGCTCCAATAACTTTATCGCTCGGTACGAGCCACACTCCAGAGGGTCACCTTTCCCCTTGTATAGAGGGACGAGGGTACTCAGTTCCCAATCCACTGGAATGCGGCCTTCTTTCACCACCAGATTACAGATCTCTGTCATTCTCTTCACACCCCAACTTCCTGCTGCCTTCAACATATGTCCCACAACTCCCGTCGGCCCTCCCGCTTTTCCACTCTTCATTGCTTTTATCGCTTCCTCAACTTCCTTCTCAGTTGTCTTCTCTGCCGGTCCTAAAACTGGGTTACTCTCTATGTTGCCATCCCATTCATTCTCTGTATTCAACAGCATTTCCATATATCTTTTCCATCTTCCTTTATTTCCATCTTCCTTTAATTCCATCTGGGTCGACAACGATTTGTCCCACTTCATCCTTCAAGCAACTCACCCCCATCACATCACACCTCTCTTTCGCTATGTGCTTTGCAATCCTGAATACTGCTTTCTGACCCTCTTCCGAATCCAAGCGTTCTCCGAACATTTTCCTCCATGCCTCCTGCGCCTTTGCTACCTCTTTCTTTGCAGCCTCCCTGGCTGCCTTATAACTTTCATGCTCTGCTGTTTCTGCTCCCGTACCCTTCGCCTTCTGCCACTCCTTGAACTTCTTCCTCTTCTCGTCAATCCTCTTTCCAACTTCATCATCCCACCACCATTTTTCCGAGTGCCTCGGTGGTCCTTTTGTCCATCCGCATACCTCACCAACGGCTCCCAACAGACTAGCTTTTATTGACATCCAACCACTTTCAAGCTCAACCACATCATCCTCTCCCCGACTCAGCCTCTCTTTTAATGCCTCCCGTACTGTCACCTCTTTCAACCTCCACACCTTCATTCTCGGTTGGTACTTCACCCGCCGAGGTCTCCTCGCACCTTTCACCCTTATGTCGCAGACAACCAAGTGGTGCTGTGAAACAGCCTCCTCCCCCGGGATCACCTTTGTGTCCCGGAGGTGCCCCCTATCTCGCCTACGCACCATCAGGTAGTCAACGGTTGTCGTCGACCCACCTGACGTGTATGTAACAAGCTTATTATCCTCTTTCTGGAACTGAGTATTACAAATCAACCAATCAGCTCCATCAGCAAACTCCAAAATCCTTTCACCTTCTCCATTTCTCACACCATATCCGTAACCCCCATGAACTCCCTCAAAACCATCCATACTCCTTCCCACATGTCCATTCAGGTCTCCTCCCACCACAACAACTTCCTCATCTTTCACGTTTTCCATCAGCTTCTCTATCGCACACCAGAACTTGTCCTTCTCTTCATCGCTTCGACCAACCTGCGGAGCATATCCCGAGATGACGTTCACCAAGAGCTTTCCAATCATCATTTTCACCATCATCAACCTATCACTCACTCTAGTCACACTCACCACACTGTCTACAAACTCCTCAGAAAACAGGACACCAACACCATTCACGCCCTCCGGGCACCCTTGCCACACAAACTTGTATTTCTGTTCCTGCCTACCCTTCACCATTCTCACACCACTTCCCTTCCATCTCGTCTCTTGCACACAACATATGTCCACTCTTCTTCTGACCAATACTTCCACCACTTCTCCTGAGCTCCCTGTCATTGTCCCTACATTCCATGTCCCAAACCTCAGAAACCGATCTCCACTTCGGGCTGCAACCTGCCCATATGTAGTTGTAATTGTCATGGTTCTCTTTTTGAGGCAATGTTTTGAGGCAAAATGACTCCCTCTACACACCCGTCAAATAGCCAACCGAAACATTTTTAAACACTGATCAAAACACATCTTTGGACAAACACTCAATTAAAATTCCACGTTGCTGTTCCAGTTCGCCTATTTGAAAGAAACGTTGGTTGATGTGAATATTGTTAATTAGGTTTCCCATGCAATGACATTGTATGGGAATACCTTTTGTTTCTGCCAAAAGTTTTCTTATTAGGTTTCCTCTGCATGAAATGTAGAGTAACCTATTATTATTCCTTGAGTTTTTTCTTATTATCATTCTTCCACCCTATTTTTTCCCCTCCGAAAACTTTCTTTAATTAAATTAAATTAATTTTAACATTTTTAATTCATTACGATAATTAAAACTAATTTTCTCTGCAATAATTGGACCGATTGACGGGAAATTTTCACCATAGGAGCGACCTATATGTCTCAAAAGCCGCTGCACATAAATAATTGAGACAGGTCTCATTGCAAAGAACTCTCTGTGCGGAATAACATATGTGAATGATGACGTCATAGGTGCCGTGATGACGTCATAATTTGACAAGTGAAAAGCTTTATCCGATAAGGATGAAATTTCTTGAGCATCTTCTTGGTATAAATTGATGCAGAAATAAAATTACATGGTTCGGCCGCCATATTGTTTTGAGTGACAAGCCTGAAAAACCACTAAAATCCCATTTTGTCCAAAACGCCATGAACAGATTGAGGCCAAACTTTGCAGGCACAATGCCCATTTACCCATGACGAACAAAAAAGTCAGCGAGCATGACGTCACATGGTTTCAGAGTTATGACGTTTTTACACATAAACCTTTATAACCTAGCTCCTCCTTCATTTTTTCATCCAATCGAGGGGAAACTTCACAGATGTGTTCAGCATATCAGTCTACTAAAATGACCATTTGGAATTTGTGATTGGTCACATGGTTTGGCAGATATCGTTAATTGAACGAAAATATTGAAAATATATATATCTCTTGAACTGCTTCATTGATCGACGTGAAACTTCAAACTATAGTCGAAGTCATGAAGAGTAACAAGTGTGCACAATTTCAAGGTGATTGGATGTTCAGTCTGGAAGCTAGAAGTTGTTATTGCGTGAAGAATAAGTCTTCGAGAGTGGGCAAAAAATTAATTAACACTCTGTACAGACGTGCAGGCAACATATGAAACAATCTCACGTGGTAATTTGAACCTCAAATAAAATTCTAATTTCAGATTTGTCAATCACTGAGGTATATTAACACACGACTAAAATAGATTTGGCAAAATTCTGACTATTTTTGACACGATCGCATTTCACACAGAGACGCTGCAAGGTGTCATTGGGTGAAGAAGAAGAAACACTCGCTTGGCCTTCCCAGGCCACATCAATCATTCTGTCTCTGCGATTTTCAGGTTTATCTTCTCTACTATATTAAAGAGAGATGTCTGTCTGTCTGTGTGTCGCCATTTTTCTCAGAGATGGCTGAACGGATCTTCGTCAAACTTTCAGAGGTTCATCAGCGAGTGCTTGAGTGTTTTAGGCCAAAAAAAAACATTTTTGAAACAAAAAGGTTCGTTTTTTGGGATTTCGCAACGGAGTGCTGTGCTGCCTCCCTCACCCCTCCCCCTCCCCCCCCACCTTTTCCCCCTCCTCCCCCCTCCCCTCCCGTATCCCCCTCCTTCCTTCCCCTATCTCCCCTCCTCCCCTCCCCTATCCCCCTCCCTCCTCCCCTATCCCTCCCACCCCCTCCCCTACCCTATCCACCTCCCCCCTCTTCCCCTCCTCCTCCTCCTCCTCCCCTCCCCGGCCCGGAAATGCCGGGTACTTCTGCTGGGGTTCTATAAAAATCGCGTTTTCTGCAGTCATTGCACGGATTTACAGGAAATTTTCACCACAGGTGCAGCTGGGCATGAAGAATCTATTAAGGATAATTAGGACATAACAGGTCACGCGGTACGGCCGCCATCTTGGGAAAACCGAAAAAATTTACATCTCTATATCTCCAAAAGCGCTGCGTAGAAAAGATTGAGACATATCTCATTGTAAAGAACTATCCATGGAGAATAAGGCTTGTGAATGATGATGTCATATGTGCCTCCATTATGACGTCATAATTCGACAAGTACAAAACTTAATCTGATCAGGATGAAATTTTTTGAGCATCATCTCGGGATAATTTAGTGGAGAAAAATAATAATAATGTGAAAGCTGGGTTGTTATAAAGTGTGGGGATGTGTGTGTGTGTGTGTGTGTGTGTGTGTGTGTGTGTGTGTGTGTGTGTGTGTGTGTGTGTGTGTGTAATTAATTACATGTAAAACCTCAAATATAGTTTACCTATTGACCTGTAGCAAATGTGCGATGCAATATGTTGGTGCATTGATGGGTTGACTGACTGCCTGGATGCAACTGAGGTTGAGGATCCACTGATGTTTCATCTATTGATGTGGATCCATGATTGAGGCTGTGGATCCGCCGTTTGGAGAGGTCCTGGGCTGAAAGGATCGAAACCTCGAGGAAGAACGGTTCCCAGCTGATCCATGCAATCGGGAAACTAGTCAATTGCTTACGGGTTAAGGTTCTTGCTTTAGGTGGAGAAACTATGTTTGAGGTTTGCAATGATACTGTACAATTAATTGTGTGTGTGTGTGTGTGTGTGTGTGTGTGTGTGTGTGTGTGTGTGTGTGTGTGTGAATAAAAGAGAGAGATAGAATTGTGAGGAACAGAAATGAAACAAGCGTTACGCCTAGGTCCCCCGTCGGTGAAGTGATGCGAGTTGACAAAGTGGTAGACGCAAGGCGGCCATCTTGGATTTTGACGTGGCGACCCAATTTTCAATAGCGTTCTCCCTTATGCGTAGATACACCCACACACCAGATTAGAAGTTGGTACTTCCCTTATTTTTCAAGATATTCCAGTTACAAGGTTCAGACATATATGGCGGTGGCCATCTTGGATTTTGACGTGGCGACCCAATTTTCAATGGGGTTCTTCCTTATGTCTAGATACACCCACACACCAGATTATAAGCTGGTACTTCGCTTATTTTTCAAGATATTCATCTCACAAGGTTCAGACATATATATGGCGGCGGTCATCTTGGATTTTGACGTGGCGACCCAATTTTCAATAGCGTTCTCCCTTATGCGTAGATACACCCACACACCAGATTAGAAGTTGGTACTTCCCTTATTTTTCAAGATATTCCGGTTACAAGGTTCAGACATACATGGTGGCGGCAATCTTGGATTTTGACGTGGCCACCAAATTTTCAATAGCGTTCTTCCTTGTGCCTAGATACACCCACACACCAGATTAGAAGTTGGTACTTCGCTTATTTTTCAAGATATTTCGCTCACAAGGTTCAGACATATATATGGTGGCGGCCATCTTGGATTTTGACGTGGCGACCCAATTTTCAATAGCGTTCTTCCTTGTGCCTAGATACACCCACACAACAGATTAGAAGTTGGTGCTTCGCTTATTTTTCAAGATATTCATCTCAAGGTTCAGACATACATGGCGGTGGCCATCTTGGATTTTGGCGTGGCGACCCAATTTTCAATAGCGTTCTTCCTTGTGCCTAGATACACCCACACAACAGATTAGAAGTTGGTACTTCGCATATTTTTCAAGATATTCAGCTCACAAGGTTCAGACATGCATGGCATCAGACATACATGGCGGCGGCCATCTTGGATTTTGACGTGGGTTGCACCCACACACCAAATTCGAATGCGGTCCTTCGCTTACGCATGCACACACGCACGTACGCCCGCCCGGACGGACACGGACGGAGGGGAAAACCATAGTCCCCCTTTCGCTCCGCGGTGCGACGGAGGACAAAAACGAGATGTGTGTGTGTGTGTGTGTGGGGGGGGGGGGGGGGTGGGGGGTGGGGATGGGGATGTGTGTGTGTGTGTCGAGGTCGGCCATATATACTCTCAAACTAATTCTCTTGATATTCATTTGCATAGTAGTTACTCGTAGACAATTTGCGAACTTGTTGTAAATCTCTTTATAATCGTAACTTTCAGGGACCTTTTAAAATAATGTAACTGGTAATGTAGTAGTTAGTATAACTTCTGGAGTCAACTTGGGAAGGGGCTCTTTCCAGACACATGGCATTCAAACTTGGGTGACCCCGAGCTGTGCGGCTGCACCTTTGCACTGCACCCTGCTGCCTGCACCGGTACACCATATGGACCACACGTTGTGGCCTGGCACCTTTGCTGGGGCAGACAATCGCGGCAAACGTTATCTTGCCCTGCGGACCACTGTTTTAAGTGGCATCAAGCCAAGCAGATGGACCACCTAAGTTGGCCCTACTGGCCAAAATAAAAACGGACACGGTTTGTGCCTTTTTATTAATTTCCTTTGGTGTGTCAGGAAAAGAAGACTGTAAGCTTTTATGATGGCACACCGAAGATGAAGTAAGAAGACGTCGCAGCCCAGCAGCCAGCCAAGCACAAGACATCATTAATAATTTTGAAATGTGATGGTGCATTTTGGTGCCTTTTTGTGCAATTTTTTTATTATTATTTTTGTGCATCTGGGTGTATGGTGTATTGGTGCAGTGCATTCTCAATTCTGTGTTTTCTTCTTCTCAAAATTTATATTCTCTCCCACAAAAGAACAGGTCCTGGGTTGTAGTGTTGTAAAAAAGTAGGAGTCTTGTAAATAACATGCTCCCCACCGGCTTTATGTATAGTTTGAGGATTCTTTCCGTAATTCGGTTAATTGTGGGCGTGAGTCTGTTAGTTAGTACACAACACAGCAGGTGGGACATATCTAGTGTTTAAAACTGTCGCACACAGGGTGTTCGGTTAAATGTAGAGGGTAACCACACCTAAGTGTCACACTAAGTTAAAAAGTAGTCCTGACCCTTGCATCAGAACCGGTCGGGCTCACTGGTGTGTGGGTTCGGCTCGGGGATGAGCCTGGCGAAGGAGGGGTGCAGTGTTGCGATTCTGAGAAAGTGTACATATTGATTAATAAAGGTTAAAGGTTTTGCCCCCATAGTTAGTCCACAAGCAACACGTAGGCCACCTGAGAACATTAGTTATGTCATAGTATATGTGAGATAAGGACATTCCCAATAGTGGTACCTGCGTTGTGTAAAGAAATAAATAAGAGTAGGTCCCGTTCATTTTGCAGCCCACCCTCCAATCGACCTCGTTGGGCACCATCCAGTCTGCGCCCCATTCCCCATTGCGCCCCTTCCAGTCTGCGCCCTATTGCCCCTCGCATTAGGATGCTCAAACCAGCCAAATGCCACGAGGTAGGCCTGGAAAAGGGAGAGGAGCGCGAGGTCGGGGGTTTGGCCACGTCAAGCAGACGTCAAAGGCGGCGCCGGTAAGAGCCAACAAACCAACCAGGGCTCGGTGGGCATGGCTTAAGGAGCGTGGTAAGTGCGCATCTGGCAAATTCCAGAGGGTTCGCTGGGCGGCGCTATATAAACGCGCACGCAAAGCCCTTCCACCAGACTGATAAGCGAGGGCTTTGTAAAAGGATTATTGAGGACTCGTGAGGGAAGCCAAGCCTTGGAATTGTTGTGTGGAGGACTTACGCAAAAGTGCTGGTATCAAGAGGTGAAAAGGACTCTCGTGCAGAAGAATTGCATGAGGACTGACGCAACTGCACTCGTTTTAAGAGGACTGGCACGATTCGAGCATTGTAAAAGGATTATTGAGAGGACTGATGAGCGAGGGGCTTTGTAACAGGACTATTGCGCTTTATCAAGAGGGCTGGAGGATATACGCGCTTTGCAAAAGGACTCGAGAGGACTGATATGCGCTTTACCAAAGAGGACGATTGGGAGAGGCGCTTCGCCATTTGAACTGTTGGAGCGAATATAGCACCGGTTCATTTATTACATACGCAGCTGAGCCGCGAAGTAACCGCCAGCCAAGCGTACCTTTCCCCCGATAATTGTCCGACCTGCGCCAACGACACGCGGGGAATGCCTGCAGTGTTTCCATCTTCTTCACGGCGAGTCGGGGACCCGGAGAACGAGCTGTGGACATCATCCCTGGACCATCAACCCTGACCATCTACATCTCTGTGTGAGTGTGTGTGTGTGCGGGCCCGTTTGTCTTGGGATAAGTATAAGATTGTAATAAGGCTGCACTGTGTTTCTTCTTCTTCGCAACATTGTACAAAATTGTAATAAACCAATCTGTTCTTCCTTTCTTCTTAATCCGACCGTATGAGTGATTTCTTCCATTGGGTAAGTGTGGCACGATTCAGCACTGCTCAAATCGGGTTTAGTACCTGTTAACGGCCCAGACCACGGCTCGCTATCGCTTGGCGTGTCCACCTAAAACCGTGGTTCAGGCGGGGTTATTTCCTTGCTTCCTGGGAGGCGCTGGTAATTAGGTAATAGGAATAATTCGGCCTACCACCCTATTCAGCGCTGACCGGAAGGAACGTCATAGCCCCGGATCACGTCGGCTAGATAAAAGACAAGGTGATTCATCCATCCTTGGTAAGGGGAAGGCCGACGTTGAGATCCGCAACAATATATTATATTTTTTCACTCACGGCTTTTACATCTCAATTTAACATTGACAAACAGGAAAAAGGAGTGAAAATCGAATAAATAAAATTCATCGGATATCTGTGTATCTGTTTCTTCGTGGGTTTTTTTTGCGAAGACCGCTGGGCCAACAACCACTGAATTTGGGACACAGACAAAGTCCGACCCGGGGATTGTCTTCAGGGTATTTTCATCCACCACCTCAGCTTTTAAAGACTCCAAAAAAGCCGAAGACCGTTTTTCATGCTTTTCACATGATTGAGTTGATTAGATGCTTGAAGGAACACTCTTTACATGCTTGACAGAAAAGACCCCTTAAGACCCTAAACAGCCTCAAGACCCTTTAAAACCCCAAATATCCCAAAGATAATTTGGACCCTCAAGACCGTTAAGACCCTACATATCCCAAAGACCCGATAAGGCCTATGAGACCCAAACGACCCTCGAGATCCTAAATAGTCTTCAACACCTCACATACCCCGAAACCTTAAGACCCTAAATACCCATCAAGACCTCGAAGGCCCCTTTAGCCACCGGTATCGCCACAACTCACCATTTTATAAAAACACAATCCAGCATCTCCTCAAGTAGCTATGTTATATGTATAGATATATGAAAATGGTACTTCCTGACCTGAAGGGAGAACAGAACATCAGCCACGGATGATGTCACACGCGGTCTCACTCAGCAGTTGCCACATAACCCACAAGAAACAAACACCTGCCTGCCATGCACATATTAGTTCCCACCAATGCAAACCTCAGAAACTAGCAAGTACCGTACAATCGGGCCAAATAGATGAGATGTATGGAGCATGACGAGCGCTCCTCCCGATCTCCATGCATGTGCAGACAATAGATGCTGCGCAGCTCAGACCATGACGTCACCTCCAACCCGGAGGCTTCAGCCAGGCCACTCCATAACATCATCATCATCATTTTACGGCTGTTTACATAACGTAAAAAGCAAAGATGAAGTCATTTGGAGGAACCTGGATAGGATTTGGGTTTCACCCGCAACTCCACCACCCTCAAACTCATCCAGACGCAGCCAGGTCAGCCTTACATTAAAAAAAAATCTGCAAGAATTCACTTCTCCTTTGGCAGATAAATAAGGAAGAGAGAAATAAAGAACTAGAACAACACTCTTCGACGTCATGACGTGGTGCATGCGGTATGCGGGAATATGCCTCCGCCCAAATTAGCACATTGTAGCGGTTGCCGCTGAACATACACAATCGCCTTACACCTGCCGAGGATGCAACCACGGAGCGATCGCTGTGCCGGGCTCGCCCAGACCGCCCGGAGACGCTCAGTCTCGCCTTTCCCGGGCTCGCCCGGCCCGTCCGGCGACACCCAGTCTCGCCGTTCCCGGGCATGTCCAGGCACGCCCGGCGACAACCAGTCTCGCCGTTCCCGGGCATGTCCAGACTCGCCCAGGTCTCCCGGACACGCCCAGTCGCGCCTTTTAAGGGCAAACGCTCCGGCATGAGATATTCGAGTGCTTGTATATAATGCTGCCCGATAAACGGGCTTTTCAGTTTACCCGAGTTGATTTGATGCAATAAAGAAACTCGGATGAATTCCAGCTTTTTGTCGCGTCCATTCTTTCGATTCGAGTTGGAGCACAGCTCCTTCATTGGTGACCTACCGACATGGACACGGCAGTTGCCCTCAAACTGCCTACCTTCTGGGAGGCTCACGTGGCGGTTTGGTTCGCCCAGGCAGACTCCCAGTTCGCCCTGTGAGGCATCACCGCCGACAACACCCGCTTCCATCATGTGGTAGCAGCACTCGGCTCAGCCACCACGGCCCGCGCCCTCAGCCTCCTCCAGCACCCGCCAGCCGCTGACAAGTACGGCACGATCAAGAAGCTCCTCCTCGACGCTTTCGCCCTCTCATCGGCGGAACGCGCACGGCGCCTGCTCGACCTGCCCGAGCGAATGGATTACATGCTCTCGTTGCTCGGGGAGCACGCCCCGGATTTTCTTTTTCAAGAGCTGTTCCTCCGTCAGCTGCCTAGCCAGGTGCGCCTCGCCCTGGCAAGCACGCAGATCACGGATCCCGCGCCCTCGCCAGGGAAGCCGACAAGATCTCCTCGGCAGGCCAACGCATCGGGGCAGCGACCTGGAGCCCGCCGCCGTCCGAAGCAACGCCCATGGCACCGGAGCACCTGGCACGGTCGGCGGCCGAACTGCCGGCGCAATTGGCGGCCGCGCCGACTGCCTCCAACACGACGACCGGGGCCTCCACCTGACCAGGCGTGGTGTTACTACCATGCCAGGTTCGGACAAAAGGCCCGGACATGCCGACCCCCATGCACTTTCGGCAAGTAGGGAAACGGCCGGGCCGGCGTTCATTACCAGCCTACGAGTGCCGGCCACACGGGCAACTTACTTTTTATCAAGGACAAAGCGTCCGGACGGCGCTTCCTGTGTGACACCGGCGCCCAACTGAGCGTCATACCCGCCTCCGATCAGGACAGGCAGTCCGCGGTTTGCGGCCCCTCCTTGGTGGCGGCCAACGGATCGGCCATCCGCACCTTCGGCCCGCGCAACGGCACCCTCTGCTTCGGCAGCCAGCGCTTTCATTGGACTTTTGTGACCGCAAGCGTGCCCATGGCTCTGCTGGGCGCCGACTTCCTCTGCGCACACGGGCTGCTGGTTGACGGCAAACGGCGTCACCTCGTCAACGCCGAGACCTTCAGCTCCCTGGCATGCACGTTGAGCAGCTCCGCACCGACCGAGCTAGCATGCGCCCTCCCGGCGGCGAACGAGTTTGCTCGCCTGCTTGCGGAGTTCCCGGCCCTCACGCGGCCGACGTTTTCGGCCGTCGCGGTACGACATGGTATCGAGCACCACATACCAACTACGGGCCCGCCGGTCTACGCCAGAGCCCGCCGCCTCGACCCAGCCAAGCTCGCCGTGGCCAAAGCCGAGTTCGATGCTTTGGAACACCTCGGCATCGTGCGGCGCTCCGATAGCGCGTGGGCTTCGCCACTACACATCGTACCGAAGCCGGGGGGCGGCTGGCACCCATGTGGCAACTACCGCCGCCTTAACGACGTTACCACCCCCGACAGGTATCCGATCCCGCACATTCAAGACTTCTCCGCCCGTTTGGCAGGATGGGTCATTTTTTCGAAGATCGATTTGATACGGGGATACCACCAGGTACCTGTCAGGCCGGCTGACGTCCCAAAAACGGCCGTCATCACGCCGTTCGGCTTATTCGAATTCCTTCGAATGCCATTTGGCCTCAAGAACGCGGCTCAGGCGTTCCAGCGCTTGATGGACGGCGTGCTGCGCAACCTGCCATTCCTCTTCGTCTACCTGGACGACATCCTCGTCGCCAGCGTGTCCCGGGCCGACCACCTCCTCCACCTCCGAACACTGTTCGGGCGCCTCAGCGAGCACGGCCTAATCGTCAACCCAGCCAAATGCCACTTCGGCATGACGGCCGTTGATTTTTTGGGCCACCACATCACCAAGAACGGGGCCGTGCCGCTGCCTACCAAGGTCGAGGCCATCACCGCGTTTCCGCGTCCCCACTCCATCAAGGCCCTGCAGGAGTTCCTCGGAATGGTGAATTTCTATCACCGCTTCGTGCCCCGCGCTGCTCAGCTCATGCGGCCCATCTACGAAGCCCTCCGGGGCAAGCCGGCCAAACATTACGTCATCTGGTCCGCAGCCATGGACGCGACATTTACAAGCTCAAAGCGGGCCCTTGCCGACGCAACACTGCTCGCTCACCCGGTGCTCAACGCTCCCATCGCCCTCACCACGGATGCCTCCGACTACGCGGTGGGCGCCGTACATGAGCAATGGGTGAACGGGGTTTGGCAGCCACTCGCTTTTTTCAGCCGGCAACTCCGGCCGAACGAGCTCAAATATAGCACGTTTCACCGCGAGCTCCTTGGTCTACACCTGGCCGTTCGCCATTTCCGCCACCTCCTGGAGGGCCGACCCTTCACGGCTTTCGTCGACCACAAGCCGTTGGTTTACGCAATGGCCAAAGTCATGGAGCCGTGGTCGGCCCACCAGCAGCGCCACCTCTCCGCCGTGTCGGAGTTTACCACGGACATCCGGCACGTCGCCGGCAAAGACAACGCCGTGGCCAACTGTCTTTCTCGGGCCAGCGCGAACGCGGTCCACCTCGGCGTGGACTTCGCGCTTATGGCGGCTGACCAGACCACCGACACCACGGTGCAAGCCCTCCGGGCGGCGGACACGGGCCTCCGCCTGGCCGACGTCCCCTTCGCGGACACTGTCTTGGTCTGCGACGTCTCCCAAGGTCAGCCTCGCCCCATCGTGCCCGTTACCTGGCAACGCCGCATCTTCGCCTCCCTCCACGGCCTTTCCCACCCGGGCCGGAAAGCTTCCCAGAAGCTGGTGTCGGCGCGATTCGTCTGGCACGGCCTTCGACGGGATGTTCGCGATTGGACCAGCACCTGCACGGCCTGCCAACAGGCCAAGGTCCACCGACACACCCAGGCCCCGCTGGCACCTTTCACCGTGCCCGAACGGCGTTTCGACCACGTCAACGTGGACCTGGTGGGCCCCCTCCCCCCATCACGGGGTTTCACACACCTGCTCACCATGGTGGACAGGACCACCAGGTGGCCAGAGGCCGTTCCCCTCGTCTCCACCACCACCGACGACGTGGCGCAGGCTTTCATCGCCACCTGGGTCGCCTGTTTCGGCGCACCGGCGGACATCTCTTCGGACCGCGGGCCGCAGTTCACCTCCGAGCTGTGGGGCGCGGTCGCCCGCAACCTGGGGGTCAGGCTCCACCGTACCACGGCCTACCACCCCCAAGCCAACGGGTTGTGCGCGCGGTTCCACCGTTCCATGAAGGCCGCGCTCATGGCCGGCCTTCAGGACGGCGGCTGAACCGACCAGCAACCGTGGGTCCTTTTGGGCCTCCGCACGGCCCCCAAGGAGGACCTCTGGGCGTCCACCGCCGAGCTGGTCTACGGCCAGCTGCTACGCGTCCAGGGCGAATTCGTGCCCGACGCTACCAGTCCCTGGTCCACAGCTCGCCAGCGCTCGGACCTCCAGGAGACCGCCCGACGGTTTGCCCCCGTGCCAACGTCCCACCACGGTGACCCCCAGTCCTACGTCCCCCCCAGCGCTTCGCACAGCGGAGTACGTTTTTGTGCGTCATGACGCACACCGGGGGCCACTCAGGCCGCCGTACGACGGACCCTTCCGGGTCCTGCGACGGGACGACAAGTCCTTCGTCATCGACGTCGGCGGCAGGTCGGACCGGATTTTGGTGGACCGCCTCAAGCCGGCGCACGTGGACATCGACCAACCACCTCGGTTGGCCCTTCCTCCGCGGCGAGGCCGCCCCCCGTCCACGGTGCCTCCCGCTCGACCACCCACCCCCACAATGGACCCCCCCCCCACGACCCTGCAGGGGTCGCTTCGGCCGGGTCATCAGGACCCCCTAAATTGACCCTGCCGGTGCAAGTCGATTCTGGGGGGGGCGTGTGTAGCGGTTGCCGCTGAACATACACAATCGCCTTACACCTGCCGAGGACGCAACCACGGAGCGATCGCTGTGCCGGGCTCGCCCAGATCGCCCGGAGACGCTCAGTCTCGCCTTTCCCGGGCTCGCCCGGCCCGTCCTGGCGACACCCGGTCTCGCCGTTCCCGGGCATGTCCAGGCACGCCCGGCCCGTCCGGCGACACCCAGTCTCGCCGTTCCCGGGCATGTCCAGACTCGCCCAGGTCTCCCGGACACGCCCAGTCGCGCCTTTTAAGGGCAAACGCTCCGGCATGAGATATTCGAGTGCTTGTATATAATGCTGCCCGATAAACGGGCTTTTCAGTTTACCCGAGTTGATTTGATGCAATAAAGAAACTCGGACGAATTCCAGCTTTTTGTCGCGTCCATTCTTTCGATTCGAGTTGGAGCACAGCTCCTTCAACATCATTATAATACTTGTACCGAGTTTGATTGAAATCCATTCAGCTGTTCTCAAGTTATCACATCTTTATCTGACATGACATGTGACCTTGGACCTCGGGATCCCAAAATGTAATCAGTTAATCTTTAAATCATTATACATACCTGCATGAAGTTTGAATTAGATCCCTTTAGCCATTCTCAAGTTATAGACCTATTAGACTTTGACCTTTGCCCTTTTGATCCCAAAATGTAATCAGTTAATCTTTAAAGCATTATACATACTGTTATAAGTTCAAGGAGGCAGAGATGAACATCCGAGTTTATTCAAACAACACCGTGACCGAACATGGAAGCATTCGGCTGCAGGGCCTCGTGGAGCAACTGACTCCTCGCACCCGGAAACGGAAACAGGTTTACATACCACGTCACGTGTAATACCAAAGGGTTTTGCAGAATCCAACACATACCTGTACAAAGTTTGAATTAGATCACTTCACCT
Source organism: Myxine glutinosa (assembly GCF_964187855.1). Taxonomy (NCBI): domain Eukaryota; kingdom Metazoa; phylum Chordata; class Myxini; order Myxiniformes; family Myxinidae; genus Myxine; species Myxine glutinosa. The sequence continues at coordinate 71,384,412 of NC_136265.1, read as the reverse complement.
GTTCTTAAGTTATGGACCTGCTAGTGAGGTACCCGTGCTACGCATAGGTGGGAGGCCGTAAGCAAACAGCCAATGCAGAAAGGGTGAATGCTAAAGCATGAAACCAATAAATTCCACTTTCCTGTAGCACCTTCAGTCGCACGTCAGACATGGACAGCAGGTTCGTGAAAGACTTCCAAGAAAAACGTCCCGTTTTAATGGTTCCATTCCCAGTCAATGGCGAATCTGCATATGGCGATCCGCGAATGTCAAGCTTAGAAAGTAGAGACCATCACGGTTCACGTCACGTGTTCATGTTTGTTTACAAATTGCATCCAATAATCTGGTGATCATTTCACATACTCAGCTGGTCCTACACTCGCCGCTCTGTGCACCTGGTTGAGTTCCATCAGGCCGCTCCCTCCTCTCATCTCGGCAGGTACATTCTCAGGATGCACTGGTATTTGTAAAACATTTTGTGGATGGTAAGCAGTTTTCTTGTTTGATATCTAACTTGTTGATTTCTGATTGGGGCAGGTCTATTGTTCTGCAGCTATATTGTAACACTGGTACTGGAGCTGGTTTATGGTCTTGATTTTGTTTCTTGGGGAGAGGTATGTTTTCAGGATCAGCTTAGTTCTACGTGGGTATTCCTTGGCGATTGTTTTACACATTTGTTTGTGGCATATGTGGTGGCCCTCTTCTACTCCGAGGTATTTATGTGATGCTTTGTTTTCTAACTGCTGTATTGTTGTTTCAAGGTCAATTTTTATGTTGTCTGTTTTTGTTGGTTTACCTTGTACAAATGTGCACTTGGCACACTTGTCTAGTCCAAATTCCATTTGAATGTCCTCGGAAAACCGTTTTACTAGTTTCAGTTGTTCTGTCAATTTTTTGTCATTCAGCCAGAAGAGCTTTAAATGATTAATCATTAAAATTACCATTTATTTTTTTCTATGCGATAAAGTTTTGGTCTTTCTCTGAGTTTTATCAATTTCATCTCTCCTATTTTGTTGGTTCACTCTTCTTCCAGTCTATGCTGCTCTTCCTCATCTTCACCATCCTCCTCTCCCTCATTCTGCTGCTCTCCCTCGTCTTTCTGCCCATTTCCATTCTTCTCCCCTTTGTCTGTGTCTGATTCTCCTGGTCTTTGTCTCTGAACCGGTCTTGCCCCTCTTTCAGGGGGATACCGCCAGTCTTTCTTTTTGCCACACTCTTTCTTTGCCGCCTTTGCTCAGGCTCTATGTCAGGGTTTGGTCCCCTATCTCCTTGCACAGCCAACACTTCCTCTCGTGCCATCTTGGCCAAATTCCTGCCATACAAAGTGTGTGTGTGTGTGTGTGTGTGTGTGTGTGTGTGTGTGTGTGTGTGTGACAGAGAATGTGCGTGATAGAATTGTCAGGAATAAAAATGAACAAAACAAGACTAGTGTGTGGTGTGTGTCTGGCAGTATATATATTTTTTTTACCATCTCAGCTATTTTCATCAAATTTTCAACAAAATTTCATTATTGGAACATGAAGACAAATTAATAGTTTAGTAAAAGGGTCAAAAGTCAGCATTACTTAAAATCGTCATTACTCCCACCAGGGAGTAATGCATTCGATCGTGTCCGTGTGTGTGTGTTCGTGTGTTTGTGAACAATATATCTGGAAAAGTTCGAAACGGATTTGGATGAAAGTTGGTGGGATGATTGCCCTTGGATTAAGGAAGAATTGGTTAGTTTTTGGTGAAGCTCAGGATATTATTCCCGATCCAGGAATTTTTTGAAGGATTTTTTTTACCATTGGATGATAGGGCTCATTTTTTTTTAACATTATCTTCTATATATTCTATATTTAACATTGTGATATGAAAATAGTTTTCATATTTGTTGTAAATGTAGTTTAAAGTCGTGGTTATGCGTTAGAGTGGTGTATTTTGTTCGCAGCGTCGTCTTCAAGGTTCTTTAAAACTTTTTTATAATAAAGACATATTCTGTCATTTTAAAACCACCAAAGTGTGTATTAGGTTTCCTCGTTTCATGAAATGTATCGTTTGATACGTATAATGCTTTAAAACTGTTTTTGTTTTAGTTTTTATTTTACCTCAGAAAAGACAAGAAACTCAGCAAATGTCAATCGCGGTGTCAGTATTTGATGAACTTAAAAAGACTTAGGTGAGCTATAAGTGTGACCAGCATGTGCACGGGATTCTTCCCAGAAGAATGAGTGGTCGCATTAGCTTGTACGATTTAAAATGAGCGAGTTTTGTTTTGACGTTTGGGCCAGTTTTACATGTTGCATCCCTCAGGAATGAAACGATTGTTTTGCCTGGCTTACAATTTTATTTGAAGTCACGCATGCCTCAAAATACACTCACTTATATAGAATTGAACGCTGAATCCGAAAATGTCCGTGAAATTGCCTGTTTTTTTAACATTATCTTCTCTATTTTCTAAAAATATATTTCTGTGCAGTGTCTGTCTTGTGTTGTCTTGTCTTATGTTGTCACTGAACTACTCCCTCAAACTTTGGTGAAATCGTACTATTCCAACTTGACCCACGGCGGGAGTATGCGCTCTACTGAGTGGCGTTCTAGTTTTCATGCAATTTACCTGAAATTTAAATTTGCCATTTGAGTTTTGTCATCAAACTTTCAACAAAGCTTTATTAATATGAGGATATGGAGAAGATAATTAATAGTTTGGTCAAAGGGTCAAAGGTCAGCATCACACAAAATTGTCAATTTTCATGCAATTGACATGAAATTTTAAGAAATCGCATTTTGCATCATAGTTCACCAATTAAACGCTAGAATCCGATTTTTTAAATTTATTTATCAAAAAGTCAAGGTTGCATAAAAATGCTAATTTTCATCCGATTGACCTGAAACTTAAAGCATTTGCGTGTTGGGTCACATAACTGGTTCTCCAATCAAAAGCTAAAAGCTGATTGTTTTTAGTTTTTTTGATCAAAAGGTGAAAGGTCAAGGGTGCATCAAAGCAACTTTGGGAAAACACCACAGTAAGCTATTTAATCACCTCAACATGGATTTCGCCCAAAGTGGTAAAATCCCCATGGGGAAGGGATAAAATGAAGGTGCTCCATCGCCTGGCGCTTTGTCCCCTGATCACATTTGGTTGGGATTGTAAAAGTAACCGCCGAATGTATAGCGGTCAGACAGACATACAGATCACCAAGTTGCGTGTTGTCGTACAATTATGTTTGTGGGTCCTTTTTCTTTGGTCTTCAGTAGTTTGTCTGATTTCATCAGTTATTTACTTTATTCTGATGTTGAATTGGCATTTATGGGTTTTTGTGACTGCAATAATCTTTTTAAGTGAAACTTTATCATCTTTTGAAGCAACACTACAGGGCAAAAAGTATGTGGACACCCGAACATCACATACGTATGTGCTCGTCGAACATCTCATTCCAAAATCATGGGCATTAATATGGAGTTGGTCCCCCCATTGCTGCCATGACAGCCTCCACTCTTCTGGGAAGGCTTTCCACTCGATGTTGGAACATTGCTGCGGGGACTTGCTTCCATTCAGCCACAAGAGCATTAGTGAGGTCGGGCACTAATGTTGGGCGATTAGACCTGGCTCACAGTCGGCGTTCAATTTTATCGCAAAGATGTTCGATGGGGTTGAGGTCAGGTATCTGTGCAGGCCAGTCAAGTTCTTCCACACCGATCTTGACAAACCATTTCTGTATGGACCTCGCTTTGTGCACTGGGCCATTGTCATACTGAAACAGAAAAGGGCCTTCACCAAACTGTTGCCACAAAGTTGGAACCACACAAACGTCTACAATATCAGTGTATGCTGCAGTGTTAAGATTTCCCTTCACTGGAACTAAGGGGCCTAGCCCGAAGCATGAAAAACAGCCCCAGACCATTATTCCTCCTCCACCAAACTTCACAGATGGCACTGTGCATTCAGGCAGGTAGCGTTCTCCAGGCATCTGCCAAACCCAGATTCATCCGTCGGACTGCCAGGTGGTGAAGCGTGATTCATCACTCCAGAGAATGCGTTTCCACTGCTCCAGAGTCCAATGGCGGCGAGCTTTACACCACTTGAGCCGAAGCTTGGCATTGTGCATGGTGATCTTAGGCTTGTGTGCGGCTGCTCGGCCGTGGAAACCCACTTCATGAAGCTCCCAACAAACAGTTGTTGTGCTGATGTTGCTTCCAGAGGCAGTTTGGCACTCGTTAGTGAGTGTTGAAACCGAGGACAGACGATTTTTACACGCTTCAGCACTCGGCGCTCCCATTCTGTGAGCTTGTGTGGCCTACCACTTCACAGCTGAGCTGTTGCTGCTCTGAGACGTTTCCATTTCACAATAACAGCACTTCCAGTTGACTGGGGCAGCTCTCGCAGGGCAGAAATGGACGAACTGACTTGTTGGAAAGGTGGCATCCCATGACGGTGCGACGTTTAAAGTCACTGAGCTCTTCAGTACGGCCCATTCGACGAACAATGTTTGTCTATGGAGATTGCGTGGCTGTTTACTTGATTATATATACCTGTCAGCAATGAGTGTGGCGGAAACAGCCGAATCCACTAATTAGAAAGGGTGTCAGCATACTTTTGGCCATGTCGTATACTTCTTGACTCCTTAGATTCTCATGAAAACGTCTTTTTCTGCTTGTCCCCAACCCATGTTGCGTGGAATATACTTCACAATAGAGGATGGGCTCCTCTGTGGATCAGCTTGCTTCTTTTAAATCCATAAGTGTGCCCATTGGCACATTAGATCAAATTCTCATTGTTCAGTCCTCATGGCCTTGTTGCGTACCTGCCTACTGTACTGCTTGAGCATTAGCTTGTCCAAAGCCCAGATGTAATTTGGTCAGGACGGAGAGTGCAAGGGGGTAGGGGTTATATATATATATATATATTTTGGTATACAAGATCGAGGCTCGTGTAAGGGCTAACATTAATGACAAAAAACCAAACGGACACACAAGACAAAACAAAGGGAGCGGGAGACAACATGAGGCGAGAGGGGGAAGTGCACAAGCACATTTGAGAGCAGGGATATCGGGAGACATGTGGGAGTGAGAAGGCTTGGGGGGAGGAGGCGTGAGAAAGGGGGTGGGAGGTGGAAGAGGTAAAAAAACACATGGACACAGCTAGGACTTCCAGGAAAAAAGAAATTCAGAAAATAATTTCAGAAAAGTTGATCTGGGGTGAATTAATGGGGGTAGAAAAGATCAAGGTTTTGGATGGGGGAAGATAAGCGATGGTGTTTTATATAAGATATGGAAGATAAGAGAAAGTTATTATTATTGCCAAATGATACAACTGTTATTATTGTTTTTTCTGGAATTTATTTTGTAACAAGAATGCCATGCCCTGGAAGGACCGATTAAACTGCTCTATACAGCTTCATATCGCACGCGTTTAGAAACATGGGAATTAATCCCCGTTATTTGTAGTTAATTCGCCGAATCAACCCAAAATCATGATGATCATTTTGGTAAATCACATTCCACATTGGGATGGTCCAGTATTAATTCATACGTACTTTCTTCCAATGTTATCATTGTATTTGCGATTTATTTTCGAAGTGGAATGCCGTGGAATGGAAGGACTTATTAAACTGCTTTAACTACCTGAACGTGGAGTGCACTTAGAAACATGGGAATTGCTCTGAATTATTTGCAGTTAATGGGACGAATCACCTCATGAGATCACAATAATCATTTTGGTACATCACATTCTACATCAGAAATGACCAGTAGAACACTACAAAAACCAATACACACACACACACACACACACACACACACACACACACACACACACACACACACACACACACACACACACACACACACACACACACACACACACACACACACACACACACACACACACACACACACACACACACACTCCATGGAGAGTAAATTCTGTTCATCTTCAGTTTTGTCATAGTTTTGGGGCCAGGCGTTTTGTCTTCAGGTTTGTGCTATTGTGTAAAAAAACAGTCTCATAGTGAGGTTGATATATTCTCTCTTGCGTGAATTCTTTCATGTCTTTTCATTGCTGAGAGATGAACAAAAGCCTTCTTGCAAACAGAACACTTGTTGGGCTTATCTCCTGTGTGTATTTTTCGATGTTGATCCAAATACGATGAAGAAGCAAAATCCTTATTGCAAACAGAACACTTGTAGGGCTTCGCTCCTGTGTGTATTTTTTGATGTCGGTGCAAATTTGATGAAGAAGCAAAATCCTTCTTGCAAACAGAACACTTGTGTGGATTCTCTCCTCGATGTATTCTTTGATGTTGATGCAAATACGATGAAGAAGCAAAATCCTTCTCACAAACAGAACACTTGAATGGGTTTTCTCCAGTGTGCATTTTTTGATGTTGATGCAAATACGATGAAGAAGCAAAACCCTTATTGCAAACTGAACACTTGTAGGGCTTCTCTCCCGTGTGTATTTTTCGATGTTTATGCAAATACGATGAAGAATCAAAATCCTTATTGCAAAAAGAACACTTGTAGGGCTTCTCTCCTGTGTGTAATTTTCGATGTTTATGCAAATACGATGAAGAAGCAAAATCCTCATTGCAAACAGAACACTTGTAGGGCTTCTCTCCTGTGTGTATTTTTCGATGTTTATACAAATACCATGAAGAAGCAAAATCGTTATTGCAAACAGAACACTTGTAGGGCTTCTCTCCTGTGTGTATTTTTCGATGTTTATACAAATACCATGAAGAAGCAAAATCCTTCTTACAAACAGAACACTTGTATGGGTTTCCTCCAGTGTGCATTTTTTTATGTTGATGCAAGTGCGATGAAGAAGCAAAATCCTTATTGCAAACAGAAAACTTCAATGGTCTCTTAATTCCTTGGATATTCTTGAGAGAGTCTGTACAGCTTTTACAACTGCGGATGGAAGACACACTGTGAAATGCATCGTTGTTTTGAGAATCAGTGTGTGTCATGTGATGATTTAAAACTTCTGAGCAGAACAACTGGGAACAGTCGGAACAAGAAACCAGTTCCATTTGTTTCACTGGAAATACAAATAAAAAAAGCATTCAAAATTCACCAAAACATTAAAATGTTGCAGAATTGACAAGTATTTCACTCAGATTAGATTAAACATTTGACATATTTCTGTACTACGCTCAATGGAGAAGCTCCATATGAAGGATTGAAAAATAGGCTCACCTGAAAATAGGACCACGACTCCTGAAGCTCACATGGATCAGGAGCAACAGTCACTTAAACCCCCCATAGACTCCCTCAACCCTGATATTTTTGTGAGAGTGAGAGAGTGAGGAGGCTGCAGACTGCCAATCTGAGGGATGAGGAATGGAGCGACAGAGAGTAGAGTCATCAGCAAAGAGATAGAGAGGATTTTCAAGAGAGTCAGAGAGATCATTGATGAAGACCAGAAAAAGCACAGGGACCAGAATACTGCCTTGGGGAACTCCAGCCTGAAAAGGAAGAGGAGATGAGAGAAACCCATTCAGGGCCACACGTTGACTACGACGAGGGAGGAAGTCCGCCAGCCATGCGTGGAGATTTCCATGGATACCAAAGAAGGAGAGTTTGGTGAGCAGAGCGGGGTGCCAGACCGTATCGAAGGCACGTGATATGTCAAGGGAGACAGCTCTAATTTCCTGTTTGGCATTGAGGACCTCCATCCATTGTTGAGAAAGCAGAAGCAGCATGTCCAGAGTAGAGTGACCAGGTCTGAAACCAAATTGATGATCAGAGATCAAGCCATTGGAGAAGAGGAAAGATTTCATATCCAAAGCAATGATGGATTCCATGACTTTGCTGATAATTGGGAGAAGGCCGATTGGTCTGTAGTTGCTAGGATCTGTTTTGCACCTTTTTTGTGCAAAGCGGTGATGTTGGCTGATTTCCAAGCAGATGGCAGATTAGCTTGAGCAAAAGAGAGGGTGAAGAGAACAGAGAGAGGGAGTGAAAGAGCGGAAGAACCAGATTTTAGGACCCGTGGGCTGATGCCGTCAGGTCCAGTTGCAGAATCAGAGTCGAGGGTTGACAGAAACTTTTCCACCTCGTCAGGAGGAAAGGACAGAGAGTCCAGGAGCAGCTGGGTGCGACTGGGTACGGTGGGTACAGAGAGGGATGGGTTTGAGACACAAGATTTAGAGGCAAACACAGAGTTGAGGCATTCAGCTTTTTCACGTGCGGAGTCAGCCGTGTAGCCATTTGAGGTGAGGGGGAGGATGGAGGGGGAACAAACACCAGAAACAGATTTGACCAGATGCCACCAGGATTTGGAAGACGGAGACAGATAAGAGAGTTCGGTCTTGAGAACGGAGAGATATTGTTTCCTGGATCTCCTGAGGGTGGACACACACTTGTTTCGGGCTTTGTGAAAGGAAATGAGATTTCCTTCCGTTGGATTTGCTTTCCAGGAGACGAAGGCAAGTTGTTTCTGGGCAATAGCCTCACCACAAGATTCCGTGTACCATGGACGGGAGGAAGGGTATGACAACTGAAGACGAGATGGGATAAATCTGTGCATGAGAGAGAGCAACGTACTTTGGAAGAATTCCCAGGATTAGTTGATGTCAGATGGGAGAGCAGTCCAGATGAGTGATGGCTGCTTGAAGACCGTGCCAGTTGGCCTGAGTGAAATGCCAGACTCGTCGACGCTGAGGAGGCTCTCTGAGAATGGTAAGAGAGATATCCACTTTAACAAGCACATGATCAGATGAGCCGATTGGAGCAGAAGAAGAGCAGCAGCCATTTTCAGGGAAGTTAGTCATAACCAAGTCCAGAAGAGAAGATGCTCCGTTGACTGAGATCTGGGTCGGGAAATTGACAGATTGTGTCAGTCCCAGTGAGTCGCAGAAGTCCTTTGCTGAGGAGCCATGGCTGGTGAGAGAGGTACCCACACCCAGCCAACTGGCATGGTGACAATTGAAATCACCACATATGAGGAAGAGAGAGTTGGGATGGGTAGAGAGAGTTGGGATGGGTAGATAGAAGTTGGTCCATATTATCAGACAGCGAGATGTAGATGGAGTCATCACTGTTTGGTGGACGGTGCAACACACATATGAACAAAAGGTGGGAGCGAAGGGGAAGCCGTAGCCAAAGGTATTCCTAGGGGTGAGGTGGAGAGAGGGCAGTGCAGGGCAAGTGAGGAAGACAGTTTTTTTTATAAAGATAGCAACCCCACCTCCAGGACGAGGCTCAGATCTATCATACCGGAGGAGGGAGTAACCTGGGAGAGATACTAATGAATCAGAGACATCATGAAGGAGGAAAGTTTCTGTTCAGCAGATCACGTCTGGTTTGTCAGAAGCAACCTGTATGGAGAGATCAGTCAAGTTTGAGCGAAGGCCCCGGATGATTGAGGCCCATACCGTTAATGAAGAGGAAGGGGGAGCATCGGATACAGAACAGGGGGGGGGAGGGGTAGGGTAAGATGTGGAAGAGGAGGAAGTGGTAGGGAGAGCTGTTGATAGTGTGTCAGAGATTACAGAAGAGTTACAAGAGAGGGAAGGATGAGGAGGACGAAAGGTTTGATGGTGATGGGATGAGGCACAGTGAGCAGTTGCTTGAGGGGGGGCAGAGGAAAGTAGAAGGTTGGGGGAATGGGGGAGGTGGATGTATGAGATAGAAGGGAGACGAAGTGGGAAGGAGGCAGCTTTGAGGAGGAGGTGGGAGGGGGGAGAATTTTGGGAGAGATGGTTGGGGGGGAGATTTGAAGGGGAGGGGTTGGGGGGGAGTTTTGAATGGGAGGGGCAACGGGGGAGTTTAGGAGGGGAGGGTCAAGGGGGGAGTTTAAAAAGTGGATGATTAATGAAAGACGAACATTTTTAACAATTTGGGTTTATTGTGATTTTCAAGTTAGCGATCCGTTTAAGAACGATGGAGGAGGGGTGGAATGAATGTGAATTTAGAGCATGTAGTGAGGGAGACGTAGAAGAGATTGAATATTTTTTTGAAATGGAATGATTGGAGAGGAAATTGAAAAAAGTCTTTTAAATAGGAAGAAAAACAGCGTGTTGTAATAAATCACTGAATAAAACACTGCAGGGGAAAGTTTAAACATATTTAAACAGAACCGTGAAGAACAATCTTATATTCACAAAGATACCAACGGGGAGAGGGAGCCGAGAGGGACAACCACGAGTCACGTGAACAGGGGAAAAGGTGGAATGCAAGGAGATATGGGGGCAGGGCAAGACGGTGTACCTGGGTAGAAGCACAGGATGGGACAACTTCACACGTGGAGAATGGGAAATAAATGTTGTTTTTTTTTGGGTTTTTGGGGGGGGGGGGGGGGGTGAAAACGTGAGACAAAGAGTAGATGTACGATGAAGTTTGGGGGAGAAAGGGAAATCTAAAAACCTAGCAAAAACAGCGAAGGAAGAAACAAACTTCGACGGGGGACAGTGGAAGCCTGAGGCTGCAAGGCCGCATCACGCGCGGCAAACAGAAACGATTAATTTATGAAAGATCAACACCGAGAAACTTCCTAGGGACACACTAAAGGTTCACACACCGAAAGATAAATACAGTTTCGACAAAATACAATTGTGAACAATGACAACTTTGAAAACGTGGAGAAAGTGTGCAGCTACGAAAATCCCTGCCATCGTCTCCAAGATCAATACTCTTAGCTACTCTTCGCTACTCCATGTGATGGCAATTCTCTTAGCTACTCTCTGAACCAACATCATCCCCATCTTGTTTCGGACCTTTTTTAGACTGGTTTGTCATCCCTACATTGCCTTATTAATTTAGCACGAATTTTTTAAATTCACTTTATAGCGGACATAACAATACCCTTGTTCATGTGTCCACATTCCTGGAACAATCTTTCCCACCCTTGATTGGAGATCTGGCCTCACTCCACCCACCCACAATTTCATCCTGATAATCTTACGGCCGCCATTTTGGTGTTCACTGCGATGCTAAGCTAAAGACGCTTTTGAGCTGTCATAATCACAATCGCTGTGCACTCCCTATAGATTTTGCCTTCATTGAAAAACCTACCAAAGTGACTGGAGCAGAGATTAAACCCGTGTGATTAGAAAATTGTCAAAAGACATGATTTCCTTTTTTAGATTTTCGATTCATAATATTCCATTTTTACAAAACGCGTTGGGAAGAAAAACATCTTGTCTGAATTACTTCCAGCTGAGTCACAGAGATGCGTTTTCACTGTGCATGTGCAGTATCCTTCCGCACCAGCTTGGTGTAAGAAGATCAGTCAATGAACATGAGTGGCCATTGTGTAAAGCACAGCCAGAGTGTAAAGCGATATGTGTGGTATTGGCATTGCATATTTCATTATAAACCAAGCTGTGAGTGTAAGGTGTAAAACCCCATTGTAGTGAAATCGTATCTGTACTGAACCCGGGGGGGGATGCTCGCTGCTCGCTGTCATCGTTGTCACCGCTAGGGGCGTGACTATAAGACCCGTTGCTGTGTCGGTGCTCCGAGACTTCTCCCTTGTGACATGTTACATCGGTAGCCTCGTTAATGGTACGCCTTTATAGAATATCTAGCTTGCTTGCATTGAATGATGAACAGCTTCATGAGATGTCGCATCGTATGCTTATTGTGTATTTCTACTTTACAGGAATGATGTGATGATCTAAATGCAATTAAACCAAACCGTTGGACTTAAGTTGTGCGGACCTGAATGGTTTTCCACAACACTTAATTGCATTTAAGATCTGCAGACATGGCTGGCAACAAGACGCTGACGGTGTCCATTTTCAGCGCCGACCCACAAGCCACGGACGGAGGCTTGCAACTCAAGCACTGGCTCCGACAACTGGAGCATCTCTTTGATGAGCCTGAGACCGCTCCGACGCCTGCCGCGAAGCTGGCGATATTACACTCAAAAATCGACTACCGGGTCTACCACGCGATCGCTCAATGCACGACGTATGATCTTACCATCGCGGAGCTCAAGCGGCTTTACATAAAAGAAAAAAGCCCTGTGTACGCGCGTTATTTGCTGCAAACGCGACGGCAGCAGCCCAACGAGGCTATGGACCATTACGCCCAGGAGCTCCGGCAGCTCTTGCTGGACAGCGTCAGGGAGCCACGGACTCCCGAGCAGGCTAAGGATGATCGTCTTTTAGATGCCTTCATAGCAGGGGTCTCCTCCCAGGAACTACGACTCAAACTCTTGGAGAAGACCGACCTGACCTTCGCTACGGCGGTTGAGCAAGCGACAGTGTATACCGAAGCGCGGATGCAATCGAACGCCTATGATCGCACACGCCTTTTGGCGGGCACCTCACTACACGCCCGGCCGGAGAGTGCTACTGACGAGGACGAGGATCCGCCTGCTGAACTCCGGGATGCTCCGGAGGATGACCCTGCCCTGACAGCTGCCGTTACGACCAGCAGACCCAAGGCCTTGCGCGGGGCACATGTTTTTTTTGTGGAGGGCCTCGTCATGCCCGAGTCGTGTGTCCGGCACGTGACGCTATTTGCCATTTGTGCTCGCTAAAGGGACATTACGCGAAAGTGTGCAAGAAAACGGCACGCGGCTCGCGGCCCTTCGACTCGCGCGGCCGCGGCCGCGCGGGCGCAGCAACCTTGAACGGGCTCATAGCAGAGCCCACCAGCCCAGCGCCTTACCCGACTTCGAAGGGGAGGGCCCCTCTCTGCGGCCCGCTGGGCGCTCAGACGACCTTGACTGGCGCCACCGGACAGCCACCACCGTCTCATTCTCCATCGGGGACAAAGGCCGTGTCCTTGGCCAAACCTAGGGCCACACTTCGCCAAGCCCCTCGTACTCCTCGAGTCGTCCACGAGCTAACGGCGGCCCCCGCCACGTCAAAAGAGTTAAGGCAGCTTTCAAATACTACGGAAGCCTTTTGTCAAAGCGACCAAAAACGTAAAAAGGCGATTTCGAATACTACGGAAGCCTTTTGTCAAAGCGACCAAAAATGTCAAAAGGCGATTTCGGATACTACGGAAGCCTTTATCTGCCAGGAGTGTCAAAAGGCGATGTCAAATACTACGGAGGCCTTTTCTCGTCGGATTTTGAATCGCGAAACACCGGAATGCTGGGGAAAGCCCTCTGATGACGATAATGGATTCCCCATGGTCAACGCAGACTCCGGCCACGATCGCAAAACTGCTGCTGGTGTAGGATCCACCCGCGAGGCTGGTCCGACCCATTCGGGGGGCTCAGTCCCGCTCCCAGCTGCCTCGTCTGGCCTGGCTCAAGCCCTTATTCCCCTTATGGTTGAGGGCCATTGTGTTCAGGCCTTGGTGGATACCGGATCTACGGATAGTTTTATCGACCAGCGACTTGTGCTCAGGCATGGATGGCGGATCGGGCGGTCTACGAGACGGATCTTCATGGCTTCCCAGGGACTTCGGCTCAGCACAAAAGGGGAATGCCGATTGAAACTCGTGCTAAAGGGACGGGTTTTCCCTGATGTACACCTTATGGTTTTACCCGCATTATGTGCTGATATTCTGCTAGGACACGATTTTCTTAAGCTGCATGGACGTCTGGTAATGGAGTTCGGTGGGCCTGACACTCTTGTTGTGGGGGCGGACGACGCGCTAACGGTGTGCGCCCTAGCGCAAATGGACGTCCGGCCGCTTTCGCTGTTCCCCAATCTAACCTCCGACTGTACCCCTGTCGCGGTAAAATCGCGACGCTACTCTCGCGCGGACATGCAATTCATTGCGGACGAAACGGCTCAGCTCTTGAAAGACAGCATCATAGAACCTAGTAGGTCGCCGTGGCGCGCCCAGGTCTTAGTGGTGCGCAGCGAGGCCCATCGCAAACGCATGGTAATCGACTATTCCCAAACGATTAACCGCTTTACACAGCTGGATGCCTACCCCCTTCCGGGGATGGACGCGCTAGTGCAACAGGTGTCCCAGTATTCGGTCTATAGTACTCTCGATCTCCGTAGTGCGTACCACCAGATCCCTATCTCTAGGGCGGATCGTATCTATACCGCTTTCGAGTCGGGGCAGCGGTTGTACCAATTTACACGATTGCCTTTTGGGGTAACGAACGGGGTCGCTTGTTTCCAGAGGGCCATGGATGACCTCGTTGCGCGGGAGCACTTAACCGATGTTTTCGTCTACCTCGATAACCTTACGGTTTGTGGATATGACCAAGGGCACCATGATGCTAATCTGAAGCGCTTCCTTGAGGTCGCGCAACGGTATCACTTAACTATGAACGAGGATAAGTGCCAATACTCCCTACGCACCATAGATCTTCTGGGGTACACCGTGACCCATGGCTCTGTCTCTCCGGATAAGGAGCGTCTGCGACCTTTGCTCGACATGGCCCCTCCCTGCGATCGGGCGTCCCTGAAACGCGCCCTTGGGCTGTTCGCCCATTACTCCAAATGGGTGCAAAATTTCTCCGCGAAACTTCGCCCCCTTGTGGCCTGCGACACCTTTCCCCTGAGTTCGGCCGCATTGACGGCCTTTGAAGGTCTTAAGACCGACATCGCCCGAGCCGCCGTAGCGACCATCGACGAGAGCGGCTCGTTCATCCTCGAAAGTGATGCCTCGGATCAGGCCATCGCGGCGACCCTCTCCCAAGGGGGACGTCCCGTGGCTTTCTTTTCACGGACTCTTACCTCCGCTGAACGGAGGCACTCGTCCGTTGAAAAGGAAGCGTATGCGATCGTCGAGTCTATTCGGCGATGGCGCCCGTACCTACTCGGGCGGAGCTTCTAAATCATCACGGACCAGCAAAGCGTTGCGTTCATGTACGACACCTTACACGCCCAGCGCATTAAGAACGAGAAAATCACTCGCTGGCGTATCGAACTCGCCGACTTCTGTTACACCATCAAATATCGCCCAGGGAAGGATAACCAGGCCGCCGATGCCTTATCGCGCCCGACTACATGTGCTGGTATCACCTCTTTGGAGGGCCTACGGGTGCTGCATGCCACTGCGGGCCATCCCGGCGTAACGCGTTTCGCTCATTTCGTGCGGAGTGGGAATCTCCCTTACTCGATTGACGATATCCGCCGTATCTGTCGCGACTGCGCTATCTGCGCGGAAATCAAACCGCGTTTCTATAACCCTCCTATGGGGACTCTGGTGAAGGCTACACGCCCGTGGGAACGCTTGGCGATGGATTTCAAGGGCCCTTTGCCGGTGTCGAGCGGCTCTCGCTATCTGCTCACTATCGTTGATGAGTACTCACGATTCCCCTTTGCTTATACGTGCGCGGACATGACTGCTGCCACGGTGATGCGTTGCTTACAGAACTTGTTCTCAATGTTCGGTTACCCGGCCTACGTCCATACCGACCGGGGTGCAGTCTTCTTGTCTCAGGAGGTGCGCAGCTATCTGCTCCAAAACAACATTGCGTCTAGTTGCACCACGCCGTACAGACCCCAGGCTAATGGGCAGATCGAACGCTTCAACGGGATTATCTGGAGGGCCGTCATGCTCCATCTCCGGACCCTCGGCCGGGGCCTCGATAAATGGGCTTGGTCGCTACCTGCGGCGTTGAACTCAATCCGGGCTCTCCTGAGTACGGCAACCAACCAAACTCCCCACGAGCGACTTTTCCACCACCCCAGGAGCTCGGGGTGTATACGGTCTTTGCCCAGTTGGCTCGCTGGGCCCGGGCCGGCCTACCTTAAACGGGCGGTTCGCGCGAGCAAGTACGACCCCCTAGTGGACAAAGTGCAGATTCTCCAGGCTAATCCTGAGCATGCTCGTGTGATGACGTCTGATGGTCGTGAGACTACTGTCTCCGTTCGTCATCTTGCCCCTTGCGGGGTCGACGACCTTAGTAGGGAATCGGACGAACCGGTCGAACCCATCTATGAGTCTATGGCCTCTCCCGACGCTCCCATCGCCGACAGTCCACCGACCCTCCCCTCGTCGAGACTGTCCGGGTCCGACGACTTGGCGTTACCCCCTTCATCACCCGACCCTGTTGGCGCCTCTGACACCGGGGATACAGGGTTACGAGATGCCGTACCCGGGGAATTTCGGACGCGTGCTGGCAGAGAAATTCGCCGCCCGGCCCGATACGGTTGGGCCGACTGATACTCCGCACCCTATTCATGCTGACGCTCACTCGCTTTTAGCCACGCGGCCGTATAATTCTGACGGGGGGAGAATGTAGTGAAATCGTATCTGTACTGAACCCGGGGGGGGATGCTCGCTGCTCGCTGTCATCGTTGTCACCGCTAGGGGCGTGACTATAAGACCCGTTGCTGTGTCGGTGCTCCGAGACTTCTCCCTTGTGACATGTTACATCGGTAGCCTCGTTAATGGTACGCCTTTATAGAATATCTAGCTTGCTTGCATTGAATGATGAACGGCTTCATGAGATGTCGCATCGTATGCTTATTGTGTATTTCTACTTTACAGGAATGATGTGATGATCTAAATGCAATTAAACCAAACCGTTGGACTTAAGTTGTGCGGACCTGAATGGTTTTCCACAACACCCATGTTGTGCATAATGAGTGCGAAGAGACACGCGAGTGTTTCATGAAACACACCTCATATCAAGAAGCAGTGACAGAGTAACTTTAGCGGTGCAGCGAGACATTATAATAGAAGACATCAGTGTCGCGAAAGAGAAACGCAAGTTGAACCTACACATGGAATCGCTGCATCTACTGTACATTCTTGTTAAGTTCTCCGAAAATGAAGCTCCTGCTTTACCAATCGGAAAACCAACGAGCACGAAAGTCAGGCACTGGGAGACTTGCAACGACAGATGGAACAATGAATGGAGCCAAATTCTTGAGGATAACCTGCTTGAGAGTGCAAAAGCCCTGAGTGTGTGGTGAAGATTTACTTTCCAACAGGACAATGACCCCAAGCATTCAGACAAAGCAACACTGGAATGGATTCAGAACAAGAACGTGAAAGTCCTTGAGTGGCCCAGCCAAAGCCCAGATGTCAATCCCATTGAGAATCTGTGGAAAGACTTGAACATTGCTGTTCACTGACGCTCCCCATTCAACTTGAAGAACGGGAGAAACTCCCCAAATCCAGATGTGCAAAGTTGAACTTTCCTCTTTGCAACTTTCTTTTTTTTCCTCCCTGAGGGTTTGCTTTCTGTATCTGTCTTGTCCCCCCCTTGTGTTTTCTCCCATTCCTCATTCTTCCTCACTTCCCTTATCTTCAAAGTCTCTCTCTCAATTTGTCCATCAATCCTGATATTGTCCTCCTCTACTCTTGTTGTTGTTGGTTTGTTATGTTGTGTCCTATTCGAATTCCATTCCTTGTTCAAGCTTTTCCAGAAGCCTCGACTGTAGAAAAAAAAATATCACAGACACAATCCAGGAAATTATGTGGATTTTCACTGAAAATGCCACAACAATTTGTTCTGGGCCCTGTGCTTTCCCCAAGAAAAGTTCCATCACTCATCTGGAATGAGTTCCCCAAGGCAGTGTGCTGGGCCCTGTGCTTTTTCTGGTCTTTATCAATGATCTCTCCGACTCTCTGGAAAATCCTCTCTATCTCTTTGCTGATGACTCCACTCTCTGCCGCTCCATTCCTCTTCCCTCAGATCGGCAGTCTGCAGCCTCCTCACTCTCTGAAGAAAAAACCACCTTTAGAGGCCATTTTTCCCCGCAAAGCGAGGGTTGGCCTTTTTCGGGAACCGTGGTTGTTGTTGTTTTTCGGTCCCCTTTTTGAAGCAATGTTTTACGGCCGGATGCCCTTCCTGACGCCAACCCTTTTTGCCGCCTTTTAACGACAAACAGGGAATTACCAGTGAACTGGTACTCAATTAGCCGACCTCGGAAGGATGACAGGCTGAGTCAACCCCCCTGGCGTTAATTCAGCAATCGACCGGGATTCGAACCCAGGATCCTAGGATCCTAAGCCGGCACCCGAGCCACTAGCCCAACACCAGGGATCTCTGAAGACCTGGACAAAATCACAGACTGGTCAAACAAGTGGAACATGTCTTTCAATCCTGACAAATCTCACTCTCTTACTATGTCTCTCCGAAAAGATCGACTGGACAACCCTCCCATCTACTTTCTCAACAATCCTCTCCAAGAAGTTCTGTCGCTCAAGCTTTTGGGTCTCACTATCTGCCATGATCTTTCTTGGGAAAACCAAATTTCCAAGCTGGCCTCCAAAGCCAGTCGCCGACTGGGCATCCTCCGTCGTGCGAAGTCCTTCCTCGGCACACCTGAGCTCCTCACCACATACAAGGCTTTCATCCGCAGCTCAATGGAATACTGTTCTCCCCTATGGGCTGGTGCTCCTGCCTCACACCTGGCTCGGCTTCACGCTGTTGAATCCAAAGCTTTCAAAATCATTGGAATCTCCCGCGATGAAGCTATTTCTGAGGGCCGTTCACTCACTCACCGCAGGCAGGTAGGTGGTCTTTCTGTCTTCTACCGACTCCTCTCCGGCCTTGCTCCCCCAGCTCTCTCTGTGCTCTGTCCCCCAAATATTCCTACAGGTCGCACAAGATCTGCCAGCAACCCTCTGATGGTTAAACTGCCGAAATCTCGGCTCTCTGCTCACCTTCACTCTTTCATTCCTCTTTTCTCCCGCCTCTGGAACAAACTCCCACACTCCCTTCAATCCCACTCCTCCCTCCAGGTCTTTAAAACAGCTGTTCACCACCATCTCTTATCTACCCCCATCCAAAACCTTGATCTTTTCTACCCACACTAATTCACCCCAGATCCACCTTGTTTGAAATTCCAAATTCTTTCCTGGAAGTCCTGGCAGTGTCCATATGTTTATACCTCTCCCACCCCCCCCCCCCCTTCACATGCCCCGCCCCAAAGCCCTCTCCCTCCCACAGATCTCTCGATGTCTCCATGTCTCTCGGTCCCTGCTCTCAAATGTTGTGTTTGTGTCCTTCCCCCTCTCTCCCCATCTTGTCTACTGCTCCCGATGTTATTTGTTTTATGTGTCTGTTTGTCTTTCTGTGTGATTAATGTTCGCTCTTTCATGAGCCTCGATCTTGTATACAAAAACAAAAAAAAACAAAACAAAAACAAAACAAAAAAAAAACAAAGAAAATAAACGATCTCAGATGTTAAAGGAAAAGGTCCACACTTACTCCATTCTCGTGGAGGTCTTGAATGCAGATGTTGTATCACATGATTAGATAATTATGATAAACTTGTCTTTCAAACTTGTCAAGTCCCAGTAATCTCATTTGGTTTGTTATTTACAATTTATTTCCGCCGAGTGAATTGGAGAAGGAAAGACTTTTAAACTTTAGCTTCTTGTGTAAAGTGCACAACGGTCTCTGGGGAATTTCAAATTGAACCAATATCCCTGTCTCGACATAAAAACAGATGAAGTGGGGAAACACTTTGAACGCATCTACAATTCAACAAGGATATCAAATAAGTAATTTATTCAGGAAAATAAACAAAATAAGTAAAGAAAGTGTGATGGGAGCTCTCCGTAACTCGGCTTACCTTTGAGTAGCTGCTCAGCTTTGCTCGGCTCCGTGGGAGGAGACTCACATGATTCCTGCTTTACATCCACATTGCTCAAAGCATCCTGGGAGGTCTGAAGAGAGTTACTCTGGAAGGTTTCCATCTTGACCAGAGGAGCTTCATCTGTAAACCATGTGACATCATTATATTACACAAACAAAAAGGATAAATGATTGAATCCAATGAAATAAATAAAAACGAAGGATTTTCAAAGACAATTTGGTCAAATCCCAAGAAATAATTGTCACAAAAATAAACGTCTCAAAAAGACATCTCAATTCATATGTGGTGACTTCAACTGTCATCATGCCAGCTGGTTGGGTGTGGGTTCCTCTCTCACCAGTCATGGCACCTCAGCAAAGGACTTCTGTGACTCACTGGGATTGACACAATCTGTCAATTTCCCGACCCAGATCTCAGCCAATGGAGTATCTTCTCTTCTAGACTTGGTTATGACAAACTTCACTGCTAAAGTCTGCTGCTCTTCTTCTGCTCCAATCGGTTCTTCTGATCATGTGCTTGTCAAAGTGGACATCTCTCTGGCCATTCTCAGAGAGCCTCCTCAGCGTCGATGAGTCTGGCATTTCACTCAGGCCGACTGGGACGGTCTTCAAGCAACCATCAATCGTCTGGATTGGTCTCCCATCTCCACTGCCTCTGACATCAATTCTTCCTGGGAATTCTTCCAAAGCAAACTGCTCTCTCTCATGCACAGATTTATCCCATCTCGTCTTCAGTTGTCTAACCCTTCCTCCCATCCATGGTACACTGAATCTTGTGGTGAGGCAGTTGCCCTGAAACAACTTGCCTTTGCCTCTTGGAAGGCTAATCCAACTGAAGACAATCTCAGTTCCTTCCACCAAACTCGGAACAAGTGTGTGTCTACCCTCAGGAGTGCCAGGAAGCACTATCTCTCCACACTCAAGAATGAACTCTCAAACCTGTCTCCTTCCTCCAAATCCTGCTGGCGTCTGGTCAAATCCGTTTCTGGTGTTTATTCCCCCTCCATCCCCTCCCTTACCTCAAATGGCCACACAGTTGACATCGCACGTGACAAAGCCGAATGCCTCAACTCTGTGTTTGCCTCAAAATCTTGTGTCCCAAACCCATCTCTCTCTGTTCCCACCTTTCCCAGTCGAACCCAACTGCTCCTGGACTCTGTGTCCTTCTCTCCTGACAAGGTGGAGGAGTTTTTGTTTAACCTCGACCCTGATTCTGCAATTGGACCAGACGGCATCAGCCCACGGGTCCTAAAATCCTGCTCTGCCACTCTATCTCACCCTCTCTCTGCTCTTTTCACGCTATCTTTTGCTCAAGGTCATCTGCCAGCATCCTGGAAATCAGCAAACATTACCGCTTTACACAATAAAGGTGCAAAAACAGATCCTTGCAACTACATACCAATCAGCCTGCTCCCAATTATCAGCAAAGTCATGGAATCCATCATTGCTTCGGATATGAAATCTTTCCTCTTCTCCAATGGCTTAATCTCTGATCATCAATTTGGTTTCAGACCAGGTCACTCTACTCTGGACATGCTGCTTCTGCTGCCTCAACAATGGATGGAGGTCCTCAATGCCAAACAGGAAATCAGAGCTGTCTCCCTTGACATATCACATGCCTTCGATACGGTCTGGCACCCAGCTCTGCTCACCAAACTCTCCTCCTATGGTATCCATGGAAATCTCCATGCATGGCTTGCGGACTTCCTCTCTGGTCGCAGTCAACGTGTGGCCCTGAATGGATTTCTCTCATCTCCCCTTCCTGTTCAGGCTGGAGTTCCCCAAGGCAGTGTTCTGGGCCCTGTGCTTTTTCTGGTCTTTATCAATGATCTCTCCGACTCTCTGGAAAATCCTCTCTATCTCTTTGCTGATGACTCCACTCTCTGCCGCTCCATTCGTCTTCCCTCAGATCGGCAGTCTGCAGCCTCCTCACTCTCTGAAGACCTGGACAAAATCACAGACTGGTCAAACAAGTGGAACATGGCTTTCAATCCTGACAAATCTCACACTCTTACAATGTCTCTCCGAAAAGATCGACTGGACAACCCTCCCATCTACTTTCTCAACAATCCTCTCCAAGAAGTTCTGTCGCTCAAGCTTTTGGGTCTCACTATCTGCCATGATCTTTCTTGGGAAAACCACATTTCCAAGCTGGCCTCCAAAGCCAGTCGCTGACTGGGCATCCTCCGTCGTGCGAAGTCCTTACTTGGCACACCTGAGCTCCTCACCACATACAAGGCTTTCATCCGCAGCTCAATGGAATACTGCTCTCCCCTCTGGGCTGGTGCTGCTGCCTCACACCTAGCTCGTCTTCACGCTGTTGAAACCAAAGCTTTCAGAATCATTGGAATCTCCCGTGATGAAGCTATCTCTGAGGGCCTTTCACTCACTCACCGCAGGCAGGTAGGTGGTCTTTCTGTCTTCTACCGACTCCTCTCCGGCCTTGCTCCCCCAGCTCTCGCTGTGCTCTGTCCCCCAAATATTCCTACAGGTCGCACAAGATCTGCCAGCAACCCTCTGATGGTTAAACTGCCGAAATCTCGGCTCTCTGCTCACCTTCACTCTTTCATTCCACTTTTCTCCCGCCTCTGGAACAAACTCCCTCACTCCCTTCAATCCCACTCCTCCCTCCAGGTCTTTAAAACAGCTGTTCACCACCATCTCTTATCTTCCCCCATCCAAAACCTTGATCTTTTCTACCCCCACTAATTCACCCCAGATCCACCTTGTTTGAAATTCCAACTTCTTTCATGGAAGTCCTGGCAGTGTCCATATGTTTTATACCTCTCCCACCCCCCCCCCCCCTTCCCATGCCTCCACCCCAAAGCCCTCTCCCTCCCACAGATCTCTCAATGTCTCCATGTCTCTCGGTCCCTGCTCTCAAATGTTGTATTTGTGTCCTTCCCCCTCTCTCCCCATCTTGTCTACCGCTCCCGATGTTATATGTTTTATGTGTCGGTTTGTCTTTCTGTGTGATTAATGTTCGCTCTTTCACGAGCCTCGATCTTGTATCCAAAAAAAAGAAGAAAAAAAAAAGGTGACATCATTATATTACATGAACAAAAAGGATAAATGATTGAATCCAATGAAATAAATAAAAACGAAGGATTTTGAAAGACAATATGGTCAAATCCAAAGAAATAATTGTCACAAAAATAAACGTCTCAAAAAGGCATCTTAATTTATTAACATTGACAAATGAAAAAGGAGTGAAAATCAAATCAATAGAATTCATCGGATATCTATGTATCTTTTTGTTCACGGTTTTTTTGCAAAGACCGCTTGGCCAACACCACAGAATTTGGGACACAGACAAAGTTCGACTCAGGGATTGTACTCAGGGTATTTTCATTCCCACCTCAGTGTTTAAAGACCCCAAATACCCCCATCATCTCTCAGGAACTCATCCCATGTTTTCCTCGGACGGCTCCAGTTCTCCTTCCATTCACATTCATATTTATGCACCTCTTCACACAGCTGCCCTCCCCCATCCTTTCCATGTGTCTGAACCACTTCAACCTACCCCGATGCATCACCTCACGAATGCTCACAATACCTAACCGATTTGTGATTTCCACATTTGGTTTCTTGTCCTTCAGTGTCACGTTACATGTCCATCTCACCATTCTCATTTCATTTCGTTCACACCTCCGTTCATCCTCCTTTTTGATCGCCCAGGTTTCACTGCCGTACAACATTGCACTACGAATGCAAGCAGTTAAAAGGTTCCCCTTGAGTTGGAGAAAGATCCCCCTTGATGTCAATCGGGGAAACAACTCCCTAAACTTCCTGCAACCACTTCATCAATTTATCCATGAGAGGATTTGGTTAAATATTGATGGTGTGTATGTTATCCATGATCATATGGAGATTTATATGGTGGTCATTGGTTGAACATCAAAACAAAAGCCGCCGTGTTTTAATACTTGTTTCAGTTTATTTTGCTGACGGGGCGGATATGTATTTGGAGTTCCTGTATAAGAAGGTTGCGGCAACCTGGATTTTGACGCTATTTTGTTTCCATCGAACACAGCGTATGGAACATGCGCCCATTGTGCTTGAAGCGCAATGTGTTACTTTGATACCACACAAGACGGAGATTATATTCCTTAATGCTTTCTTGTCATTCTTCCAACTCGTCACTGATGTGTGCCTGATGTGAGGTGTGCAGAGTGTGTTCGTGGAAGAGATACACAGGTAGTGACTGAATGCAGAAATTTGAAAGAAATGTAAAACAGAAATGGAGTCACACCAAAAAGACTCCAGAATAGAAAAAAAAACAATTGTGAGTGAAAAAAAAGAAAAATAGCTTGGGAATATCGATTGATCGATTGTGTGCTCTGCCTGAAGCCAGGTCCGAGGCTGCTTGCCAAGGGTGATATTGGGCCTGAAGAGGAAGGGAAAAGGTGGTTGTATTGCCTTCCAAGCAGTTAGTCAGGGCAGGAATTGTTCATTTGAGCAGGATGCTGGTGATAACTCACCTCTCTTGGTTTAAAATGAGAAAGAAGAAATTGCGAAAGAATAAAGAAGGAATAAAAGAAGGCCACATCAAAATGTCGATGAGCCACAAGTGAAGGGGACATTTCTTTCCAACTCTTAATTTATTTTAACACAAGTACTGTGCCACTGAAAACATGTGTGTGCATGTAATCCTTCACATGTGTGGAAAAAATATATGTAACACATATGCATATGCAATCATTATTTTCTATTATCATTAAATATGCCATCATTTTGACACAACACAACCATATAATTCTCAAGAAGTCTACAGCGTTGTCCGATATACAAATAATACAGGGGATGAATATTGTTGTTCATGGTAAATTGGAACAAGATGGTGTAGACGGACCACGTGACCACAATTTCCCGTGTTGAAACCGCTGAACTGAGAAAATATAGAATGATTGTAACCCAAGTGAAGTGAAGCCGCCGTGTGGCCATCTTGGGGAGCACAACTCGACTCACATAAACTCGTTATGTAACAGGAACATTGTTGGTGTTTAACATTATATAACAGGAACATTGTGGGTCAAACCTTTGATAAACGAGAACTCATCAATGAACTCGGTCTCCACCTTCACCTTCACAATAAAATCTGAAAATAAAAACATCACATTCAAACTCAAGTTTAAGGAGCATTTCTAAAGAAAATCGTCATCACAAGAGATATTCAGAAAAAGCGAACTTTTCAATCCCGTGAAAAATATATTTTTGAAACGACTTGGAAAAGTAAAACAACAAAGAGTTTTTACTTTCATAAAATGAAGGAAACAAACCCAACAATCTCTCTTGGTCAATATTGACAAACTAACAAAGGTACCCGGCATTGCCTTCCCCCTCCAGACTCCTCACACACTCCCAACAGACTCCCAACGGACTTCCACCACACTCCCTCCGGACTCCCACCACACTCCCTCCGGACTCCCACCACACTCCCTCCGGACTCCCACCACACTCCCTCCGGACTCCCACCACACTCCCTCTGGACTCCCACCACACTCCCTCTGGACTCCCACCACACTCCCTCCGGACTCCCACCACACTCCCTCCGGACTCCAACCACACTCCCTCCGGACTCCAACCACACTCCCTCCGGACTCCCACCACACTCCCTCCGGACTCCCAACACACTCCCTCCAGGACTCCCACCACACTCCCTCCGGACTCCCACCACACTCCCTTCGGACTCCCACCGGACTCCCACCACACTCCCTCCAAACACACTTTAGTAGATCACAGGTGATGAAGGTTGTGGTCATTTTTCATCAAATCCTGTGCGTCGTTTCAGACAAGAAGTTCCGAGTTGCAGGTTCAGGTAAAAAAAAAAGGTTCCGTTTGAAAGATAATAATTAATTTAATAAAAAACACCGATTTTGAAAAAGAAGAAGATGCGATATTGATTTCTTCACGTGGAGATTCAAGAGCAAAACGTTGTTTATTCTACCAAAGGTAAACGTTGTTTATTCTACCAAAGGTAAACGTTGTTTATTCTACCAAAGGTAAACGTTGCTTATTCTACCAAAGGTAAACGTTGTTTATTCTACCAAAGGTAAACGTTGTTTATTCTACCAAAGGTAAACGTTTATTCTACCAAAGGTAAACGTTGTTTATTCTACCAAAGGTAAACGTTGCTTATTCTACCAAAGGGAAACGTTGTTTATTCTACCAAAGGTGAACGTTGTTTATTCTACCAAAGGTAAACGTTGTTTATTCTACCAAAGGTGAACGTTGTTTATTTCCACTGAAGGGAAACGTTGTTTATTCTACCAAAGGAAAACGTTGTTTTTTTCCACTGAAGGGAAACGTTGTTTATTCTACCAAAGGTAAACGTTGTTTATTCTACCAAAGGTGAACGTTGTTTATTTCCACTGAAGGGAAACGTTGTTTATTCTACCAAAGGAAAACGTTGTTTTTTTTCCACTGAAGGGAAACGTTGTTTATTCTACCAAAGGTAAACGTTGTTTATTCTACCAAAGGTGAACGTTGTTTTTTTCCACTGAAGGGAAACGTTGTTGATTCTACCAAAGGAAAACGTTGTTTTTTTCCACTGAAGGGAAACGTTGTTTATTCTACCAAAGGTGAACGTTGTTTATTCTACCAAAGGTAAACGTTGTTTATTCTACCAAAGGTGAACGTTGTTTATTCTACCAAAGGTAAACGTTGTTTATTCTACCAAAGGTAAACGTTGTTTATTCTACCAAAGGTAAACGTTGTTTATTCTACCAAAGGTAAACGTTGTTTATTCTACCAAAGGTGAACGTTGTTTATTCTACCAAAGGTAAACGTTGTTTATTCTACCAAAGGTAAACGTTGTTTTTTTCCACTGAAGGTAAACACTGTTTATTCTACCAAAGATAAACGTTCTCGAAAGAGACGGAAAATTTCTGTCGTAATATTTGTTAATAGTTTTGATAAATGTGCATGGAAGGAGAACACAAACAACAACAACAACAACAACGTGTTGCAAAATATTCCTTTTCGCGCGTTTTACATCGTCAGTGATCCTCACAGATTGGATGTTATATTATGTTAGTGAAGTAAAACATGGGTAATGATGAAACCTGGAAGTGAGGGGAGGCTCACCTATAATAAGGTGTGGAGGTGATTATGTACGAGGGAACCGGATCAGGACATCGACACGATCTCGTACGAGGAACCCGATCAGGACATAGACACGATATTGTACGAGGGGACCCGATCAGGAGATGGACACGATATTGTACGAGGGGACCAGATCAGGACATCGACACGATATTGTACGAGGGAACCCGATCAGTACATCGACACGATCTTGTACGAGGGAACCAGATCACGACATAGACACGATATTGTACGAGGGGAGCAGATCAGAACATCGACACGATATTGTCCGAGGGGACCCGATCAGGAGATAGACACGATATTGTGCGAGGGGACCAGATCAGGTCATAGACACGATATTGTCCGAGGGAACCAGATCAGGAGATAGACACGATATTGTACGAGGGGACCCGATCAGGAGATAGACACGATATTGTACGAGGGGACCAGATCAGGAGATAGACACGATATTGTACGAGGGGACCCGATCAGGAGATAGACACGATATTGTACGAGGGGACCAGATCAGGAGATAGACACGATATTGTGCGAGGGGACCAGATCAGGCATAGACACGATATTGTCCGAGGGAACCAGATCAGGACATAGACATGATATTGTACGAAGGAACCCGATCCGTACATGGTGTGATTTTCCATATCAATGATTATTTATTTAAATAGGACACAGCACGGACGCCGCACGGGAACGAACAGTACGTACTGGGTCCAGACTCCTCATTCCCAGAAGAACGTCCCGGACTGACCCTGTTTCCTCCATCTGAGCCGCTCCTCCATCCCGGGGGATTCGTTCTTTGCTCCACCATGGACACATCTCCCTTCATCGCGCACATTTCGTGTGGTACAGTGTTATACAGTACATGAGGTACAGTGTGACACAAAGTCCGTGTTCTCAATCGATCGCTGAAAAGAGTTGATTCATCAATTCCAATCCGCAGATTCGGCACAAATCTAAAACTTCGTCAAAAATGATAAAATATCTGAAATTCTGGTTCGAACCAAACAAGGACTGTTTGTTATTAGAACTTTTAAAAGCGATCCTTGGTTATTTTACCGAACTAGAAATCATAATGAAGATCATTTTGGAAACTTAACACGAAACATCGGCTTGTTCCGTCAGGCACCGTCTGGAAAGAGGTTCATGCGGAACGGATGGCTTGGTACGGGATAGCAAGCTGCTTGTTCAGGGAAAATGCCCGATATATCAACGAACAACTGGGAGAGCGAGGAAAGAGGTTGATGCGGAACGGATGGCTTGGTAAGGGATAGCAAGCTGCTTGTTCAGGGAAAATACCCGATATATACACGAACAACTGGGAGAGCGAGGAAAGAGGTTGATGCGGAATAGATGGATTGGGAAGTGATAGTGTAGGAGCTGGGCTCCAACGTAAATCGGAAGAATGGACGCGACAAAAAGCTGGAATTCGTCCGAGTTTCTTTATTGTGTCAAATCAACTCGGGTACTCTGAAAAGCCCGTTTATCGGGCAGCAATATATATACACATTATCCCGGAGCGTTTGCCCGGGAAAGGCGAGACCGGGCGTGCCCGGGCGTCCTGGGCGAACCCTGGAAAGGCGAGTCTGGACATGCCCGGGCGTCCTGGACGAGGCCTGGCAAGTCGAGAGCGGGCATGCCCGGGCGTCCTGGACGAGCCCTGGAAAGGCGAGCCCGGCATGGTGATCGCTCCGCGTCCTCGGTAGGTGCAAGGCGATTGTGTATACCCAGCGGTAGCCGCTACAATAGCAAGCTGCTTGTTCAGGGAAAATACCCGAGATATCCACGAACAACAAGAGAGCGAGGAAAGAGCAGAGAGGAATAAAGAGAATTGGACAGACTGGAAATAGACAAAGAAAGGTCATTGGAGTGGAGAAGAAGGACGAGAAAACGTGGGAACAGGAATACTGCACTGTAAACTGTAAAGGGTGGAGACCTGTAATACCCTCTCCCACCTGGAGTCGGCGCTGTACGATACACATTTGCATAGAGAATTTGCGACGCACCCACACTCCCATCCCAAGTTTGGATGCAATCTCGGGTGAGAACTGTCGGAGAAGTCGTGTGACAAACACCGGTCCGTGAATTTTCGTCTGGATGAAGAAATTGTTTTTTCTCTTTAGTAGAAAATTTTCTCTGATGCTTCTTCTTCACCTTTCCGACTTTCTTTCTTTACCGCATGTTCTGTCTGACTCTTTCCTTTCTTTTTTTTCTGACTTTCAGTGGCTTTTTTCACACTGACGCACATCGAGAAGCCCAGGACGGGGACACTCACAGGGCGCCGTTGGATGGGAACTTTATCGAATAGTCACAGAAAAAGGGAAATGAGGCAGAAAACTGCAGCAAGACGTTTATGGACACAATTATCAAAATGTGAAAAACAGATTTTTACAAAACAAAAATCACGATTAATTCAAACCATTTTCAACCATCTTCCACGGAATGTTATATCCTTAAAATGTTGATCCCGTTTTTGTGTCGCAGAAATCAAAACACATTGACAGTGATCATAATCTGAGTTGTCAGGTTCATAAACAGTGCCACACAGCAGGAGTTTCCACAGTTCAAAACGATTATCGTTAAAAGTTTAAACAAAAAGGAACTGTCCATGTTAAAGTTGCGCACACGACCTCGGACGAATGTGGGACAATGACAAAAGCTTTCTTATCGTCGATGCAGGAGGTGGACAATTTAGTTCTTCACATTTTGCAATTTTCCAGTATAGTCATGTTCAGTAAATTGATCCACAACAACCTCTCTTACATCTCTTTTGTTCTGCCTCTAAACCTCCTTGCTGTGTTAGATGATGGTACATCGTTTCTGATGATTCCTGTAAGCAGTTTGTTTGGGGCTGGGAGGAATGTTATCGGACGGTATTTGTGGGGAAGGTGGGTTCGCTCCCATTTTGGGAAGAGAAAGGTGTTCCCAGCTATGAGCCACTCATCCACTCCCTTTTCCTCTTGGATCAGTTCATTAAATGTCCTGTTGTTGTGATTGTGAAGAGCATCAGGTTGTTTTCGCCAGAAATTTGGAATTCCATCCAAACCTGGGCGTTTGAAGTTTGGCATTTTTTGAAGTTGTTTTCCAATTTCCTCTTCATCAATAAATCAATGGGGGCATTTCCTCGAGATGTTGCTTCTTCTTTTCCAAGTTTGGGATCCATTCTGCTTCCTTGTTATTTTCTTTTTGATCTTAAAAAAATCCTTTAAAAAATATTTACAGTTTTTCTTTTTCAGGGGGAGTTGATATATTCTCCTGTTTTTTCCCCAATTCATAGTAAAATCTCTTTTGTTTACTTTCAAACACGTGGTTTTGTTTTCTCCTGTTGTTTCCTTCTTCATAGTTTTTTTTTATCTTCCTCGTTATCATTTCTATTTTGAGTTTGTTTTCAGCACCCAAGCACTCGATGTCTTTGTCTTCGATTTTGTGTTTGATTTTTTTATTCTTTGCATTCTCTCTTTGTTAGTCTTGGGTGTCTTTCCTTTCCTGAACTGTTGTATTTGTTCAACTTCCTTCCACAGTTGCTCTCTTTGTGTCTCGAATCTGTCTCCAAGGTTGAATTTGGTTTCTATTTGAAGGACCTGGTTTTTTTCTTCTTCTGGTGTTGTTCTCCCATTACTTTTTCTTGAATAAAGAGTTCCGCTCGAAACAGACATCGATTTCCTTCAAGGTGGATGATATTGAAATCATTATTAGCCGTGTCGCAAGACGCTGGTCATAGTGCCCTCTGCTGTTGTTGTTGTTGTTCTTCTTCTTCTTGTTCTTCTTCTTGTTCTTGCAGAGAAGACAAAACCTCAAAGCTCCACCCATTGTGGGAGAGGCTTCATATAAACAAATATCCACCATTTTATTGACTCGCATAGCTTTGAGGCCTGTTTTGTAGGCCCATGGTGTCTTCCTCTCTCACACAGTTTTATTTCAAATCAAATTCGATATATCATTTCATTTTTCACAGTCGCTAACATAGTTTTAGACTCGGTTGAAAAAAAACGGGAAGAAAATCTGATGAAAGTTGCCCTTTATAGAACGAAATGAATTCTCAAAGGCCTGTAACTTCAAGTCCATTGAGATTTTTTTTTTTTAAATCGCGGCATGGTCAGTCATACACCGCCCGAAATAAGAGACGGGAAAATGCCGAGATATATATATTTTGTTTAAATCGCGGCATGGTCAGTCATACACCGCCCGAAATAACAGACGGGAAAATGCCGAGATATATTAAAAATTCGTCCATTTGATGACAATTGTCACGATGAAATATTTAATTTATACGTCGTCACAATAATGTGGAGAGAGGAGCATAGCTTCGTTCACGTGTCGCCACATACGGGAAATTGCCGAGATATATTTTTTTTAAATCGCGGCATGGTCAGTCATACACCGCCTGAAATAACAGACGGGAAAATGCCGAGATATATTAAAAATTCGTCGCCACACACGGGAAATTGCCGAGATATGTTTTTTTTAAATCGCGGCATGGTCAGTCATACACCGCCTGAAATAACAGACGGGAAAATACCGAGATATATTTAAAATTCGTCGCCACACACGGGAAATTGCCAAGATATATTTTCACTTTGCACAAAAATAACATCAAGTAATCGAATCAAAAGGAATGTCCTGTGCCTATAACATCGACGTTATAGGCACAGCTGCATCTAGGCATTGTGTAACATCGACGCGGCTTTTGTTTTAATTAAAACTTTTTGTACTTGTTTTTCTTATTGAATGGCTGGTTTCATCTCACTAAGATTTTTGTCCATTTATTGTTTTCTATGCGATAAAGTTTTGGTCTTTCACTCAGTTTTATCAATTTCATCTCTTCTATTTTGTTGGCTCACTCTTCTTCTAGTCGAAGCTGCTCTTCTTCATCTTCACCATCCTTCTCTCCCTCATTCTGCTGCTCTCCCTCATCTTTCTGCCCATCAACATCTGCCTTTTCCATTCTTTTCCCCTTCGTTTGTGCCTGATTCTCCTGGTCTTTCTCTCTGAACTGGTCTTGCCCCTCTTTCAGGAGAACACCGTCATTCTTTCTTTTTGCCACACTCTTTCTTTGCTTCCTTTGCTCCGGCTCTATGTCGGGGTTTGGTCCCCCATGTCATTGCACAGCCAACACTTCCTCTCATGCCATCTTGGCCAAATTCCTGCCATACAAAGTGTGTGTGTGTGTGTGTGTGTGTGTGTGTTTGTTAGAAATGTGAGGAATAGAAATGAATAAAACGAGATGTGTGTGTGTGGTTTGTGTCCGGCAGTAAACAATTTTCATGCAATTCACATGAAATTTAAGAATTTGCAATTTGGATCACTGAAATGGTTCACCACTTAAAAGTTAGAAGCCGATTGTTTTTATTTTAAGATTAAAAAGTCAAGGTTGCATAAAAACGCAGATTTTCATCTGATTGACCTGAAATTTAAAGAATTTGCATGTTGGGTCACACAATTGGTTCTGCAGTCAAAAGCTATAAGTTAATTGGTTTGTTTTTTTCATTAAAAGGTCAAAGGTGCACACCAAGGGTGCGTAAAAGCGGCCTTGGGGAAATGCCACGACAAGCTATCTGTTCACCTTAACACAGATTTCGCCCAGTGGAATATCCCATGGGAAACATAGAAAATGAAGATGCTCCATCGCGTGACGCTTTGTCGTCTTATCACCTTTGGTTGGGATTGGAAAAGTAACGGCCGACTGTATAACGGTCAGACAGACAGACATACAGACACCAAGTTGCGTGTTGTTGTACAATTATGTTTGTGTGTCCTTTTTCTTTGGTCTCCATTTGTTTGTCGTCTGATTTCATCACTTAATTACTTTATTCGGACGTTGTATTTGCATTTATGGGTTTTTCTGATTGCAATAATCTTTTTAAGTGAAACTTTATCGGCTTTTGAAGATACTTCTTGACTTTTTAGTTTCTCATGGAAACTTTTTCTGCGTATCTCCAACCTATCATGCGTGGAATATACTTTACAATAGAGGATGGTCTCCTCTGTGGATCAGCTTGCTTCCTTTTAATCCACGAGTTTGCTCGTTGGCACATTGGATCAAATTCTCATTGTTCAGTCTTCTCGTCCTTGTAGTATACCTGCCTGCTGCACTGCTTGAGCATGAGCTTGTCTTTCACAAGGACCAGATGTGCTTTGGTCAGGACGGAGAGTGCGGGGGCAGGGAGTTATATGTCAGTTATTATTATTGCCAAATGATACACCTGTTATTGTTGGTTTTTTTTGCAATTTGTTTTGTAATAAGAATGCCTTGCCCTGGGAGGTCCTATTAAACTGCTCTGTACACCGAAAAAAGCACGCGTTTCGAAATACGGGGATTGCTCCGGATTATTTGCAGTTAATTGGAGTAACTCATGAGATCATAATGATCATTTTGGTACATCAGAAAACTCCAGTCGAATGTCACAAAAACCAACACACACACACACACACACACACACACACACACACACACACACACACACACACACACACACACACACACACACACACACACACACACACACACACTCCGTGAAGAGTATATTTTGATCATCTTCAGTTTTGTCATAGTTTGGGGGCCAGGCGTTATCTCTTCAGGTTTGCGCTTTCGTTTAAAAAACAGTCTCATGAGGTTGATATATTCTCTCTTGCGTGATTTCTTTCATGTCTTTTCATTGGTGAGGGATGAGCAAAAGCCTTGTTGCAAACAGAACACATGTAGGGCTTCTCTCCTGTGTGTATTGTTTGATGAATTATTAATGTTGCTCTTTTAACAAATGCCTTAAGACACACAGAACACCTGTGGGGCTTCTCTCCTGTGTGCATGTTTTGATGTTGATGCAAATACGATGAAGAAGTAAAACCCTTATTGCAAACAGAACACTTGAATGGCTTCTTTCCTGTGTGGATTATTTGACGTTTATGCAAATACGATGAAGAAGTAAAATCCTTATTGCAAACAGAACACTTGAATGGTCTCTGAATTCCTTGGATATTCTTGAGAGAGTCTGTACAGCTTTTACAACTGCGGATGGAAGACACACTGTGAAATGCATCTTTTTTTTGAGAATCAGTGTGTGTCATCTGACGATTTAAAACTTCTGAGCAGAAAAACTGGGAACAGTAGGAACAAGAAACCAGTTCCATTTGTTTCACTGGAAAGACAAATCAAAAAAGCATTCAAAATTCACCAAAACATTAAAATATTGCAGAATTGACAAGTATTTCTCTCAGATTAGATTAAACATTTGACATATTTCTGCACTTCGCTCAATGGAAAAGCTCCATATCAAGGATTGAAAAATAGGACCACGACTCCTGAAGCTCACCTGGATCAGGAGCAACAGTCACTTCAATCCCCCACAGACTCCCTCAACCCTGATATTTTTAATGCCGTGAACAAACTTTGGTACATCACGGGCGATTAAGGTTGTGGGCAAGTTTCATCGAAATTGTGTGTGCAGTTTCAGAGAAAAGAGCAAAACCTATCTTGGGGGGTGGGGGGCGGGGGGAATCAACCCTACCCACCTACCCCCCGTAGACCACTTTAATGAGCCCAGATTTTGTTGTGGTCAATATACCCTCGTTCAGCATCAAATATGAAGCTTGTGGCCAAGTTTCATCAACATCGTGTGTTTGGTTCAAGCGACAATGACTGAAGTGTTTGCAGACACTCACTCACTCACTCACTGACTGACTTATGTACAAAGACCCTGCTCGATCGCACACGATGAAGAAGTCCCAGTAATCTTGTCAAGTCCCAGTAATCTCAATTGGTTTGTTATTCACAATTTATTTCCGCCAATGTGAATTGGAGGAGGAAAGACTTTCAAACTTTAGCTTCTTGTGTAAAGTGCACAAAGGTCTCTGGGGGATTTCAAATTGAAGCAATATCCCTGTCTCGACATAAAAACAGATGAAGTGGGGAAACACTTTGAACGCATCTACAATTCTCCAAGGATTGCAAATAAGTAATTTATTCAGGAAATTAAACAAAATAAGTACACACGGTGTGATGCGAGCTCTCCGTAACTCGGCTTACCCTCGAGTAGCTGCTCAGCTTTGCTCGGCTCCGCGGGAGGAGAATCACATGATTCCTGCTTTACATCCACATTGCTCAAAGCATCCTGGGAGGTCTGAAGAGAGTTACTCTGGAAGGTTTCCATCTTGACCAGAGGAGCTTCATCTGTAAATCATGTGACATCATTATATTACACAAACAAAAAGGATAAATGATTGAATCCAATGAAATAAATAAAAACGAAGGATTTTGAAAGACAATTTGGTCAAATCCCAAGAAATAAATGTCACAAAAATAAACGTCTCAAAAAGACATCTCAATTTAACATTGACAAATGAAAAAGGAGTGAAAATCAAATAAATAAAATTCATCGGATATCTATGTATCTTTTTGTTCACGGTTTTTTTGCAAAGACAGCTTGGCCAACACCACAGAATTTGGGACACAGACAAAGTTCGACTTGGGGATTGTACTCAGGGTATTTTCATTCCCACCTCAGCCTTTAAAGACCCCAAATACCCCTATCATCTCTCAGCAACTCATCCCATGTTTTCCTCGGACGGCTCTAGTTCTCCTTCCATTCACATTCATATTTATACACCTCTTCACACAGCTGCCCTCCCCCATCCTTTCCATGCGTCTGAACCACCTCAACCTACCCCGATGCATCACCTCACGAATGCTCACTATACCTAACCGATTTATTAATTCCACATTTGGTTTCTTATCCTTCAGTGTCACATTACATGTCCATCTCACTATTCTCATTTCATTTCATTCACACCTCCGTTCATCCTCCTTTTTGATCGCCCAGGTTTCACTGCCGTACAACATTGCACTACGAACGCAAGCAGTTGAAAGGTTCCCCTTGAGTTGGAGAAAGATCCCCCTTGATGTCAATCGGGGAAACAACTCCCTAAACTTCCTGCAACCACTTCATCAATTTATCCATGAGAAGATTTGGGTAAATATTGATGGTGTGTATGTTATCCATGATCATATGGAGATTTATATGGTAGTCATTGGTTAAACATCAAAGGGAGTGAGCCCCTTAGCAAAGCGAGCGATTTTTTTTTTCATAGCGTCATAGCGTTCATAGCGTCATAGCGTTTCATAGCGTTTCATCGCGTAATAGCGATTTTTTTTTTCATAGCGTCATATCGTTCATAGCGTTCATAGCGTTTCATAGCGTTTCATAGCGATTTTTTTTTCATAGTGTCATAGCGTCATAGCGTTCATAGCGTCATATCGTTCATAGCGTCATCGCGTTTCATCGCGTAATAGCGATTTTTTTTTTCATAGCGTCATAGCGGTCATAGCGTTTCATAGCATCATAGCGATTTTTTTTTTCATAGCGGTCATAGCGTTTCATAGCGTCATAGCGATTTTTTTTTTCATAGCGTCATATCGTTCATAGCGTCATAGTGTTATCACGTGATCGCTCTGACCGAATCAACGCCCACCTGCTCTGATTCCGTTGATTCCGTGCGCTGAAATGCGCTGAGGTAAATATGAATAAAAAATATGGATCGTCAAATATTTTGAGTTCGGCCATGTTTGTCCCACGTTCAATGGCCATGTCTATGTCAAATATCAAGCACGTAAGCCTCTCCGTTTAGGAGTCTATCGGTAACATTACACACACACACACACACACACACACACACACACACACACACACACACACACACACACACACACACACACACACACACACACACACACACACACACACACACTGTGTTTTATATATATAGATAACAATTGTGAGTGAAAAAAAAGAGAAATGGCTTGGGAATATCGATTGATCGATTGTGTGCTCTGCCTGAAGCCAGGTCCGAGGCTGCTTGCCAAGGGTGATATTGGGCCGGAAGAGGAAGGGAAAAGGTGGTTGCATTGCCTTCCAAGCAGTTAGTCAGGGCAGGAGGTGTTCATTTGAGCAGGATGCTGGTGATAACTCACCTCTCTTGGTTTAAAATGAGAAAGAAGACATTGCGAAAGAACAAAGAAGGAATAAAAGAAGGCCACATCAAAATGTCGATGAGCCACAAGTGAAGGGGACATTTCTTTCCAACTCTTACTTTATTACCTTCGCAAAAGCGGAAGGTTATGTTTTGATCGCTGTGTATTTATTTGTATGTCTGTGTGTGTGTGTGTGTGTGTGTATGTTATTCGCATAACTCAAAAAGTATTCAACCGAATTGCATGAAATTTGGTGGGATGATTGGTTATTATACGGGACACATTTGATTAGATTTTGGGAGCAATCGGGTCAAAGGTCAAGGTCAAGGTTTTTTGTCATAACTCGGTCAATTCTTATCCGATTTGCATGAAATCAGCACCAAACTGTTCACTGTTCTGTTCTCTACACTCCCATGCCAAGTACAGAACAGTAGCTGCGGCGAAGGTATGCGCTCTACCGAGTGCCCGTTCTAGTTTTAACACAAGTACTGTGCCGCTGAAAACATGCGTGTGCATGTAATCATTCACATGTGCAGAAAACATATGTAACACATATGCATGTGCAATCATTCTTTTCTATTGTCATTAAATATGCCATCATTTTGACACAACACAACCATATAATTCTCAAGTATACAGCGTTGTCCGATATACAAATAATGCAGGGGATGAATATTGTTGTTCACGGTAAATTGGAACAAGATGGTGTAGACGGACCACGTGACCACAATTTCCCGTGATGAAACCGCTGAATTGAGAAAATATAGAATGATTGTATCCCAAGAGAAGTGCAGCCGCCGTGTGGCCATCTTGGTTAGCACAACTCGACTCACATAAACTCGTTATGTAACAGGAACATTGTTGGTGTTTAACATTATACAACAGGAACATTGTGGGTCAAACCTTTGATAAACGAGAACTCATCAATGAACTCGGTCTCCACCTTCACCTTCACAATAAAATCTGAAAATAAAAACATCACATTCAAACTCAAGTTTAAGGAGCATTTCTAAAGAAAATCGTCATCACAAGAGATATTCAGAAGAAGCGAACTTTTCAATCCCATGAAAAATATGTTTTTGAAACGACTTGGAAAAGTAAAACAACAAAGAGTTTTTACTTTCATAAAATGAAGGAAACAAACCCAACAATCTCTCTTGGTCAATATTGACAAACTAACAAAGGTACCCGGCATTGCCTTCCCCCTCCAGACTCCTCCCACACTCCCAACGGTCTCCCACCACACTCCCTCCGGACTCCCACCACACTCCCTCTGGACTCCCACCACCCACCCTCCGGACTCCCACCACACACCCTCCGGACTCCCACCACACACCCTCCGGACTCCCACCACACACCCTCCAGACTCCCTCTGGACTCCCACCACACTCCCTCTGGACTCCCATCACACTCCCTCTGGACTCCCACCACACTCCCACCACACTCCCCCCGGACTCCCACCACACACACTCCGGACTCCCACCGGACTCCCTCCGGACTCCCAACGGACTCCCACCACACTCCCTCCGGACTCCCACCACACTCCCTCCGAACTCCCACCACACTCCCTCCGAACTCCCACCACACTCCCTCCGGACTCCCAGCACAGTCCCTCCGGACTCCCAGCACACCCCCAACGGACCCCCAACGGACTCCCAACGGACTCCCACCACACTCCCTCCGGACTCCCACCACACTCCCTCCGGACTCCCACCACACTCCCTCCGGACTCCCACCACACTCCCTCCGGACTCCCACCACACTCCCTCCGGACTCCCACCACACTCCCTCCGGACTCCCACCACACTCCCTCCGGACTCCCACCACACTCCCTCCGGACTCCCACCACACTCCCTCCGGACTCCCACCACACTCCCTCCGGACTCCCACCACACTCCCTCCGGACTCGCACCACACTCCCTCCGGACTCGCACCACACTCCCTCCGGACTCCCACCACACTCCCTCCGGACTCCCACCACACTCCCTCCGGACTCCCACCACACTCCCTCCGGACTCCCACCACACTCCCTCCGGACTCCCACCACACTCCCTCCGGACTCGCACCACACTCCCTCCGGACTCGCACCACACGCCCTCCGGACTCGCACCACACTCCCTCCGGACTCCCTCCGGACTCCCAACGGACTCCCTCCGGACTCCCACCACACTCCCTCCGGACTCCCACCACACTCCCTCCGGACTCCCACCACACTCCCTCCGGACTCCCACCACACTCCCTCCGGACTCCCACCTTACACACTCCGGACTCCCACCGGACTCCCACCACACTCCCTCCAGACTCCCACCACACTCCCTCCGAACTCCCACCACACTCCCTCCGGACTCCCACCACACTCCCTCCGGACTCGCACCACACTCCCTCCGGACTCGCACCACACTCCCTCCGGACTCGCACCACACTCCCTCCGGACTCCCAACGGACTCCCTCCGGACCCCCACCACACTCCCTCCGGACTCCCACCACACTCCCTCCGGACTCCCACCACACTCCCTCCGGACTCGCACCACACTCCCTCCGGACTCGCACCACACTCCCTCCGGACTCGCACCACACTCCCTCCGGACTCCCACCACACTCCCTCCAAACACACTTTAGTAGATCACAGGTGATGAAGGTTGTGGTCATTTTTCATCAAATCCTGTGTGTCGTTTCAGACAAGAAGTTCCGAGTTGCAGGTTCAGGTAAAAAAAGGTTCCGTTTGAAAGATAATGATTAATTTAATTTTAAAAACACAGATTTTGAAAAAGAAGAAGATGCGATATTGATTTCCTCACGTGGAGATTCGATAGCAAAACGTTGTTTATTCTACCAAAGGTAAACGTTGTTTATTCGGTTTATCCGGTAAAAGGGTTCCGCTTCCGGTCCCTCGAGCGACGGGGCTTGCTTTGATCTCTCCACGGCATCAAAGTTTGAGTGTTTTCCCGTTCGTTTCTTTGTCAAATTTCCGCTGCGTATTTTGTTGTGTATGTGTTATTGTGTGTTTCTATTTGGTTTTGTAGTTGTTGCAAATTTGTGTGTAATTAGTCGTTTCTTTGTCCGCGCCAAGTGCGGCCTGGTGGCTCGTGCGGCCTCCTCGTCTCGACTTGTGCCCCGCCCCCTATATTCACGTTTGTTCTTTCACCTCTGCTCCTGCTTTCTCAAATCCACGTTCTCACTTAGAGACTTTTCCCAGATTGTTTTCATGGTTTTGTTTAAATATTTATTTAAATATGTTTAAACCGCAGCGGTGATCCCCCACCCCCCGCCCCCCCCAGGATTTCCATGTTTTAAACGTTTCCCAGTGTGTACCCTGGATAAGAATAGGTACGCCGTATCCCTGCGTGTCGTAGGAGGCGACTAAGAGGGTTGGCGTCAGGAAGGGCATCCGGCCATAAAAAAAAACATTGCCTCAAAAAGAGAACCATGACAATTACAACTACATGTGGGCAGGGTACAGCCCGAAGTGGAGATCGGTTTCTGAGGTTTGGGACATGGAATGTAGGGACAATGACAGGGAGATCAGGAGAAGTGGTGGAAGTATTGGTCAGAAGAAGAGTGGACATATGTTGTGTGCAAGATACGAGATGGAAGGGAAGTGGTGTGAGAATGGTGAAGGGTAGGCAGGGACAGAAATACAAGTTTGTGTGGCAAGGGTGCCTGGAGGGCGTGAATGGTGTTGGTGTGCTGTTTTCTGAGGAGTTTGTAGACAGTGTGGTGAGTGTGACTAGAGTGAGTGATAGGTTGATGATGGTGAAAATGATGATTGGAAAGCTCTTGGTGAACGTCATCTCGGGATATGCTCCGTAGGTTGGTCGGAGCGATGAAGAGAAGGACAAGTTCTGGTGTGCGATAGAGAAGCTGATGGAAAACGTGAAAGATGAAGTTGTTGTGGTAGGAGGAGACCTAAATGGACATGTGGGAAGGAGTATGGATGGTTTTGACGGAGTTCATGGGGGTTACGGATATGGAGTGAGAAATGGAGAAGGTGAAAGGATTTTGGAGTTTGCTGATGGAGCTGATTTGTTGATTTGTAATACTCAGTTCCAGAAAGAGGATAATAAGCTTGTTACATACACGTCAGGTGGGTCGACGACAACCGTTGACTACCTGATGGTGCGTAGGCGAGATAGGGGGCACCTCCGAGACACAAAGGTGATCCCGGGGGAGGAGGCTGTTTCACAGCACCACTTGGTTGTCTGCGACGTAAGGGTGAAAGGTGCGAGGAGAGCTCGGCGGGTGAAGTACCAACCGAGAATGAAGGTGTGGAGGTTGAAAGAGGTGACAGTAAGGGAGGCATTAAAAGAGAGGCTGAGTAGGGTCGAGGATGATGTGGTTGAGCTTGAAAGTGGTTGGATGTCAATGAAAGCTAGTCTGTTGGGAGCCGTTGGTGAGGTATGTGGATGGACAAAAGGACCACTGAGGCACTCGGAAACATGGTGGTGGGATGATGAAGTTGGAAAGAGGATTGACGAGAAGAGGAAGAAGTTCAAGGAGTGGCAGAAGGCGAAGGGTACGGGAGCAGAAACAGCAGAGCATGAAAGTTATAAGGCAGCCAGGAAGGCTGCAAAGAAAGAGGTAGCAAAGGCGTAGGAGGCATGTAGGAAAATGTTCGGAGAGCGCTTGGATTCGGAAGAGGGTCAGAGAGCGGTATTCAGGATTGCAAAGCAGATAGCGAAAGAGAGGTGTGATGTGATGGGGGTGAGCTGCTTGAAGGACGAAGTGGGACAAATCGTTGTCAACCCAGATGGAATTAAAGGAAGATGGAAACTAGAACGGGCACTCGGTAGAGCGCATACCTTCGCCGCAGCTACTGTTCTGTACTTGGTAAAAATACGATTTTGACCTTTTCGTGACCTTGACCTTGACCTTTGACCCGATTGCTCCCAAAATCTAATCAAATGTGTCCCGTATAATAACCAATCATCCCACCAAATTTCATGCAATTCGGTTGAATACTTTTTGAGTTATGCGAATAACATACACACACACACACAGACATACAAATAAATACACAGCGATCAAAACATAACCTTCCGCTTTTGCGAAGGTAAAGATATATGGAAATGCTGTTGAATACAGAGAATGAATGGGATGGCAACATAGAGAGTAACCCAGTTTTAGGACCGGCAGAGAAGATAACTGAGAAGGAAGTTGAGGAAGCGATAAAAGCAATGAAGGGTAGAAAAGCGGGAGGGCCGACGGGAGTTGTGGGAGATATGTTGAAGGCAGCAGGAAGTTGGGGTGTGGGGAGAATGACAGAGATCTGTAATCTGGTGGTGAAAGAAGGCCGCATTCCAGTGGATTGGGAACTGAGTACCCTCGTCCCTCTATACAAGGGGAAAGGTGACCCTCTGGAGTGTGGCTCGTACCGAGCGATAAAGTTATTGGAGCATGGAATGAAGGTATTGGAAAGGGTGTTGGAGAGGAGGATAAGGAAGAAAGTGAAGATCGACGAAATGCAGTTTGGATTTATGCCAGGAAGAGGAACGACAGACGCGCTTTTCATTGTGAGGCAGTTGCAGGAGAAGTACATGGAGAAGAGGAAGAAGTTGTTTCTTGGGTTTGTTTATCTGGAGAAAGCATTCGATCGGGTTCCACGCAAAGTATTGACATGGGCATTGAGGAAGTTAGGAGTGGAGGAATGGTTGATCAGAGTAGTGATGGCAATGTACAAAAGAGCGCGCACAGCTGTAAGGACGAAGGACGGGAACAGTGGTGAGTTTGAGGTGAAGGTGGGAGTGCATCAGGGGTCGGTACTAAGTCCACTACTATTTGTAGCTGTGATGGAGGTGCTGGCTCAGAACGTAAAGGAGGGTTTACCGTGGGAGTTGTTGTATGCAGATGATCTGGTGTTGATTGCGGAAAGTATGGATGGACTGAAGGAAAAGATGAACACGTGGAAGGAATGTATGGAGACAAAAGGTCTGAAGGTGAATATCGGAAAGACGAAGGTGATGGCAAGTGGTAAAGCATGTGGTGAGGTGGAAAGAACTGGGAAGTGGCCCTGTGCTGTGTGTAGGAAGGGTGTCGGAGTGAACTCCATTCAGTGTACAATGTGCGCTGAGTGGGTTCATCAAAAATGTAGTGGTCTGAGAGGGTCATTAACCAGTGTGGCAGCTACATTCAAATGTAAGGTGTGCACAGAGGGAGCTGCAGATGGAGGAAATGTTGAGTTGGATCTTGGAGACGGTGTGAAGCTGGAAGGTGTGAAAACATTTTGCTACCTCGGAGACATGCTGAATGGAGAAGGTGGATCAGACTCGGCAACGGTTGCTCGAGTGAGATGTGCATGGAAGAAGTTTCGGGAATTGAGTGGCGTGCTGATGATGAGGGGAGTGTCGTTGAAGCTGAAGGGAAAGGTGTATGCTGCATGTGTGAGAAGTGTTATGATTTATGGGAGCGAGACATGGGTAATGAACGTAGAGCAGCAACGAAGGTTGGAAAGGGTGGAAATGCGAATGGTTCGACGGATGTGCGGAGTATCGTTGAGAGAGAGGAAGACAAATGATGAATTGCGAAAGATGATGGGAATAGAGCCTGTGATTGATGCTGTGAAGAGGAACAGGTTGAGATGGTTTGGTCATGTGTTGAGCAAGGATGAAAGTGACTGGTTGAGAAGAGTGATGGAAATGAATGTAGAAGGAAGTAGAAGACGGGGAAGACCGAGAAAGACTTGGCTAAAGATGGTGGAAGAAGAAATGCGGGCAAGGGGGTTAACAAGGAGAGATGCAGAAAATAGGGCAAAATGGAGAAGATTGTCATGGGGACCGCAAGGCTAACCCCCGCTCTAGCAGGGAAAATGGCCTTTTAAAATGCATGTTGTGTTGTGTTGTATTCGACCAAAGGTAAACGTTGTTTATTCTACCAAAGGTAAATGTTGTTTATTCGACCAAAGGTAAACGTTGTTTATTCTACCAAAGGTAAACGTTGTTTATTCTACCAAAGGTAAAGGTTGTTTATTCTACCAAAGGTAAATGTTGTTTATTCGACCAAAGGTAAACGTTGTTTATTCTACCAAAGGTAAACGTTGTTTATTCGACCAAAGGTAAACGTTGTTTATTCGACCAAAGGTAAACGTTGTTTATTCGACCAAAGGTAAACGTTGTTTATTCGACCAAAGGTAAACGTTGTTTATTCGACCAAAGGTAAACGTTGTTTATTCGACCAA
Organism: Myxine glutinosa; assembly: GCF_964187855.1. Classification (NCBI taxonomy): domain Eukaryota; kingdom Metazoa; phylum Chordata; class Myxini; order Myxiniformes; family Myxinidae; genus Myxine; species Myxine glutinosa. The sequence continues at coordinate 71,340,789 of NC_136265.1, read as the reverse complement.
AGGTAAACGTTGTTTATTCTACCAAAGGTAAACGTTGTTTATTCTACCAAAGGTAAACGTTGTTTATTCCACCAAAGGTAAACGTTGTTTATTCTACCAAAGGTAAACGTTGTTTATTCTACCAAAGGTAAACGTTGTTTATTCTACCAAAGGTAAACGTTGTTTATTCCACCAAAGGTAAACGTTGTTTATTCGACCAAAGGTAAACGTTGTTTATTCGACCAAAGGTAAACGTTGTTTATTCGACCAAAGGTAAATGTTGTTTATTCGACCAAAGGTAAACGTTGTTTATTCTACCAAAGGTAAACGTTGTTTATTCGACCAAAGGTAAACGTTGTTTATTCTACCAAAGGTAAACGTTGTTTATTCTACCAAAGGTAAACGTTGTTTATTCCACCAAAGGTAAACGTTGTTTATTCTACCAACGGTAAACGTTGTTTATTCTACCAAAGGTAAACATTGTTTATTCTACCAAAGGTAAACGTTGTTTATTCTACCAAAGGTAAACGTTGTTTATTCTACCAAAGGTAAACGTTGTTTATTCTACCAAAGGTAAACGTTGTTTATTCTACCAAAGGTAAACATTCTCGGAAAAGACGGAAATTTTCTGTAGTAATATTTGTTTATAGTTTTAATAAATGTGTATGGAAGGAGAACACAAACAATAACAACAACAACGTGACAATATTTCTTTTCGCGCGTTTTCCATCGTCAGTGATCCTCACAGATTGGATGTTATTGTGGCGGACACGAAAGCCCACTGGCGTGGTGACATCATTCCGCGCACCAAGTGGGCGGCGGCCACGCCCGAGGGGTAGGCGTGGCCTGAGTATATACACGGGGCGCGCAGCCCGGAGCGCGCTAGTGTTACAGTGAGCTCCTGAAATAAAGACGCTTATGAGTTACCGCTTGTCCGCTTCCTCCTTGCTCGCAAGCAGCGCGCGTAACGCCGCGCTTTACTGGTGACCCTCGACGTTGGATCTGCCGGAGCGATCCTTCCACACACGACGCCATTGCCATGGCCAACTTCATCAAACTTCCCGAATTTTGGGAGGCCCAGGCCGAAGTCTGGTTCGTCCAAGCCGAAGCCCAATTTCAGCTTCGGTGCCTCACCGGCGACGACACGTGCTACTGCCACGTCGTCGCCTCCCTCGGGCCCGGCACGGCCGCTCGAGGTGTGTCCGTCCTTCGCCACCCACCAGATGGCCACAAGTACGAGGCACTCAAGCGGCTACTCCTAGCCACGTTCGGCCTCACGGACGACGCACGGGCCGACCGCCTCCTGGATCTCCCCGAGCTCGGCGACACGCGCCCGTCGGTCCGCATGGACCATATGCTGTCACTGTTGGGCGACGAAGCCCCCGGTTCTCTATTCCGGGCGCTTTTCCGTCGCCAACTTCCAGCGCAGGTTCGCCTCGCGTTGGCCGGGACCGTGCTAACGGAACCCCGAGCATTGGCAGCCGAGGCGGACAGGTACTTCGTGGCTTCGGACACGCGGGCGAGAGTCGGTGCGGCCGTCACGGACCTCGAGGCTGATGCTGCTGATGATGCTGATCCACAGCATCAGCTTACACAGCATACGCAGCATGCTGATACGCACCTCGTGACCGCCGCCACGCCCCGCCCACCGCCGCGGCGAAAACCGCCACCGCGGGGAAAACCGCCAACTCCACCGGCCTGGCGGAGCCAGCCGCGCTCCCCCAGCTCCACCACCTGGTGCTGGTTCCACGCCAAGTTCGGCCACGAGGTTCGGCAGTGTCATCCGCCATGCTCCTTCAACAGGTCGGGAAATCCTCTCTATCTCTTTGCTGATGACTCCACTCTCTGCCGCTCCATTCCTCTTCCCTCAGATCGGCAGTCTGCAGCCTCCTCACTCTCTGAAGACCTGGACAAAATCACAGACTGGTCAAACAAGTGGAACATGTCTTTCAATCCTGACAAATCTCACTCTCTTACTATGTCTCTCCGAAAAGATCGACTGGACAACCCTCCCATCTACTTTCTCAACAATCCTCTCCAAGAAGTTCTGTCGCTCAAGCTTTTGGGTCTCACTATCTGCCATGATCTTTCTTGGGAAAACCACATTTCCAAGCTGGCCTCCAAAGCCAGTCGCCGACTGGGCATCCTCCGTCGTGCGAAGTCCTTCCTCGGCACACCTGAGCTCCTCACCACATATAAGGCTTTCATCCGCAGCTCAATGGAATACTGTTCTCCCCTATGGGCTGGTGCTCCTGCCTCACACCTGGCTCGGCTTCACGCTGTTGAATCCAAAGCTTTCAAAATCATTGGAATCTCCCGCGATGAAGCTATCTCTGAGGGCCTTTCACTCACTCACCGCAGGCAGGTAGGTGGTCTTTCTGTCTTCTACCGACTCCTCTCCGGCCTTGCTCCCCCAGCTCTCTCTGTGCTCTGTCCCCCAAATATTCCTACAGGTCGCACAAGATCTGCCAGCAACCCTCTGATGGTTAAACTGCCGAAATCTCGGCTCTCTGCTCACCTTCACTCTTTCATTCCTCTTTTCTCCCGCCTGTGGAACAAACTCCCACACTCCCTTCAATCCCTCTCCTCCCTCCAGGTCTTTAAAACAGCTGTTCACCACCATCTCTTATCTTCCCCCATTCATAACCTTGATCTTTTCTACCCCCACTAATTCACCCCAGATCCACCTTGTTTGAAATTCCAACTTCTTTCCTGGAAATCCTGGCAGTGTCCATATGTTTATACCTCTCCCACCCCCCCCCCCTTCACATGCCTCCCCCCCAAAGCCCTCTCCCTCCCACAGATCTCTCGATGTCTCCATGTCTCTCGGTCCCTGCTCTCAAATGTTGTGTTTGTGTCCTTCCCCCTCTCTCCCCATCTTGTCTACCGCTCCCGATGTTATTTGTTTTATGTGTCTGTTTGTCTTTCTGTGTGATTAATGTTCGCTCTTTCACGAGCCTCAATCTTGTATACAAAAAAAAAAAAAAAAAAAAAAAAAAGCCCCGCCCAGGCCGGCGCTCAATAGTGGCGTTGAGCGCCGGCCGTTCAAGCAGCCTGCTGTTCATAACGGACACCTTATCCGGGCGCCGTTACCTGTGCGACACGGGAGCGCAGGTGAGTGTCGTTACCGCCGGTACATCAGACAAGCATGCCGCGGGCGGGGGCCCCGTGCTGCTTGCCGCGAACGGGATGCCCATCCGTACGTACGGAAAACGCTGCCTCTGCGGTTCGGAGGGCAGGTTTTCCGATCGACGTTCGTCACCGCCGACGTGCCCATGGCACTGCTTGGCGCGGACTTCCTGTGCACTAATGGGCTCCTGGTCGACGTAAAGCGCAGACGTCTTGTCCAGGCCGAGACGTTCAGCTCGCTCGCTTGTGCGCTGCCCAGCTCGTCGAGCAGCTCAACGAGCTGCTCGCCAAGCGGCTTGCCGAACGGTTCGGTTCCGGCCACGTTGATCTGTACGCTTCCGGCAGCGGACGCATTCACCCGCCTCCTCGCCGGCTTCCCGGCCCTCATGCGGCCCACCTTCTCGGCGGGGGCCATCAAGCACGGGGTGGCCCATCACATCCCCACCGTCGGGCCACCGGTCTACGCCCGGGCACGCCGCCTCGAGCCGACGAAGCTGGCGGTGGCAAAAGCGGCGTTCGCTACCCTGGAGCGACTCGGCATCGTTCGGCGCTCGGAGAGTGCTTGGGCGTCGCCGCTGCACATCGTGCCGAAGCCCGGCGAGAGATGGCGACCGTGCGGGGACTATCGCCGTCTCAATGACGCCACCACTCCCGACCGCTACCCCGTCCCCCACATTCAGGACTTTTCCGCCCGTTTTGCGGGCATGTCCTTCTTCTCAAAGGTGGACCTCATATGCGGCTACCATCAGGTCCCCATCAGGCCGGAGGACGTCCCGAAGACGGCGGTCATCACGCCATTCGGACTCTTTGAGTTCCTGCGGATGCCCTTCGGTCTGAAGAACGCGGCTCAGGCGTTCCAGCGACTGATGGACAGCGTCCTGCGCGACTTGGATTTTGTCTACGTCTACCTGGACGATATCCTCGTCGCCAGCGCGTCCCGCGAAGAGCACCTACGCCACCTCCGCACGCTCTTCGAACGCCTGGGCCAGCATGGCCTGATTGTGAACCCCGCAAAGTGCCGGTTCGGCGTCGCCGTAATCGATTTCCTGGGGCACCGTGTCACCAGGCACGGAGCCGTCCCCCTGCCGGCCAAGGTGGAGGCGGTGAAGGGGTTTCCGCGCCCCCGCACGATCAGAGGGCTGCAGGAGTTCCTGGGCATGGTGAACTTTTACCATCGGTTCCTGCCCCGTATCGCCCAGCTCCTGCGCCCCCTGCAAGAAGCTCTCCGAGGTAAGCCGGGCAAAGGCGACGTTACCTGGACCGAGCAGATGGACACGGCGTTCACGGCCGCGAAGCTCGCCTTGGCTAACGCCACCATGCTCGCGCACCCGGCGCCCGATGCACCAATCGCCCTCACCACCGACGCCTCGGACTACGCGGTGGGCGCGGTGCACGAGCAATGGGTGCGTGGAGCTTGGCAACCGCTGGCGTTCTTTAGCCGGCAGCTTCGCCCGCCCGAACGCCGTTACAGTACCTTCGACCGCGAGTTGCTCGGGCTTCACTTGGCGGTCAGGCACTTCCGCCATCTGCTCGAGGGCCGTGCGTTCACGGCCTTCGTCGACCACAAGCCGCTGATCTTCGCGATGGGCAAGGTCACCGAGCCGTGGTCGGCCCGGCAGCAGCGTCACCTCTCGGCCGTGTCCGAGTACACGACGGACATCCGGCACGTCGCGGGGAAGGACAACCCGGTGGCGGATTGCCTTTCCCGGGCCGTCGCCCATGCAGTCCACCTCGGCATCGACTATGCCCGGATGGCAGCGGACCAGGCCGCTGACCCCGACGTCCAGGCCTTGCGGACCGCCGTCACGGGCCTCCGCGTCGCCGAGGTGCCGTTCGACGGCGCGGGCACGGCCCTCTTGTGCGACGTCTCCCTCGGGCGGCCTCGCCCCATCGTGCCCGCGGGCTGGCAGCGCCAGGTGTTTGACGCCATCCACGGCCTGTCCCACCCGGGCGCGAGGGCCTCCCAAAGGTTGATCGCCGACAAGTTCGTCTGGCATGGCCTCCGGAAGGCCGTCCGCGGCTGGGCCAGGACGTGCCTCGCGTGCCAGCGCGCCAAGGTGCACCGGCACACCCAGGCCCCGTTGGCCCCGTTCACGGTGCCGGAACGCCGGTTTGACCACGTCCACGTGGACCTGGTGGGACCTCTGCCCCCCTCGCGGGGTTTCACCCACGTCCTCACCATGGTGGACCGCACCACCCGGTGGCCGGAGGCCGTGCCCTTGGTGTCGACGACGGCGGCGGACATCGCGCAGGCTTTCATCGCCACCTGGGTCACCCGGTTCGGCGCCCCCTCAGACATCTCGTCCGACCGCGGCCCCCAGTTCACCTCGGAGCTCTGGGGGGCGGTCGCGCAGGGGCTCGGGGTCCGGCTGCACCGAACCACGGCCTATCACCCCCAGGCTAACGGCCTGTGTGAGCGATTTCACCGCTCATTGAAGGCCGCGCTCCGGGCCACCCTCCGCGATGGCGGCTGGGTCGACAGGCTCCCCTGGGTCCTGCTGGGCCTCCGGACGGCGCCCAAGGAGGACCTGCGCGCATCCGCGGCGGAGTTGGTCTTCGGGCAACCGCTGCGGGTGCCGGGCGAGTTCCTCCCCGACTCCACGTCACCATGGTCCGCGGCACAGCAGCGCTCCGCTCTGCAAGAGACCGCCCAGAGGTTCGCCCCGGTGCCAACGGCATGCCACGGGCACCCACCGACGCACGTCGCCCCGGAGCTTCGCATGGCGGAGTACGTCTTCGTCCGCCACGATGCCCACCGGACACCACTGCGGCCCCTGTACGACGGGCCTTTCCGCGTGCTGGAGACCGGGGCGAAGCACTTCACCCTGGACATCGGCGGTACTCCTGACCGCGTTTCTGTAGACCGCCTCAAGCCGGCCCACCTCGACGTGGACCATTGTCAGGGAATAAATATTCATATTGACAATATTGCTAGAATATATATCAATGTAATCTTGTTTAAAGTGGAATTATGTTTTACTTTACGAATGAGCAAAAGAGCATAGAACTAGAGTTAACAGGTGGTCAGGAGAGTTAATTTCAGACAAAATGTGTAACGCTCTTGGACCGCCACCTGTCTATCAAAAATAGCCTATGTTCAGTTCACTGCACACAGGCTGCAAATTCTTCCTCAGCAGGTCAGAGCATTTGACCTCTTGAACAGAAATAAGTACTAGCTGGCCAAGAGAGAGCCAAATAAGGTTTTGGATAAGGGAACCAGAAACACCCTGCATGCTCCGCAACATCAAAGGAGTTTGGGGCTTTAAAACCAGGAGAAAGTTGCGAGCAGAGAGCAGAGTGGACGGGGAGAGTGAATGAAGAGGAGTGAACAACTGGAGACTGGTCAACAACTGAACGAGCTTCAAAAGACCTACAGACCGAGCTTCAACCAAGACCTACAAACAAGCTTCAACAAAGACTGGAACAAAGACTCATTAAAGATCTCGGCTTAGTATACAACAAATTCTCAAAAGTGAATAAAACATTGATTTTGCTATAACGAAGTTTCTGGAAGTTTCTGAAGTAGAAAAGAAGTTAAATTTATTATTCTACAATTGGTGGTCCGTAAGGGAGTCAACTCCACAGAACAAGGTAAGCTTTTGTTTGTTATCTGTGTAGTCTGATGTTAATCTGCGCAAATAGTTCAGTGTTTGAGTTTTGTGTATGTTTGTTGATATGTGGAAGGGAAAAAAAAATCACGAGGCCTTTAACAGGTTTCAGAAATCATGACAATTTTTTTTCTCTTTTTCTTCCAAAATTTAACTAAGTGTACTACTGATGTATACGCATTTTTCAGGAATGGTGCCATGGACCGTCACAAATATCCACTAAAGCCTTTTGTCTTTAGAAAAGGTGCTGTGCTTTCATGAAGAACCACTGATATGGTATATACTGTATAATTATTGTACGATTTTTTAAAAAAAATTTCAGAAGTCATGACGATAAAAAAAATTTTTTTTAAATAATAATAATAAATTGGTTTTTTTGTTTTTTCCCTGTAATTTGAATTTTTTTCGGTACATTCTACGAGTGCAAAGAGCCACTAACGAATCCCGGGACGTTAGCGAAAACGGTGCTGCATTCGTCCAGTCATGCAAATATTTTGTGTATGAATATGCTTTTGTGTATTCATTTGATTTCATACGTGATTCCAGTTCAATGGTCTGTGTCACATATCTGCCCATTCCTTTTGTATGATGATTCAAATTTGTTGGGTTCCTACGGTTGAGACTTATATAATATTTTTCCTGTGGTGAGCCTCTTCTTTGATGTGGTCACAAGGGACGTGTGGATATGCTCTCGCACAAGCTGAACAGCGATTTAAAAAAAAAAATTTTTTAAAGCGATTTTTTAAAGCGATTTTAAAGCGAAAAAGCGATTTTAAAAAAACGATTATCTGAGGATTTTTTAATAATTAGCGATTTTTGTAAAAAAAAACAAAAAAAACAAACAAACTGCATTTTATACAGTATACAGTGTTAAGGGAAAATCGGCTGGATTCGATTTTCAAACATGAATTCCCAGTGCTACAAAAGTGAGTTTAGCATTGTCATAAAGGTTTTCCGTGTCATCTCCAAGTAAGACACTGATGCCGGTAATTGTATCCTGCCACTGGAATGCGTGCAGGCAGGTCACCCATGGCAACCGTTTGGTGTTGTGTCCTGGGCCCTAGCCCACACTTCTTATATATGGGATCAGAAACGATTTTTTAAAATGTAATTTAGTGAAATAAGATACTATGCCTGGTGGCAAGGCAATTAACTGGACCCAAACACAAAATTGTACCTGTTTGATGAAACAAAACTTAGATCTGTATATATATGGGTGAATTTACAGGTAAATGGATTTGGTGACCCTTTCAAGTGGTGAACTAACATCACGTCCTTTCCCCCCCCCCCCCCCTTCTATTTCCTGTCCCCTCTACCCTAATCCTAAACCCCATCCTGCCATCATCTTCCCCACCAAGTCAGGTTATATTACACATTGTATGAGGCATGTATAGGATCGTTGATTGTATGGGATTGGATGGGATTGCATATCCCATATGGATCCCATATTGATTTAGCATATCACCTCATTATGTGGTCTTGCTGTGTTTTTGTGTGTATGGGTATGTGGGTATGTATGTGTTTTGCACCCCTCTTCCCCCCCCTCCTCCAACCATGGCCCCAATACTGCTACAATAATTTGTGAAATGGTACGACACAGTTTACATCGTTAAAATAATACACAGATGAGTGTATGATTTGCACAGAAGTTCGAGAGGGACAATAGTATCCATCATATAACCTTTCACAGCCTTGTAAGGGAGAATAAGTGCAGCCAATCATACACAGTTATTTTTAGAAAAATACAATGAGTGTCGTATTTCGCATAGTATTAATACCCCTAAGGGAGCCCCGCCCCACCCCCCCAGCCTCATCCCTCCCTTGGCATTCTGCCACTTCTCCTCCTCCCTTCCCCACCCTTCATCATTGATGATCAGTGCTCATGTTCATTTTCAAAGTTTGTTGAAATGACTGATTATGGTATGACTCTGATTATGGTAATGCATTACAAATTACAATTTACAATTTTTTATAATTATAATTTATAATTGCCAATTTACAATTATGGTAAATTTTCATTTACAATTTATAATTACAATGATTTATAATGAAAATGGTTTTACAATCATGGAAATTGCTATGATTGTCAGGCATGTCAGCATGTCATCATATCAGGCATGTCATCATTGGGTTTTGATGTAAATTGAGTGCATGGGCTGTTAAGGATAGTTTTACAGCCCTGCAGGATTAATGCTGTATTACAGGTCACAAAGTTTGTAGGAGGTGTGCAATTTAATGTGATTGAATTGCATTGGTCAATATTATGGATTAATTGCCATTCCTTGGTACGGCATTTCAGGACTCTTACAACATTTTAATTGTCAAGAACTTTGAGTGTCATTCAAAGTGAAACATGTTGTTTTTTGTGCTCTTAAGCATACTCTTAAGAACACAAGAAATTGTAACCTTATGATGTTCCTTATGATGTAACCTTATGATGTAACCTTATGATGTAACCTTATGATGTTCTGATGGGGAATGATTTGATGAGGTGCACCATCAATTCATTTTTCCCATGTAAGACAGTAATGTATTTGAATTTGTGATATAATGACCAGACAAGATTTAAAAAAAAAAAAAAAAAAAAAAAAATGTCAGATATGATCCAGAGGCAGAACGGTGATTTGTCAACTGATGGCAGATATGGGTCAAACGGTGACGACCGATGATCATATTTCCCCGTCAGTGGATGGAACTGTTTTGGCAACATTGGGAAAAGGTTTAGGTATAGAGTAATGTTGATCCCATATCATAGTTCAGTATCAGACATTGGTTTCAATTCAGTAACAGACTGATCAATGTGAATTTTGATATTATCATTTATATTATTTTATTATATATTATTATTAGAATTTTATTGATGAATATTGATAAATTGATTGAAATTGCATAATTGAATTGATTCTGATTCTGATCCGATTGATCTGATTGATTCTGATCTGATTAATTTAATCTGATCTGATTTTATTTAAATTTAATTTAATCAAGTCAATTGATGGATGAATAAAAAGTGCGGTCTCAAGAAAGAAGCTTTGAGACATTTGCAAAACATCAATGTGCAGACAACCTGGGATGATGAGCGAGGTGGTGAGTCTAGTGGTTATTTGTTATATTATGTGGTTATTTTTGTTTGACCCCCCCTTAACAGGACTTACTGATCCAGACTCATCTGCAACACTGATCAGTGAGATTGGGGTGTGGGAAAAGCCACAGGGCAGGGGGACTCTCTGGAAATCACCTGAAGTCATCAAGTGGACAGGTGGAGAGATACTTCCTGGAAGACCACAGAGTAGAGCTTATCGGAATAAGCTAGACAACAACGCATTCAACGCTACTTTGTATAAGGTGGAACAAACTTCTGCGATTTTTGCAGTACACACAGTTGATAGTGGATACAGGTGTAGTCCGATGTGTAGTCCTTGTAGTTATTTGATATATATTGAGTGAGTATAAAGAGGTACTCACACACAGGCAAAATGGGAAGTGGATTCTGCAAGATTAAACAAGGTCAATTGGACTTGAGTCAAAGAGGTGCTTGTATCAGCTCCATGTATCAGAAATATGGGGCAGAATCACTTAAAGATGTGGAATCCTGGTATGAATGGACGAAAGGTCGAAAAAGTGGATTCCCACAGGAGGGCACTTTTGATAGAAACGTATTGGCAACACTCAGAAAAGAATTGGAAGCAAGAGGGCGACAGAAGTTCAAAGTGGATTGGCAACCATTCTATTACTGGGACGCTGAATCTAGGGACAGGGAGACCAAAGCAAAGATGGGGGGCTTGAAGAAAGAGGTGAAACAGATACAGCATAGGTTGTGTAAGGTAGCAAATCAGATGCCTCTTCGAGTCAGCAATGGAGAGCAATCCCAACCCAAATTGTATCCAGAAGCCAGATCATACGAGATAAATGAACTGGAAGACGAAACTCCTCCACCTTATCAGAGAAATATTGTATATCAGCCACAGGTAGTGCCTGTACCTGTACCTGCCGAAAGACCAGAACAGAGTGCAGCGATTGGTTCCAGTCAACAGAGGACAGGTGAAAGACGTGACCCATTTGAGGTAACTACCCAAGAGGGTGCAATTGGGGCACAGGAACCGACTCAAAGTGGGCAAACGATGCAACCAGCTGCTATACCTTTATCATGCTCTCCATTTCACCATACAAGGAGTAAGGGTCGTGTGATCAATGCCAATCAATCTAACGATCAATGTGATTGGCTAATGAATGATCAAAAGTTGACTCTCTCACAAGGAGGGTTTGAGCAATGTGGTGTTATGAATTTTCCTCAGCGGCAATTTCCAGGGGCAAATCAGCAACAACCAGATCTGATGTATAGACCATGGCAGGTACATCAATTGAAGGCATTGCAGAGTAGTATGCCATCAATCAAAACAGATCCACTTCAATTTGCGGAGGAACTGCGGTTAATTGTGGAAACTCAGTTGCCCACTGCAAGAGACATGGAAATACTTTTAAAGTGGTTAATTCCTAACCCACCACTTTGAGGAACTTAATGCGTGAGGCCAACTGGGTAAATACGGAAGATGGACAGGTAGACATGCCCACGGAGGCTAGAACGGCACAGATCAATAAATTGATAGAGGCCATAAAAAAAATTGCCACCAGTGACGGATTGGAACAAAGTGGTTACATGCAAGCAGAAAACAGGCGAAGATGCTAGCGATTATTTGGACAGATTGCGAGATGTTTTCCGACTATATTCAGGCATAGACCGGGCACAAATTGACAATGCCTTAAAACCCCTTTTTATTAATGGTCTATTGCCCAAATTGAAGAGTGAAGTGGAAAGACAATGTATTGCTTGGGAAGGCAGCCAATGCAAGAAATATTGAATTACGCCTTGCATCATCAGCGGATTCAAGCCAGGAATAGTGCTGTAAATGCCGAGAAATTGATGCAACTACAGACTCAAGCCCTGATGACTACGAATCAACGTAATAGATTTTCTGGGCAACAACGCAACAATGCAGTAGGAGATAACCAGAGAGTGGAGTGGCAACCCAGAAACCAAGAGATGCAGCCTAGAAATACAAGTAAATAGGTGAACAGATCAGCCAATGACAGAAATCGATGTTTTAATTGTGGAAATATTGGACACTGGAAACGATGTTGTCCATATTCAAATAGGAAGACGAGTTCATAGGACGAACCAAGATCAAGGGTACCAGTGCTTACCGGTACCTCAGATAACGATTAGGCCTTCATTGCTGCAGATCCCAAATGCCAACAGACCAACATGAATAATTGTTCCTGCTTCTTGTCTCAAAAAATTTTTTTTTTCGGAGCAAGAATGAATTTTACTTTTGCTTATTAGCGAATTAATAATTAATTGATTAAATGCCAAAATTGGATTTTTTTTTGGAACATGAATTAAAAGATCCAGAATTAGAGTTCATTCTGGAAGCCTCATATTTGCCAATTATAAATGTCGTTTTAGGGAGTATTTTGGGCGAAACAATTTTTTACAACAAAACAATTACCAAAGTGTGGAACATTGCTTTGCAAAATTTTTTGGAAACCAAGTGACGAGCATCACATGATCAGCAGGTGGGCATTTTGGACTATTTTTTTGCATGCTGATAGGTCAGTGGTCGACTGACATGTAAATAGAGGTGTTGTAAAATTTGTAAAATTTGTAAATTTGTACAATTTGGATAAATTATTGTAGGACCAAAAAGGGTAATTTCAATGTGACATTATAGGGGTTTTCTAAAAATAAACTTTTTGTCTATTTGTGTATTAGCGTTTCTAAAATTAAAGGATAAATTTTACGAAATTGAAATGAAAATTGACACCCATCTTGATCTGTTAATGATGGTTCAAATGCAAACAAATATACATAATGCTTGGGTTTGTGTGTTTGTGTGTCAATGTTTTTTGTTTTGTGTGTCAATCTTACAAGAATATCCAGAAAATTCGTACAATAAAATAGGAATATAATTTGATTATGTACATTATCTCTTTTGTCAAGGGAGATGGAATATACAGATTTGATGTGCTAGGTTATGAGCAGCCATTAATTAATAGTAAAATTGTGAGTAATTTTGGGATTCCATTTTTGATAGAATTTATATGAGAATAACAGCTATTTATGGATAGGAGCTTCATAAACAAAATAAGTACAAAATTAGCCAAAGTTGGAAGTGGTCTTACACTGACTTTCCAGAGTACTCTGCTCATGGATTTTTACATATATAAACTTGACCTTTATCAGCATATAAATTGTGCTGTATGTATGGATGTGTCTTAGGCATAGATGATATGGGCAGATAGTAAAGACAATTTTGTTGAATTGAACTATTGTGAGTTTTAAAACGAAATGCATTGTGAATCTTAAAACCAAGGGGCAGACGTGAACGCGCTGTTATGTTTTTTTACACTCAGAACACGATGTTACGTGTACCTGCAACATATTTTGTTAATCTGCCACACCTATATTGGCATACTGGTGTCAGTAGTATTCACTAAGTTGCATAGAAATGGAGGAGCAACTTTTAAGGGAGTATACAACCACGTATTTGGATATTTTCTACAAAAGTAGGGGTTTCAATAAGTGGTAGCTGTACACATGGGATTTATCAAATTAAGTTATGCAGTTTAAACAAAGTTACTGGTAAACAGAAGGGAAATGGATAGTAAATAAATTCTTCAATGCTGGGTAAATTTAATGAGATATTACAAAGACTTATAAGAGCTACTGTTCTTCCTTATAGCAGTGGGAAAAGAGTGAATTAGAACCAAATGAATCTATAAATGAATGTGATAGAAATAATATCCTCAATTTGTGTTACTTATTTGATTGTGGGTAAAGAAATTATTTTATCGTAATGGATTGATAACAGCAGCCTGCAATGTCCTGAGAGTGTGTATCCATGTAATTAGAAATCCCAGATTTGTTTTTACAAACAACATTTGGTAGACGTCTTATGTCGACGAGCACTTACTTGGTAGATAAAAAGGTACTGCATGTTGGCAGCCACTTTTGCGGCCATTTAGGCCAAACACATTGAGAGAAAATTGTCGTTCAATACGTAATTTACACATGCCTCTTTGTAAAAGGGAAGTTGTTGCGATGGGAAACATTTCTGAAGGTTTATTAAAGTGTTATAATATGACATGTGTCAAGGCAAACTATTGGATGGGAAAATTAGATCTGGTTATAGAATGAATTTGCTGAACCTTTGAAGTTAATTCTTTGAAATTGATTGTTTTACTAGTATTTTGAGTTCACATTGGAAATAGTTTGGTAGAGCTTTGTTAAAACCTATGGTTGTGGTATTTTGGAACGAATTCACAGATCATAGGAAGTTGATAACAATAGAAACAAATATGGACCCCAGGAGATAGGGGCATCAGGATAAGGCAAATAATCAGATTTATGTTATATATTAAGGGATTTTTCTTTAGTCTCATTTTAAGAAGTTTGTTAGTTTGGTATATAATGTTGAATGTCATTGACATATAATTATGTTATAGGTATGAACATATACAAGGAGTAGCAGCTGAGATACTCCAATATTTGTTTATTCGATTAGTGGTTATATTGGCAATAGTTTTAGTAGTGGCTTGCTTGAAAACCTTAGTGACGGTGGGTTTGAATAAGATAACAAACAACACTATGATAGTGCAAGCAGCCACAAAAGAGGAAATAAACAAAGCAACAAATGAGGAAATGAATGTGGAACCACAAAAGAGGAAGACTTCTATGGCGACATGAATACTGAGATTCAACGATTGAATCAAGTAATGTTGAAAATGAATACAGTAGAGTTAAAATAAGGGCATAACAACTTGTTGTGAACTATGTCCGTTTTACAAGATCGATGAACTCATATCACCACAAGTTACGCTGTTAAAGAAAAACAAAAAGCGGGGAGGACTATGCTAATAATACATTATGCATAGTTTGCTTGTTTGCAAGATTTGTTGGGAATTAGATATTCCTGTTTGTGATTTCAATCATATATACTCATTATTAATGCATTTATTTTCTTTGAAGTTGGGTTACAATACCTGCATGAGTTTAATTTTTGAATTATATGAACCTGAAAGCAATTGTGGATGCTATTCTAAGTTTAGTAGTGAAAAACACATGTCTGATTTGAATATTATTCGTGTGAAGTTGTTATAAAATATAGTGATTTCATGTTACAATGTACCCCATCTGATTCAATCTGTGTGGAGAGCAGATATAAATGTGGCTAAGTAAAGGAAAGACAAGACCACATCCCAAATGGAGTGATAACGACATCTGGGAAGAAGTTTGAAAAAGGAAAATTTGTGAAAATGAAGTTAATCTTGGCATACACCCTCTTTCTCAAAGAATGATGAAGAAATGCTCCTTTGGAAGATGGATGTTTACCTTCACCAAGGGAAAATTATGTGACCATTTGTCTGGGTCACACTGCAACATATGGAAAAGGGCGATCACTTACTTTTGTTCAAATACCTCGAACATTCATCACATCAGCAATTGCAGGACGACGATATTTTACCTGCAACGTTTACGGGATACGGTGACGTGTGTCATTACTTCACCAACTTCCGGGAGCCAGCATGGAGCTGCAAGCGAACGACTGCCTTTTCCTTCACAACAGCTGTGCACGATTCTGCTGTGTGCTCCTGGTATGGACCATGGACAACTGAGTACCATGGTCCCAACATCATCATTGCGGATGCATCCGGCATCCCTGCTCCACATCTTGTTGACAAATCAACATCACATCAATACTTGCTCCATGCTCACGATGAGTGAGGAGGCAAGTCGACTACAACTGGATGGAGGCCTTGTTCAAATCTACTAGGGCTCACAGCAAGAGTGGCAAGGATGCTGCATGGAGAGCAGGGTCAGTCTTTGACTCTGCCCAGCTATCACAACAGCGGAAAATCCTATGCAAATAGTGAAGGTGTGATGAAGACAACAGGAGAAAAAAAAATGTTTTATGCTGAAATTCCAAACACAAGTGATCCGCCCCTTTTTTTCAAACAAAGAAAGTCAATATTTGATTAAAGGCAAATATTTTGCCAAATGTTGCAGATGCTTTATTATTTTAATGATGAACTGAAATTATTGCGTTTTGGTGAAGGTGAAATGTTTTGTGATCTTTATGCAAATGAGTTGAATTGAATTATCAACATAGAAAGAGTCAATGAACAAGGAAATGTATTGTGATCAAAATTCTTCCAGAATGACGGTGTATGCCTTAGGAAATTGAATTACCAGATTAGTGGTTTGAATATTTAATGTGGTAATGTTTAGATTAATGGTTAATATAAACATAAAAGAAAAACTGGGGATTGTCAGGGAATAAATATTCATATTGACAATATTGCTAGAATATATATCAATGTAATCTTGTTTAAAGTGGAATTATGTTTTACTTTACGAATGAGCAAAAGAGCATAGAACTAGAGTTAACAGGTGGTCAGGAGAGTTAATTTCAGACAAAATGTGTAACGCTCTTGGACTGCCACCTGTCTATCAAAAATAGCCTATGTTCAGTTCACTGCACACAGGCTGCAAATTCTTCCTCAGCAGGTCAGAGCATTTGACCTCTTGAACAGAAATAAGTACTAGCTGGCCAAGAGAGAGCCAAATAAGGTTTTGGATAAGGGAACCAGAAACACCCTGCATGCTCCGCAACATCAAAGGAGTTTGGGGCTTTAAAACCAGGAGAAAGTTGCGAGCAGAGAGCAGAGTGGACGGGGAGAGTGAATGAAGAGGAGTGAACAACTGGAGACTGGTCAACAACTGAACGAGCTTCAAAAGACCTACAGACCGAGCTTCAACCAAGACCTACAAACAAGCTTCAACAAAGACTGGAACAAAGCCTCATTAAAGATCTCGGCTTAGTATACAACAAATTCTCAAAAGTGAATAAAACATTGATTTTGCTATAACGAAGTTTCTGGAAGTTTCTGAAGTAGATAAGAAGTTAAATTTATTATTCTACACCATCCACCGCCAGTGGCCCGACCCCCGTGTCAGGGCCGCCCCCCTGCGGGCGGACCCCCGGCACCGCCCAGCCACGCTGCCCCCCGGTCCTGCACCCATCCCAGGGGCAGCCAGGGGCATCCCACCTGGCATCCCTGCACCCCGGACGCCGCCGATCGCCAGGGGGCGCTTCGGCCGGGTCATCCGTCTGCCCCGCAAACTGGCCCTCCAGGTGCGTGGGAATTCTGGGGGGGCACGTGTGGCGGACACGAAAGCCCACTGGCGTGGTGACGTCATTCCGCGCACCAAGTGGGCGGCGGCCACGCCCGAGGGGTAGGCGTGGCCTGAAGATATACACGGGGCGCGCAGCCCGGAGCGCGCTAGTGTTGCAGTGAGCTCCTGAAATAAAGACGCTTATAAGTTACCGCTTGTCCGCTTCCTCCTTGCTCGCAAGCAGCGCGCGTAACGCCGCGTTGTTTATTCTACCAAAGGTAAACGTTGTTTATTCTACCAAAGGTAAACATTCTCGGAAAAGACGGAAATTTTCTGTAGTAATATTTGTTTCTAGTTTTAATAAATGTGTATGGAAGGAGAACACAAACAACAACAACAACGTGACAATATTTCTTTTCGCGCGTTTTCCATCGTCGGTGATCCTCACAGATTGGATGTTATATTATATTGTGTTAGTGAAGTACAACATGGGTAATGATGAAACCTGGAAGTGAGGGAAGGCTCACCTGTCATAAGTGATTATAACAAAGACAGTTTTGTAGATTCCGAGAGAAGAAGAGGAAACGATCCCGACCTTCTCCTCAAAATCGTCCATTACGGCATTAGCGAATCTGCTATCCACAATCAAAACCAGATCAGGACATAGACACAATATTGTACTAGGGGACCCGATCAGGAGATAGACACGATATTGTACGAGGGGACCAGATCAGAACATAGACACGGTATTGTACGAGGGAACCAGATCAGGAGATAGACACGATATTGTACAAGGGGACCAGATCAGAACATCGACACGATATTGTACGAGGGGACCCGATCAGGACATCGACACGATATTGTACGAGGGGATCCGATCAGAACATCGACACGATATTGTACGAGGGAACCCGATCCGTACATGGTGTGATTCTCCATATAAATTATTTATTTAAATAGTACACAGCACGGACTCCGCACGTGAACGAACAGTACGTACCGGGTCCACACTCCTCATCCCCGGGAGAACGTCCCGGACTGACCCCGTTTCCTCCATCTGAGCCGCTCCTCCGGCTCCATCCCGGGGGGTTCGTTCTGTGCTCCACGATGGACACATCACCCTTCATCGCGCACATTACGTGTGGTACAGTGTTATACAGTACATGAGGTCCAGTGTGACACAAAGTCCGTGTTCTCAATCGATCTCTGAAAATAGTTGATTCATCAATTCCAATCCGCAGATTCGTCACAAATCCAAAACTCGGTTAAAATTGATAAATTTATCTGAAATTCTGGATCGAACCAAACAAGGACCGTTTGTTATTAGAACTTTTAAAAGCGATCCTTGGTTATTTTACAGAACTATAAATCATAATAAAGATCATTTTGGAAACTTAATACGAAACATCTGTTTGTTCCGTTAGAAAACGTCTTGGAAAGAGGTTGATGCGGAATAGATGGATTGGGAAGTGTTGGCAAGCTGCTTGTTCAGGGAAAATACCCGATATATCCACGAACAACTGGTAGAGCGAGGAAAGAGCAGAGAGGAATAAAGAGAATTGGACAGACTGGACATGGACAAAGAAAGGCCATTGGAGTGGAGAAGAAGCACGAGAAAATGTGGGAACAGGCATACTGCACTGTAAACTGTAAAGGGTGTAGACTTGTAATACCCTCTCCCACCTGGAGTCGGCGCTGTACGATACACATTTACATAGAGAATTGGCGACGCACCCACACTCCCATCTCAAGTTTGGATGCAATCTCGGGTGAGAACTGTCGGAGAAGTCGTGTGACAAACACGGGTCCGTGAATTTTAGTAAGGATGTCGAAATTGTGTTTTTTCTCTTTTGTCGAAAATTTTCTCTGATGCTTCTTCTTCACCTTTCCGACTTTCTTTATTTTCCCTCATGTTCTGTCTGACCCTTTCCTTTCTTTTTTTTCTGACTTTCAGTGGCTTTTTTCACACTGACGCACATCGAGAAGCCCAGGACGGGGACACTCACAGGGCGCCGTTGGATGGGAACTTTGTCGAATAGTCATAGAAAAAGGCAAATGAGGCAGAAAACTGCAGCAAGACGTTTATGGACACAATTATCAAAATGTGAAAAACAGATTTTTACAAAACAAAAATCACGATGAATTCAAACCATTTTCAACCATCTTCCACGGAATGTTATATCCTTAAAATGTTGATCCCGTTTTTGTGTCGCAGAAATCAAAACACATCAGTGATCATAATCTGAGTTGTCAAGTTTCATAAACAGTGTCACACAGCAGTAGTTTCCACAGTTCAAAACGATTCCAGTAAAGAGTTTAAACAAAAATGAACTGTCCATGTGAAAGTTGTGCACACGACCTCGGACAAATGTGGGACAATGTCAAAAGCTTTCTTGTCGTCGATGCAGGAGGTGGACAATTTAGTTCTTCACATTTTGCAATTTTCCAGTATGGTCTTGTTCAGTAATCGGTGGACAATTGGTCCACAACAACCTCTCTTACATCCCTTTTGTTCTGCCTCTAAACCTCCTTGCTGTGTTGGATGATGGTACATCGTTTCTGATGATTCCTGTCATCAGTTTGTTTGGGGCTGGGAGGAATGTTATCGGACGGTATTTGTGGGGAAGTTGGGTGCGCTCCCATTTTGGGAAGAGAAAGGTGTTCCCTTCTATGAGCCACTCATCCACTACCTTTTCCTCTTGGATCAGTTCATTAAATGTCCTGTTGTTGTGATTGTGAAGAGCATCAAGTTGTTTTAGCCAGAAATTTGGAATTCCATGCAAACCTGGGCGTTTGAAGTGTGGTATTTTTTAAAGTTGTTTTCCAATTTCCTCTTCATCAATAAATCAATGGAGGCATTTCCTCGAGATGTTGATTCTTCTTTTCCAAGTTTGGGATCCATTCTGCTTCCTTGTTATGTTCTTTTTGATCTTAAAAAATCCTTTAAAAAATATTTAGTTTTTCTTTTTCAGGGGGAATTGATATATTCTCCTGTTTTTTCCCCAATTCATGGTTAAATCTCTTTTGTTTACTTTCAAACACATGGTTTTGTTTTCTCCTGTTGTTTCCTTCATAGTTTTTTTTATCTTGCTCGTTATCATTTCTATTTTGAGTTTGTTTTCAGCACCCAAGCACTCGATGTCTGTC
This sequence comes from Myxine glutinosa, assembly GCF_964187855.1. Classification (NCBI taxonomy): domain Eukaryota; kingdom Metazoa; phylum Chordata; class Myxini; order Myxiniformes; family Myxinidae; genus Myxine; species Myxine glutinosa. Next base: position 71,320,752 of record NC_136265.1, on the reverse strand, counting down.
TTCGATTTTGTTTGTTTTTTATTCTTTGGATTCTCTCTTTGTTAGTCTTGGGTGTCTTTCCTTTCCTGAACTGTTGTATTTGTTCCACTTCCTTCCACAGTTGCTCTCTTGTGTCTCTAATCTGTCTCCAAGGTGGAATTTGGTTTCTATTTGTGGGACCTGGTTTTTTTCTTCTTCTGGGGTTGTTCTCCCGTTACTTTTTCTTGAATTAAGAGTTCCGCTCGAAACAGACGACATCGATTTCCTTCAAGGTGGATGACATTGAAATCATTTTTCTAATTGAATGGTTGGTTCGTCTCACTAAGATATTTGTCCATTTATTGTTTTCTATGCGATAAAGATTTGGTCTTTCACTGAGTTTTATCAATTTCATCTCTTATATTTTGTTGGCTCACTTCTTCTAGTCTAAGCTGCTCTTCATCATCTTCACCATCCTCCTCTCCCTCATTCTGCTGCTCTCCCTTGTTTTTCTGCCCATCAACATCTGCCTTTTCCATTCTTTTCCCCTTGGTTTGTGCCTGATTCTCCTGGTCTTTCTCTCTGAACTGGTCTTGCCCCTCTTTCAGGAGGCCACCATCATTCTTTCTTTTTGACACACTCTTTCTTTGCTGCCTTTGCTCCGGCTCTATATCGGGGTTTGGTCCCCCATCTCATTGCACAGCCAAAACTTCCTCTCGTGCCATCTTGGCCAAATTCCTGTCATACATCAAAGTGTGTGTGTGTGTGTGTGTGTGTGTGTGTGTGTGTGTGTGTGTGTGTGTGTGTGTGTGTGTGTGTGTTAGAATTGTGAGGAATAGAAATGAATAAAACGAGATGTGTGTGTGTGGTTTGTATCCGGCAGTAAACAATTTTCGTGCAATTCACATGAAATTTAAGAATTTGCAATTTGGATCACTGAAATGGTTCACCGCTTAAAAGTTAGAAGCCGATTGTTTTTATTTTAAGATTAAAAAGTCAAGGTTGCATAAAAACGCAGATTTTCATCTGATTGACCTGAAATTTAAAGAATTTGCATATTGGGTCACACAATTGGTTCTGCAATCCAAAGCTATAAGCTGATTGGTTTGTTTTTTTCATTAAAAGGTCAAAGGTGCACACCAAGGGTGCATAAAAGCGGCCTTGGGGAAATGCCACAACAAGCTATCTGTTCACCTTAACACAGATTTCGCCCAAAGTGGAAAATCCCATGGGAAACATAGAAAATGAAGATGCTCCATCGCGTGATGCTTTGTCGTCTTATCACCTTTGGTTGGGATTGGAAAAGTAACGGCTGACTGTATAACGGTCAGACAGACAGACATACAGACACCAAGTTGCGTGTTGTTGTACAATTATGTTTGTGTGTCCTTTTTCTTTGGTCTCCATTTGTTTGTCGTCTGATTTCATCACTTATTTACTTTATTCGGACGTTGAATTGGCATTTATGGGTTTTTCTGATTGCAATAATCGTTTTAAGTGAAACTTTATCGGCTTTTGAAGATACTTCTTGACTTTTTAGTTTCTCATGGAAACTTTTTCTGCGTATCTCCAACCTATCATGCGTGGAATATACTTTACAATAGAGGATGGTCTTCTCTGTGGCTCAGCTTGCTTCCTTTTAATCCACGAGTTTGCTCGTTGGCACATTGGATCAAATTCTCATTGTTCAGTCTTCTCGTCCTTGTAGTATACCTGCCTGCTGCACTGCTTGAGCATGAGCTTGTCTTTCACGAGGACCAGATGTGCTTTGGTCAGGACGGAGAGTGCGGGGGCAGGGAGTTATATGTCAGTTATTATTATTGCCAAATGACACAACTGTTATTGTTGGTTTTTTTTGCAATTTGTTTTGTAATAAGAATGCCATGCCCTGGGAGGTCCTATTAAACTGCTCTGTACACCGAAAAAAGCACGCGTTTCGAAATACGGGGATTGCTCCGGATTATTTGCAGTTAATTAGAGTAACTCATGAGATCATAATGATCATTTTGATACATCAGAAAACTCCAGTAGAATGTCACAAAAACCAACACACACACACACACACACACACACACACACACACACACACACACACACACACACACACACACACACACACACACACACACACACTCCGTGAAGAGTAGATTTTGTTCATCTTCAGTTTTGTCATAGTTTTGGGGCCAGGAGTTATCTCTTCAGGTTTGCGCTTTCGTGTAAAAAACAGTCTCATAGTGAGGTTGATATGTATATTCTCTCTTGCGTGAATTCTTTCATGTATTTTCATTGGTGAGGGAATAGCAAAAGCCTTGTTGCAAACAGAACACATGTAGGGCTTCTCTTCTGTGTGTATTGTTTGATGAATTATTAATGTTGCTCTTTTAACAAATGCCTTGAGACACACAGAACACTTGTAAGGCTTCTCTCCTGTGTGCATGTTTTTATGTTGATGCAAATATGATGAAGAAGTAAAAACCTTATTGCAAACAGAACACTTGTAAGGCTTCTTTCCTGTGTGGATTATTTGATGTTTATGCAAATACGATGAAGTAGCAAAATCCTTCTTGCAAACAGAACACTTGTAGGGCTTCTCTCCCATGTGTATTTTTTGATGTTTATGCAAATACGATGAAGAAGCAAAATCCTTATTGCAAACAGAACACTTGTAGGGCTTCGCTCCTGTGTGTATTTTTTGATGTTGGTGCAAATTTGATGAAGAAGCAAAATTCTTCTTGCAAACAGAACACTTGTGTGGATTCTCTCCTCGATGTATTCTTTGATGTTGATGCAAATACGATAAAGTAGCAAAATCCTTCTTGCAAACAGAACACTTGTGGGGCTTCTCTCCCATGTGTATTTTTCGATGTTTATGCAAATACGATGAAGAAGCAAAATCCTTATTGCAAACAGAACACTTGTAAGGCTTCTTTCCTGTGTGTATTTTTCGATGTTGATGCAAATACCATGAAGAAGTAAAACCCTTATTGCAAACAGAACACTTGTAGGGCTTCTCTCCTGTGTGTATTTTTTGATGTTTATGCAAACACGATGAAGAAGCAAAATCCTTATTGCAAACAGAACACTTGTAAGGCTTCTTTCCTGTGTGTATTTTTCGATGTTGATGCAAATACCATGAAGAAGTAAAACCCTTATTGCAAACAGAACACTTGAAAGGCTTCTCTCCTGTGTGTATTTTTTGATGTTTATGCAAACACGATGAAGAAGCAAAATCCTTATTGCAAACAGAACACTTGTAGGGCTTCGCTCCTGTGTGTATTTTTTGATGTTGGTGCAAATTTGATGAAGAAGCAAAATCCTTCTTGCAAACAGAACACTTGTGTGGATTCTCTCCTCGATGTATTCTTTGATGTTGATGCAAATACGATGAAGAAGCAAAATCCTTATTGCAAACAGAACACTTGTAGGGCTTCTTTCCTGTGTGGATTATTTGATGTTTATGCAAATACGATGAAGTAGCAAAATCCTTCTTGCAAACAGAACACTTGTGGGGCTTCTCTCCCATGTGTATTTTTCGATGTTTATGCAAATACGATGAAGAAGCAAAATCCTTATTGCAAACAGAACACTTGAATGGCTTCTTTCCTGTGTGGATTATTTGATGTTTATGCAAATACGATGAAGTAGCAAAATCCTTCTTGCAAACAGAACACTTGTAAGGCTTCTTTCCTGTGTGTATTTTTCGATGTTGATGCAAATACCATGAAGAAGCAAAATCCTTATTGCAAACAGAACACTTGAACGGTCTCTGAATTCCTTGGATATTCTTTGGAGAGTCTGCACAGCTTTTACAACTGCGGATGGATGACTCGCTGTGAAACACATCATTGTTTTCAGAAGCAGTGTATGTCGTGTGATGTTTTAAAACTTCTGAGCAGAAAAACTGGGAACAGTCGGAACAGGAAACCAGTTCCATTTGTTTCACTGGAAAGACAAATCAAAAAAGCATTCAAAATTCACCAAAACATTAAAATGTTGCAGAATTGACAAGTATTTCTCTCAGATTAGATTAAACATTTGACATATTTCTGTACTTCGCTCAATGGAAAAGCTCCATATCAAGGATTGAAAAATAGGACCTTGGGTCACCTGGATCAGGAGCAACAGTCACTTAAACCCCCCACAGACTCCCTCAACCCTGATATTTTTCATGCCGTGAAGAAACTTTGGTACATCACAGACAATGAAGGTTGTGGGCAAGTTTAATCGAAATTATGTGTGCAGTTTCGGAGAAGAGAGCAAAACCTATCTTGGGGGGGGGGGGGGGGGGTCAAACCCTACCCACCTACCCCCCATAGACCACCTTAATGAGCCCAGATTTTGATGTGGTCAATATACCCTCGTTAGGCATTAAATATGAAGCTTGTGGCCAAGTTTCATCAACATAGTGTGTTTGGTTCAAGCGACAATGACTGAAGTGTTTGCAGACTTATTCACTCACTCACTCACTGACTTATCTACACAGACCCTGCTCGATCGCATGAGCTCATCGGACTAAAGTCCAGGTGAGCTAAAAATGGTGAAATATTCAATGTACCCAAATGCTACTGACAATGACTGTGACTATGACTGAGTAAACACAAGCTCCCTTACTTTGATTATTCTCGGCATCGGATGGCAATGTTTGATGTGTGGTCCTTATTTATATTTTCTAAGTTTTCCCTTTATACTCTTCACAAAGTGATTCAAGATGCAAAATGTTTCAGTCCGATCAGAGGAAGGAGGGATAGTCAGTTTAAAGGGAAGAAGCTGCAGAACAAGATGAGAGAAGGTACAAGATCAAACTTTCACCAATTGAACCTCAGCAAGAGCATCTTGCAATCCAAACTCTGTACCTGTGGCTTCAAAGCTAAACCCCACACTTGGCTTGCTGACTTCGACTCCGTTCTCCTATCCGTGTGGCTCTCAGCGGGATCCTTTCATCTCCTGTCTTTGTAAAGGATGGAGTACCACAAGGCAGTATGTTCTGGGTCCCATCCAATTGCTAATCTTCACCAACGACCTCTCTGACTCTTTGTAAAGGCACCTTTTTTGTTTGCCAAAAATTCTTCCATCCTCGACTTTGGCACGCTGCAGCCTCTTCCCTCTCTGTAGACATTGATAAAATCACAAGCTGTTCAAACTGTTGCAGTGTCTTTCAGGTTTGAGAATCTCACACACTCACCATCTCTCTCCCAAACCTTCCCATATACTTTCTCTGCAATCCACTTGAAGAAGTTCAGTCACTCAAACGTTTGGGCTTAACTATCAGTGATGATCTTTTGTAGTCAACCACACATCTAAGTTGGCCTGACAATCCAGTCACTGACTGGTCATCCTCCGTCATGCAAATTCATGCCAAGGCACATGTGACCTCCAATCCACCTACAAAGTCTTCTTCCACAGATTGATGAAATACTGCTATCCCGATCTGGACTAGGACTCCTCCATTACACCTTGTTCAGCTGGACGACGTGGAAACCAAGACCTCCACATTATTGGAATGAGCGTGATGAAGCTGAGGCCATGGGCCTATCACTTACCCATCAGAGACAAGTCGGTGGTCTCTTTCTTCTCCCATCTCTTTTCTGGTCTTGCCGCCACTGCTCTTGCTGTTCTCCCCTCCCCCAACCCTCCAGGTTTCTGCAGGGTTCCCCTTTTCCCTTCAAAATAAGAATGTTTGCTGCTCCGTCACTGCAGCAATTATATGCACTGGGAAGATTCAGAACTATCTTACGAACAATGCTAAAACTCTGATAACTCCAATGCAGTATTTGATCTTCCATTTGATTATGAACCAAGCTACAGTTGCTTTGGGTACCCTCGCTTGTTGCCAGCTGTTTAGATACAGGAACAGCTTCATGGTTTGCCACAATCTGATGTTCATTATTTACAACGTGCACAAAACACTTCTGCTAGAATAACTGATAAAGTTCCAAGAAGGTAACAAATCACACAAACAAGAAAAAATCTCCACTAGCTTTCCATTGAAAATAGAATCGTTTTGAAGATCCTTCCACTCAGTTATCAAGAACGAAACAACATGAAAACGGCCTACCTAATAAACATGATCACCCCTTATGTGCCAGCATGCACCTTGCGATCAACAGCCCAACCTCTCCTCAGCATCCCAAAAGTCTCCACTCATGACAAATGCGACCGAGCATTTGAAGTGGCTGCTCCAACTCTATGGAATTCACTCCCTCTACACATCCATCAAACAGCCACCCAAAACATTTTAAAAACACTGATCAAAACACATCTTTGTAGCAAACACAAGATTAAAATTCCATGTTACTGTTCTGGTTTGCCTGTTTGAAAGAAACGTTGGTTTATGTGAATTTTGTTAATTTCAATTGATTTTATTTGTAAAGTTTGTCGACTGTTTAGGATATCAAGCTATTATCATGACATATATAAACTAAGCATAATTATTATTATCAGAGAGTACGCTAGTATTCTCCATGTGGGGATGGCGCGGAAAAAAATGACGGTCCCATCTGCTACATGCAAAACTAAAGTTGGAGTAACTTCTTTAAAAACTCGCTTGGACTACATATGAGAGCCTACCTGGTCTGTTCAACTGATTGTCGAGGTGGGGATCACTTTTCAGTTCTCCAGACCATGGAAAAAGCAAAAAAAAGCAAAAAAAACCAGATCGCTCAAACCCGGGACTTCATCTACTTGTTCATAATAATAATAATAATAATAATAATAATAATAATAATAATAACTAGAACTGCCACTTTAAAACTGCTGGCAGTGATGACCGGTCTACTCGCACCCACTTTTGATAAAACCCCACTTTTGATACAACCCCACTTTCATTGGACATGCTTTGACACAACCCCCTTGAATACAAACCCGATACACACACACACACACACACACACACCCACACACACACACACACACACACACACACACACACACACACACACACACTGTGTTTTATATATATAGATAACAATTGTGAGTGAAAAAAAAGAGAAATGGCTTGGGAATATCGATTGATCGATTGTGTGCTCTGCCTGAAGCCAGGTCCGAGGCTGCTTGCCAAGGGTGATATTGGGCCGGAAGAGGAAGGGAAAAGGTGGTTGCATTGCCTTCCAAGCAGTTAGTCAGGGCAGGAGGTGTTCATTTGAGCAGGATGCTGGTGATAACTCACCTCTCTTGGTTTAAAATGAGAAAGAAGACATTGCGAAAGAACAAAGAAGGAATAAAAGAAGGCCACATCAAAATGTCGATGAGCCACAAGTGAAGGGGACATTTCTTTCCAACTCTTACTTTATTACCTTCGCAAAAGCGGAAGGTTATGTTTTGATCGCTGTGTATTTATTTGTATGTCTGTGTGTGTGTGTGTGTGTGTGTGTGTGTGTATGTTATTCGCATAACTCAAAAAGTATTCAACCGAATTGCATGAAATTTGGTGGGATGATTGGTTATTATACGGGACACATTTGATTAGATTTTGGGAGCAATCGGGTCAAAGGTCAAGGTCAAGGTTTTTTGTCATAACTCGGTCAATTCTTATCCGATTTGCATGAAATCAGCACCAAACTGTTCACTGTTCTGTTCCCTACACTCCCATGCCAAGTACAGAACAGTAGCTGCGGCGAAGGTATGCGCTCTACCGAGTGCCCGTTCTAGTTTTAACACAAGTACTGTGCCGCTGAAAACATGCGTGTGCATGTAATCATTCACATGTGCAGAAAACATATGTAACACATATGCATGTGCAATCATTCTTTTCTATTGTCATTAAATATGCCATCATTTTGACACAACACAACCATATAATTCTCAAGTATACAGCGTTGTCCGATATACAAATAATGCAGGGGATGAATATTGTTGTTCACGGCAAATTGGAACAAGATGGTGTAGACGGACCACGTGACCACAATTTCCCGTGATGAAACCGCTGAATTGAGAAAATATAGAATGATTGTATCCCAAGAGAAGTGCAGCCGCCGTGTGGCCATCTTGGTTAGCACAACTCGACTCACATAAACTCGTTATGTAACAGGAACATTGTTGGTGTTTAACATTATACAACAGGAACATTGTGGGTCAAACCTTTGATAAACGAGAACTCATCAATGAACTCGGTCTCCACCTTCACCTTCACAATAAAATCTGAAAATAAAAACATCACATTCAAACTCAAGTTTAAGGAGCATTTCTAAAGAAAATCGTCATCACAAGAGATATTCAGAAGAAGCGAACTTTTCAATCCCATGAAAAATATGTTTTTGAAACGACTTGGAAAAGTAAAACAACAAAGAGTTTTTACTTTCATAAAATGAAGGAAACAAACCCAACAATCTCTCTTGGTCAATATTGACAAACTAACAAAGGTACCCGGCATTGCCTTCCCCCTCCAGACTCCTCCCACACTCCCAACGGTCTCCCACCACACTCCCTCCGGACTCCCACCACACTCCCTCTGGACTCCCACCACCCACCCTCCGGACTCCCACCACACACCCTCCGGACTCCCACCACACACCCTCCGGACTCCCACCACACACCCTCCAGACTCCCTCTGGACTCCCACCACACTCCCTCTGGACTCCCATCACACTCCCTCTGGACTCCCACCACACTCCCACCACACTCCCCCCGGACTCCCACCACACACACTCCGGACTCCCACCGGACTCCCTCCGGACTCCCAACGGACTCCCACCACACTCCCTCCGGACTCCCACCACACTCCCTCCGAACTCCCACCACACTCCCTCCGAACTCCCACCACACTCCCTCCGGACTCCCAGCACAGTCCCTCCGGACTCCCAGCACACCCCCAACGGACCCCCAACGGACTCCCAACGGACTCCCACCACACTCCCTCCGGACTCCCACCACACTCCCTCCGGACTCCCACCACACTCCCTCCGGACTCCCACCACACTCCCTCCGGACTCCCACCACACTCCCTCCGGACTCCCACCACACTCCCTCCGGACTCCCACCACACTCCCTCCGGACTCCCACCACACTCCCTCCGGACTCCCACCACACTCCCTCCGGACTCCCACCACACTCCCTCCGGACTCGCACCACACTCCCTCCGGACTCGCACCACACTCCCTCCGGACTCCCACCACACTCCCTCCGGACTCCCACCACACTCCCTCCGGACTCCCACCACACTCCCTCCGGACTCCCACCACACTCCCTCCGGACTCCCACCACACTCCCTCCGGACTCGCACCACACTCCCTCCGGACTCGCACCACACGCCCTCCGGACTCGCACCACACTCCCTCCGGACTCCCTCCGGACTCCCAACGGACTCCCTCCGGACTCCCACCACACTCCCTCCGGACTCCCACCACACTCCCTCCGGACTCCCACCACACTCCCTCCGGACTCCCACCACACTCCCTCCGGACTCCCACCTTACACACTCCGGACTCCCACCGGACTCCCACCACACTCCCTCCAGACTCCCACCACACTCCCTCCGAACTCCCACCACACTCCCTCCGGACTCCCAGCACAGTCCCTCCGGACTCCCACCACACCCCCAACGGACTCCCAACGGACTCCCACCACACTCCCTCCGGACTCCCACCACACTCCCTCCGGACTCCCACCACACTCCCTCCGGACTCCCACCACACTCCCTCCGGACTCCCACCACACTCCCTCCGGACTCCCACCACACTCCCTCCGGACTCCCACCACACTCCCTCCGGACTCGCACCACACGCCCTCCGGACTCGCACCACACTCCCTCCGGACTCCCAACGGACTCCCTCCGGACTCCCACCACACTCCCTCCGGACTCCCACCACACTCCCTCCGGACTCCCACCACACTCCCTCCGGACTCGCACCACACTCCCTCCGGACTCGCACCACACTCCCTCCGGACTCGCACCACACTCCCTCCGGACTCCCACCACACTCCCTCCAAACACACTTTAGTAGATCACAGGTGATGAAGGTTGTGGTCATTTTTCATCAAATCCTGTGTGTCGTTTCAGACAAGAAGTTCCGAGTTGCAGGTTCAGGTAAAAAAAGGTTCCGTTTGAAAGATAATGATTAATTTAATTTTAAAAACACAGATTTTGAAAAAGAAGAAGATGCGATATTGATTTCCTCACGTGGAGATTCGATAGCAAAACGTTGTTTATTCTACCAAAGGTAAACGTTGTTTATTCGGTTTATCCGGTAAAAGGGTTCCGCTTCCGGTCCCTCGAGCGACGGGGCTTGCTTTGATCTCTCCACGGCATCAAAGTTTGAGTGTTTTCCCGTTCGTTTCTTTGTCAAATTTCCGCTGCGTATTTTGTTGTGTATGTGTTATTGTGTGTTTCTATTTGGTTTTGTAGTTGTTGCAAATTTGTGTGTAATTAGTCGTTTCTTTGTCCGCGCCAAGTGCGGCCTGGTGGCTCGTGCGGCCTCCTCGTCTCGACTTGTGCCCCGCCCCCTATATTCACGTTTGTTCTTTCACCTCTGCTCCTGCTTTCTCAAATCCACGTTCTCACTTAGAGACTTTTCCCAGATTGTTTTCATGGTTTTGTTTAAATATTTATTTAAATATGTTTAAACCGCAGCGGTGATCCCCCACCCCCCGCCCCCCCCCAGGATTTCCATGTTTTAAACGTTTCCCAGTGTGTACCCTGGATAAGAATAGGTACGCCGTATCCCTGCGTGTCGTAGGAGGCGACTAAGAGGGTTGGCGTCAGGAAGGGCATCCGGCCATAAAAAAAAACATTGCCTCAAAAAGAGAACCATGACAATTACAACTACATGTGGGCAGGGTACAGCCCGAAGTGGAGATCGGTTTCTGAGGTTTGGGACATGGAATGTAGGGACAATGACAGGGAGATCAGGAGAAGTGGTGGAAGTATTGGTCAGAAGAAGAGTGGACATATGTTGTGTGCAAGATACGAGATGGAAGGGAAGTGGTGTGAGAATGGTGAAGGGTAGGCAGGGACAGAAATACAAGTTTGTGTGGCAAGGGTGCCTGGAGGGCGTGAATGGTGTTGGTGTCCTGTTTTCTGAGGAGTTTGTAGACAGTGTGGTGAGTGTGACTAGAGTGAGTGATAGGTTGATGATGGTGAAAATGATGATTGGAAAGCTCTTGGTGAACGTCATCTCGGGATATGCTCCGTAGGTTGGTCGGAGCGATGAAGAGAAGGACAAGTTCTGGTGTGCGATAGAGAAGCTGATGGAAAACGTGAAAGATGAAGTTGTTGTGGTAGGAGGAGACCTAAATGGACATGTGGGAAGGAGTATGGATGGTTTTGACGGAGTTCATGGGGGTTACGGATATGGAGTGAGAAATGGAGAAGGTGAAAGGATTTTGGAGTTTGCTGATGGAGCTGATTTGTTGATTTGTAATACTCAGTTCCAGAAAGAGGATAATAAGCTTGTTACATACACGTCAGGTGGGTCGACGACAACCGTTGACTACCTGATGGTGCGTAGGCGAGATAGGGGGCACCTCCGAGACACAAAGGTGATCCCGGGGGAGGAGGCTGTTTCACAGCACCACTTGGTTGTCTGCGACGTAAGGGTGAAAGGTGCGAGGAGAGCTCGGCGGGTGAAGTACCAACCGAGAATGAAGGTGTGGAGGTTGAAAGAGGTGACAGTAAGGGAGGCATTAAAAGAGAGGCTGAGTAGGGTCGAGGATGATGTGGTTGAGCTTGAAAGTGGTTGGATGTCAATGAAAGCTAGTCTGTTGGGAGCCGTTGGTGAGGTATGTGGATGGACAAAAGGACCACTGAGGCACTCGGAAACATGGTGGTGGGTGTGATGAAGTTGGAAAGAGGATTGACGAGAAGAGGAAGAAGTTCAAGGAGTGGCAGAAGGCGAAGGGTACGGGAGCAGAAACAGCAGAGCATGAAAGTTATAAGGCAGCCAGGAAGGCTGCAAAGAAAGAGGTAGCAAAGGCGTAGGAGGCATGTAGGAAAATGTTCGGAGAGCGCTTGGATTCGGAAGAGGGTCAGAGAGCGGTATTCAGGATTGCAAAGCAGATAGCGAAAGAGAGGTGTGATGTGATGGGGGTGAGCTGCTTGAAGGACGAAGTGGGACAAATCGTTGTCAACCCAGATGGAATTAAAGGAAGATGGAAACTAGAACGGGCACTCGGTAGAGCGCATACCTTCGCCGCAGCTACTGTTCTGTACTTGGTAAAAATACGATTTTGACCTTTTCGTGACCTTGACCTTGACCTTTGACCCGATTGCTCCCAAAATCTAATCAAATGTGTCCCGTATAATAACCAATCATCCCACCAAATTTCATGCAATTCGGTTGAATACTTTTTGAGTTATGCGAATAACATACACACACACACACAGACATACAAATAAATACACAGCGATCAAAACATAACCTTCCGCTTTTGCGAAGGTAAAGATATATGGAAATGCTGTTGAATACAGAGAATGAATGGGATGGCAACATAGAGAGTAACCCAGTTTTAGGACCGGCAGAGAAGATAACTGAGAAGGAAGTTGAGGAAGCGATAAAAGCAATGAAGGGTAGAAAAGCGGGAGGGCCGACGGGAGTTGTGGGAGATATGTTGAAGGCAGCAGGAAGTTGGGGTGTGGGGAGAATGACAGAGATCTGTAATCTGGTGGTGAAAGAAGGCCGCATTCCAGTGGATTGGGAACTGAGTACCCTCGTCCCTCTATACAAGGGGAAAGGTGACCCTCTGGAGTGTGGCTCGTACCGAGCGATAAAGTTATTGGAGCATGGAATGAAGGTATTGGAAAGGGTGTTGGAGAGGAGGATAAGGAAGAAAGTGAAGATCGACGAAATGCAGTTTGGATTTATGCCAGGAAGAGGAACGACAGACGCGCTTTTCATTGTGAGGCAGTTGCAGGAGAAGTACATGGAGAAGAGGAAGAAGTTGTTTCTTGGGTTTGTTTATCTGGAGAAAGCATTCGATCGGGTTCCACGCAAAGTATTGACATGGGCATTGAGGAAGTTAGGAGTGGAGGAATGGTTGATCAGAGTAGTGATGGCAATGTACAAAAGAGCGCGCACAGCTGTAAGGACGAAGGACGGGAACAGTGGTGAGTTTGAGGTGAAGGTGGGAGTGCATCAGGGGTCGGTACTAAGTCCACTACTATTTGTAGCTGTGATGGAGGTGCTGGCTCAGAACGTAAAGGAGGGTTTACCGTGGGAGTTGTTGTATGCAGATGATCTGGTGTTGATTGCGGAAAGTATGGATGGACTGAAGGAAAAGATGAACACGTGGAAGGAATGTATGGAGACAAAAGGTCTGAAGGTGAATATCGGAAAGACGAAGGTGATGGCAAGTGGTAAAGCATGTGGTGAGGTGGAAAGAACTGGGAAGTGGCCCTGTGCTGTGTGTAGGAAGGGTGTCGGAGTGAACTCCATTCAGTGTACAATGTGCGCTGAGTGGGTTCATCAAAAATGTAGTGGTCTGAGAGGGTCATTAACCAGTGTGGCAGCTACATTCAAATGTAAGGTGTGCACAGAGGGAGCTGCAGATGGAGGAAATGTTGAGTTGGATCTTGGAGACGGTGTGAAGCTGGAAGGTGTGAAAACATTTTGCTACCTCGGAGACATGCTGAATGGAGAAGGTGGATCAGACTCGGCAACGGTTGCTCGAGTGAGATGTGCATGGAAGAAGTTTCGGGAATTGAGTGGCGTGCTGATGATGAGGGGAGTGTCGTTGAAGCTGAAGGGAAAGGTGTATGCTGCATGTGTGAGAAGTGTTATGATTTATGGGAGCGAGACATGGGTAATGAACGTAGAGCAGCAACGAAGGTTGGAAAGGGTGGAAATGCGAATGGTTCGACGGATGTGCGGAGTATCGTTGAGAGAGAGGAAGACAAATGATGAATTGCGAAAGATGATGGGAATAGAGCCTGTGATTGATGCTGTGAAGAGGAACAGGTTGAGATGGTTTGGTCATGTGTTGAGCAAGGATGAAAGTGACTGGTTGAGAAGAGTGATGGAAATGAATGTAGAAGGAAGTAGAAGACGGGGAAGACCGAGAAAGACTTGGCTAAAGATGGTGGAAGAAGAAATGCGGGCAAGGGGGTTAACAAGGAGAGATGCAGAAAATAGGGCAAAATGGAGAAGATTGTCATGGGGACCGCAAGGCTAACCCCCGCTCTAGCAGGGAAAATGGCCTTTTAAAATGCATGTTGTGTTGTGTTGTATTCGACCAAAGGTAAACGTTGTTTATTCTACCAAAGGTAAATGTTGTTTATTCGACCAAAGGTAAACGTTGTTTATTCTACCAAAGGTAAACGTTGTTTATTCTACCAAAGGTAAAGGTTGTTTATTCTACCAAAGGTAAATGTTGTTTATTCGACCAAAGGTAAACGTTGTTTATTCTACCAAAGGTAAACGTTGTTTATTCGACCAAAGGTAAACGTTGTTTATTCGACCAAAGGTAAACGTTGTTTATTCGACCAAAGGTAAACGTTGTTTATTCGACCAAAGGTAAACGTTGTTTATTCGACCAAAGGTAAACGTTGTTTATTCGACCAAAGGTAAACGTTGTTTATTCGACCAAAGGTAAACGTTGTTTATTCTACCAAAGGTAAACGTTGTTTATTCTACCAAAGGTAAACGTTGTTTATTCCACCAAAGGTAAACGTTGTTTATTCTACCAAAGGTAAACGTTGTTTATTCTACCAAAGGTAAACGTTGTTTATTCTACCAAAGGTAAACGTTGTTTATTCCACCAAAGGTAAACGTTGTTTATTCGACCAAAGGTAAACGTTGTTTATTCGACCAAAGGTAAACGTTGTTTATTCGACCAAAGGTAAACGTTGTTTATTCGACCAAAGGTAAACGTTGTTTATTCTACCAAAGGTAAACGTTGTTTATTCGACCAAAGGTAAACGTTGTTTATTCTACCAAAGGTAAACGTTGTTTATTCTACCAAAGGTAAACGTTGTTTATTCCACCAAAGGTAAACGTTGTTTATTCTACCAACGGTAAACGTTGTTTATTCTACCAAAGGTAAACATTGTTTATTCTACCAAAGGTAAACGTTGTTTATTCTACCAAAGGTAAACGTTGTTTATTCTACCAAAGGTAAACGTTGTTTATTCTACCAAAGGTAAACGTTGTTTATTCTACCAAAGGTAAACATTCTCGGAAAAGACGGAAATTTTCTGTAGTAATATTTGTTTATAGTTTTAATAAATGTGTATGGAAGGAGAACACAAACAATAACAACAACAACGTGACAATATTTCTTTTCGTCCATCGTCAGTGATCCTCACAGATTGGATGTTATTGTGGCGGACACGAAAGCCCACTGGCGTGGTGACATCATTCCGCGCACCAAGTGGGCGGCGGCCACGCCCGAGGGGTAGGCGTGGCCTGAGTATATACACGGGGCGCGCAGCCCGGAGCGTGCTAGTGTTACAGTGAGCTCCTGAAATAAAGACGCTTATGAGTTACCGCTTGTCCGCTTCCTCCTTGCTCGCAAGCAGCGCGCGTAACGCCGCGCTTTACTGGTGACCCTCGACGTTGGATCTGCCGGAGCGATCCTTCCACACACGACGCCATTGCCATGGCCAACTTCATCAAACTTCCCGAATTTTGGGAGGCCCAGGCCGAAGTCTGGTTCGTCCAAGCCGAAGCCCAATTTCAGCTTCGGTGCCTCACCGGCGACGACACGTGCTACTGCCACGTCGTCGCCTCCCTCGGGCCCGGCACGGCCGCTCGAGGTGTGTCCGTCCTTCGCCACCCACCAGATGGCCACAAGTACGAGGCACTCAAGCGGCTACTCCTAGCCACGTTCGGCCTCACGGACGACGCACGGGCCGACCGCCTCCTGGATCTCCCCGAGCTCGGCGACACGCGCCCGTCGGTCCGCATGGACCATATGCTGTCACTGTTGGGCGACGAAGCCCCCGGTTCTCTATTCCGGGCGCTTTTCCGTCGCCAACTTCCAGCGCAGGTTCGCCTCGCGTTGGCCGGGACCGTGCTAACGGAACCCCGAGCATTGGCAGCCGAGGCGGACAGGTACTTCGCGGCTTCGGACACGCGGGCGAGAGTCGGTGCGGCCGTCACGGACCTCGAGGCTGATGCTGCTGATGATGCTGATCCACAGCATCAGCTTACACAGCATACGCAGCATGCTGATACGCACCTCGTGACCGCCGCCACGCCCCGCCCACCGCCGCGGCGAAAACCGCCACCGCGGGGAAAACCGCCAACTCCACCGGCCTGGCGGAGCCAGCCGCGCTCCCCCAGCTCCACCACCTGGTGCTGGTTCCACGCCAAGTTCGGCCACGAGGTTCGGCAGTGTCATCCGCCATGCTCCTTCAACAGGTCGGGAAATCCTCTCTATCTCTTTGCTGATGACTCCACTCTCTGCCGCTCCATTCCTCTTCCCTCAGATCGGCAGTCTGCAGCCTCCTCACTCTCTGAAGACCTGGACAAAATCACAGACTGGTCAAACAAGTGGAACATGTCTTTCAATCCTGACAAATCTCACTCTCTTACTATGTCTCTCCGAAAAGATCGACTGGACAACCCTCCCATCTACTTTCTCAACAATCCTCTCCAAGAAGTTCTGTCGCTCAAGCTTTTGGGTCTCACTATCTGCCATGATCTTTCTTGGGAAAACCACATTTCCAAGCTGGCCTCCAAAGCCAGTCGCCGACTGGGCATCCTCCGTCGTGCGAAGTCCTTCCTCGGCACACCTGAGCTCCTCACCACATATAAGGCTTTCATCCGCAGCTCAATGGAATACTGTTCTCCCCTATGGGCTGGTGCTCCTGCCTCACACCTGGCTCGGCTTCACGCTGTTGAATCCAAAGCTTTCAAAATCATTGGAATCTCCCGCGATGAAGCTATCTCTGAGGGCCTTTCACTCACTCACCGCAGGCAGGTAGGTGGTCTTTCTGTCTTCTACCGACTCCTCTCCGGCCTTGCTCCCCCAGCTCTCTCTGTGCTCTGTCCCCCAAATATTCCTACAGGTCGCACAAGATCTGCCAGCAACCCTCTGATGGTTAAACTGCCGAAATCTCGGCTCTCTGCTCACCTTCACTCTTTCATTCCTCTTTTCTCCCGCCTGTGGAACAAACTCCCACACTCCCTTCAATCCCTCTCCTCCCTCCAGGTCTTTAAAACAGCTGTTCACCACCATCTCTTATCTTCCCCCATTCATAACCTTGATCTTTTCTACCCCCACTAATTCACCCCAGATCCACCTTGTTTGAAATTCCAACTTCTTTCCTGGAAATCCTGGCAGTGTCCATATGTTTATACCTCTCCCACCCCCCCCCCCCCTTCACATGCCTCCCCCCCAAAGCCCTCTCCCTCCCACAGATCTCTCGATGTCTCCATGTCTCTCGGTCCCTGCTCTCAAATGTTGTGTTTGTGTCCTTCCCCCTCTCTCCCCATCTTGTCTACCGCTCCCGATGTTATTTGTTTTATGTGTCTGTTTGTCTTTCTGTGTGATTAATGTTCGCTCTTTCACGAGCCTCAATCTTGTATACAAAAAAAAAAAAAAAAAAAAAAAAAAAAAGCCCCGCCCAGGCCGGCGCTCAATAGTGGCGTTGAGCGCCGGCCGTTCAAGCAGCCTGCTGTTCATAACGGACACCTTATCCGGGCGCCGTTACCTGTGCGTCACGGGAGCGCAGGTGAGTGTCGTTACCGCCGGTACATCAGACAAGCACGCCGCGGGCGGGGGCCCCGTGCTGCTTGCCGCGAACGGGATGCCCATCCGTACGTACGGAAAACGCTGCCTCTGCGGTTCGGAGGGCAGGTTTTCCGATCGACGTTCGTCACCGCCGACGTGCCCATGGCACTGCTTGGCGCGGACTTCCTGTGCACTAATGGGCTCCTGGTCGACGTAAAGCGCAGACGTCTTGTCCAGGCCGAGACGTTCAGCTCGCTCGCTTGTGCGCTGCCCAGCTCGTCGAGCAGCTCAACGAGCTGCTCGCCAAGCGGCTTGCCGAACGGTTCGGTTCCGGCCACGTTGATCTGTACGCTTCCGGCAGCGGACGCATTCACCCGCCTCCTCGCCGGCTTCCCGGCCCTCATGCGGCCCACCTTCTCGGCGGGGGCCATCAAGCACGGGGTGGCCCATCACATCCCCACCGTCGGGCCACCGGTCTACGCCCGGGCACGCCGCCTCGAGCCGACGAAGCTGGCGGTGGCAAAAGCGGCGTTCGCTACCCTGGAGCGACTCGGCATCGTTCGGCGCTCGGAGAGTGCTTGGGCGTCGCCGCTGCACATCGTGCCGAAGCCCGGCGAGAGATGGCGACCGTGCGGGGACTATCGCCGTCTCAATGACGCCACCACTCCCGACCGCTACCCCGTCCCCCACATTCAGGACTTTTCCGCCCGTTTTGCGGGCATGTCCTTCTTCTCAAAGGTGGACCTCATATGCGGCTACCATCAGGTCCCCATCAGGCCGGAGGACGTCCCGAAGACGGCGGTCATCACGCCATTCGGACTCTTTGAGTTCCTGCGGATGCCCTTCGGTCTGAAGAACGCGGCTCAGGCGTTCCAGCGACTGATGGACAGCGTCCTGCGCGACTTGGATTTTGTCTACGTCTACCTGGACGATATCCTCGTCGCCAGCGCGTCCCGCGAAGAGCACCTACGCCACCTCCGCACGCTCTTCGAACGCCTGGGCCAGCATGGCCTGATTGTGAACCCCGCAAAGTGCCGGTTCGGCGTCGCCGTAATCGATTTCCTGGGGCACCGTGTCACCAGGCACGGAGCCGTCCCCCTGCCGGCCAAGGTGGAGGCGGTGAAGGGGTTTCCGCGCCCCCGCACGATCAGAGGGCTGCAGGAGTTCCTGGGCATGGTGAACTTTTACCATCGGTTCCTGCCCCGTATCGCCCAGCTCCTGCGCCCCCTGCAAGAAGCTCTCCGAGGTAAGCCGGGCAAAGGCGACGTTACCTGGACCGAGCAGATGGACACGGCGTTCACGGCCGCGAAGCTCGCCTTGGCTAACGCCACCATGCTCACGCACCCGGCGCCCGATGCACCAATCGCCCTCACCACCGACGCCTCGGACTACGCGGTGGGCGCGGTGCACGAGCAATGGGTGCGTGGAGCTTGGCAACCGCTGGCGTTCTTTAGCCGGCAGCTTCGCCCGCCCGAACGCCGTTACAGTACCTTCGACCGCGAGTTGCTCGGGCTTCACTTGGCGGTCAGGCACTTCCGCCATCTGCTCGAGGGCCGTGCGTTCACGGCCTTCGTCGACCACAAGCCGCTGATCTTCGCGATGGGCAAGGTCACCGAGCCGTGGTCGGCCCGGCAGCAGCGTCACCTCTCGGCCGTGTCCGAGTACACGACGGACATCCGGCACGTCGCGGGGAAGGACAACCCGGTGGCGGATTGCCTTTCCCGGGCCGTCGCCCATGCAGTCCACCTCGGCATCGACTATGCCCGGATGGCAGCGGACCAGGCCGCTGACCCCGACGTCCAGGCCTTGCGGACCGCCGTCACGGGCCTCCGCGTCGCCGAGGTGCCGTTCGACGGCGCGGGCACGGCCCTCTTGTGCGACGTCTCCCTCGGGCGGCCTCGCCCCATCGTGCCCGCGGGCTGGCAGCGCCAGGTGTTTGACGCCATCCACGGCCTGTCCCACCCGGGCGCGAGGGCCTCCCAAAGGTTGATCGCCGACAAGTTCGTCTGGCATGGCCTCCGGAAGGCCGTCCGCGGCTGGGCCAGGACGTGCCTCGCGTGCCAGCGCGCCAAGGTGCACCGGCACACCCAGGCCCCGTTGGCCCCGTTCACGGTGCCGGAACGCCGGTTTGACCACGTCCACGTGGACCTGGTGGGACCTCTGCCCCCCTCGCGGGGTTTCACCCACGTCCTCACCATGGTGGACCGCACCACCCGGTGGCCGGAGGCCGTGCCCTTGGTGTCGACGACGGCGGCGGACATCGCGCAGGCTTTCATCGCCACCTGGGTCACCCGGTTCGGCGCCCCCTCAGACATCTCGTCCGACCGCGGCCCCCAGTTCACCTCGGAGCTCTGGGGGGCGGTCGCGCAGGGGCTCGGGGTCCGGCTGCACCGAACCACGGCCTATCACCCCCAGGCTAACGGCCTGTGTGAGCGATTTCACCGCTCATTGAAGGCCGCGCTCCGGGCCACCCTCCGCGACGGCGGCTGGGTCGACAGGCTCCCCTGGGTCCTGCTGGGCCTCCGGACGGCGCCCAAGGAGGACCTGCGCGCATCCGCGGCGGAGTTGGTCTTCGGGCAACCGCTGCGGGTGCCGGGCGAGTTCCTCCCCGACTCCACGTCACCATGGTCCGCGGCACAGCAGCGCTCCGCTCTGCAAGAGACCGCCCAGAGGTTCGCCCCGGTGCCAACGGCATGCCACGGGCACCCACCGACGCACGTCGCCCCGGAGCTTCGCATGGCGGAGTACGTCTTCGTCCGCCACGATGCCCACCGGACACCACTGCGGCCCCTGTACGACGGGCCTTTCCGCGTGCTGGAGACCGGGGCGAAGCACTTCACCCTGGACATCGGCGGTACTCCTGACCGCGTTTCTGTAGACCGCCTCAAGCCGGCCCACCTCGACGTGGACCATTGTCAGGGAATAAATATTCATATTGACAATATTGCTAGAATATATATCAATGTAATCTTGTTTAAAGTGGAATTATGTTTTACTTTACGAATGAGCAAAAGAGCATAGAACTAGAGTTAACAGGTGGTCAGGAGAGTTAATTTCAGACAAAATGTGTAACGCTCTTGGACCGCCACCTGTCTATCAAAAATAGCCTATGTTCACTGCACACAGGCTGCAAATTCTTCCTCAGCAGGTCAGAGCATTTGACCTCTTGAACAGAAATAAGTACTAGCTGGCCAAGAGAGAGCCAAATAAGGTTTTGGATAAGGGAACCAGAAACACCCTGCATGCTCCGCAACATCAAAGGAGTTTGGGGCTTTAAAACCAGGAGAAAGTTGCGAGCAGAGAGCAGAGTGGACGGGGAGAGTGAATGAAGAGGAGTGAACAACTGGAGACTGGTCAACAACTGAACGAGCTTCAAAAGACCTACAGACCGAGCTTCAACCAAGACCTACAAACAAGCTTCAACAAAGACTGGAACAAAGACTCATTAAAGATCTCGGCTTAGTATACAACAAATTCTCAAAAGTGAATAAAACATTGATTTTGCTATAACGAAGTTTCTGGAAGTTTCTGAAGTAGAAAAGAAGTTAAATTTATTATTCTACAATTGGTGGTCCGTAAGGGAGTCAACTCCACAGAACAAGGTAAGCTTTTGTTTGTTATCTGTGTAGTCTGATGTTAATCTGCGCAAATAGTTCAGTGTTTGAGTTTTGTGTATGTTTGTTGATATGTGGAAGGGAAAAAAAAATCACGAGGCCTTTAACAGGTTTCAGAAATCATGACAATTTTTTTTCTCTTTTTCTTCCAAAATTTAACTAAGTGTACTACTGATGTATACGCATTTTTCAGGAATGGTGCCATGGACCGTCACAAATATCCACTAAAGCCTTTTGTCTTTAGAAAAGGTGCTGTGCTTTCATGAAGAACCACTGATATGGTATATACTGTATAATTATTGTACGATTTTTTAAAAAAAATTTCAGAAGTCATGACGATAAAAAAATTTTTTTTTAAATAATAATAATAAATTGTTTTTTTTGTTTTTTCCCTGTAATTTGAATTTTTTTCGGTACATTCTACGAGTGCAAAGAGCCACTAACGAATCCCGGGACGTTAGCGAAAACGGTGCTGCATTCGTCCAGTCATGCAAATATTTTGTGTATGAATATGCTTTTGTGTATTCATTTGATTTCATACGTGATTCCAGTTCAATGGTCTGTGTCACATATCTGCCCATTCCTTTTGTATGATGATTCAAATTTGTTGGGTTCCTACGGTTGAGACTTATATAATATTTTTCCTGTGGTGAGCCTCTTCTTTGATGTGGTCACAAGGGACGTGTGGATATGCTCTCGCACAAGCTGAACAGCGATTTAAAAAAAAAAATTTTTTTAAAGCGATTTTTTAAAGCGATTTTAAAGCGAAAAAGCGATTTTAAAAAAACGATTATCTGAGGATTTTTTAATAATTAGCGATTTTTGTAAAAACAAACAAAAAAAAAAAAAACTGCATTTTATACAGTATACAGTGTTAAGGGAAAATCGGCTGGATTCGATTTTCAAACATGAATTCCCAGTGCTACAAAAGTGAGTTTAGCATTGTCATAAAGGTTTTCCGTGTCATCTCCAAGTAAGACACTGATGCCGGTAATTGTATCCTGCCACTGGAATGCGTGCAGGCAGGTCACCCATGGCAACCGTTTGGTGTTGTGTCCTGGGCCCTAGCCCACACTTCTTATATATGGGATCAGAAACGATTTTTTAAAATGTAATTTAGTGAAATAAGATACTATGCCTGGTGGCAAGGCAATTAACTGGACCCAAACACAAAATTGTACCTGTTTGATGAAACAAAACTTAGATCTGTATATATATGGGTGAATTTACAGGTAAATGGATTTGGTGACCCTTTCAAGTGGTGAACTAACATCACGTCCTTCCCCCCCCCCCCCCTTCTATTTCCTGTCCCCTCTACCCTAATCCTAAACCCCATCCTGCCATCATCTTCCCCACCAAGTCAGGTTATATTACACATTGTATGAGGCATGTATAGGATCGTTGATTGTATGGGATTGGATGGGATTGCATATCCCATATGGATCCCATATTGATTTAGCATATCACCTCATTATGTGGTCTTGCTGTGTTTTTGTGTGTATGGGTATGTGGGTATGTATGTGTTTTGCACCCCTCTTCCCCCCCCTCCTCCAACCATGGCCCCAATACTGCTACAATAATTTGTGAAATGGTACGACACAGTTTACATCGTTAAAATAATACACAGATGAGTGTATGATTTGCACAGAAGTTCGAGAGGGACAATAGTATCCATCATATAACCTTTCACAGCCTTGTAAGGGAGAATAAGTGCAGCCAATCATACACAGTTATTTTTAGAAAAATACAATGAGTGTCGTATTTCGCATAGTATTAATACCCCTAAGGGAGCCCCGCCCCACCCCCCCCAGCCTCATCCCTCCCTTGGCATTCTGCCACTTCTCCTCCTCCCTTCCCCACCCTTCATCATTGATGATCAGTGCTCATGTTCATTTTCAAAGTTTGTTGAAATGACTGATTATGGTATGACTCTGATTATGGTAATGCATTACAAATTACAATTTACAATTTTTTATAATTATAATTTATAATTGCCAATTTACAATTATGGTAAATTTTCATTTACAATTTATAATTACAATGATTTATAATGAAAATGGTTTTACAATCATGGAAATTGCTATGATTGTCAGGCATGTCAGCATGTCATCATATCAGGCATGTCATCATTGGGTTTTGATGTAAATTGAGTGCATGGGCTGTTAAGGATAGTTTTACAGCCCTGCAGGATTAATGCTGTATTACAGGTCACAAAGTTTGTAGGAGGTGTGCAATTTAATGTGATTGAATTGTATTGGTCAATATTATGGATTAATTGCCATTCCTTGGTACGGCATTTCAGGACTCTTACAACATTTTAATTGTCAAGAACTTTGAGTGTCATTCAAAGTGAAACATGTTGTTTTTTGTGCTCTTAAGCATACTCTTAAGAACACAAGAAATTGTAACCTTATGATGTTCCTTATGATGTAACCTTATGATGTAACCTTATGATGTAACCTTATGATGTTCTGATGGGGAATGATTTGATGAGGTGCACCATCAATTCATTTTTCCCATGTAAGACAGTAATGTATTTGAATTTGTGATATAATGACCAGACAAGATTAAAAAAAAAAAAAAAAAAAAAAAAATGTCAGATATGATCCAGAGGCAGAACGGTGATTTGTCAACTGACAGCAGATATGGGTCAAACGGTGACGACCGATGATCATATTTCCCCGTCAGTGGATGGAACTGTTTTGGCAACATTGGGAAAAGGTTTAGGTATAGAGTAATGTTGATCCCATATCATAGTTCAGTATCAGACATTGGTTTCAATTCAGTAACAGACTGATCAATGTGAATTTTGATATTATCATTTATATTATTTTATTATATATTATTATTAGAATTTTATTGATGAATATTGATAAATTGATTGAAATTGCATAATTGAATTGATTCTGATTCTGATCCGATTGATCTGATTGATTCTGATCTGATTAATTTAATCTGATCTGATTTTATTTAAATTTAATTTAATCAAGTCAATTGATGGATGAATAAAAAGTGCGGTCTCAAGAAAGAAGCTTTGAGACATTTGCAAAACATCAATGTGCAGACAACCTGGGATGATGAGCGAGGTGGTGAGTCTAGTGGTTATTTGTTATATTATGTGGTTATTTTTGTTTGACCCCCCCTTAACAGGACTTACTGATCCAGACTCATCTGCAACACTGATCAGTGAGATTGGGGTGTGGGAAAAGCCACAGGGCAGGGGGACTCTCTGGAAATCACCTGAAGTCATCAAGTGGACAGGTGGAGAGATACTTCCTGGAAGACCACAGAGTAGAGCTTATCGGAATAAGCTAGACAACAACGCATTCAACGCTACTTTGTATAAGGTGGAACAAACTTCTGCGATTTTTGCAGTACACACAGTTGATAGTGGATACAGGTGTAGTCCGATGTGTAGTCCTTGTAGTTATTTGATATATATTGAGTGAGTATAAAGAGGTACTCACACACAGGCAAAATGGGAAGTGGATTCTGCAAGATTAAACAAGGTCAATTGGACTTGAGTCAAAGAGGTGCTTGTATCAGCTCCATGTATCAGAAATATGGGGCAGAATCACTTAAAGATGTGGAATCCTGGTATGAATGGACGAAAGGTCGAAAAAGTGGATTCCCACAGGAGGGCACTTTTGATAGAAACGTATTGGCAACACTCAGAAAAGAATTGGAAGCAAGAGGGCGACAGAAGTTCAAAGTGGATTGGCAACCATTCTATTACTGGGACGCTGAATCTAGGGACAGGGAGACCAAAGCAAAGATGGGGGGCTTGAAGAAAGAGGTGAAACAGATACAGCATAGGTTGTGTAAGGTAGCAAATCAGATGCCTCTTCGAGTCAGCAATGGAGAGCAATCCCAACCCAAATTGTATCCAGAAGCCAGATCATACGAGATAAATGAACTGGAAGACGAAACTCCTCCACCTTATCAGAGAAATATTGTATATCAGCCACAGGTAGTGCCTGTACCTGTACCTGCCGAAAGACCAGAACAGAGTGCAGCGATTGGTTCCAGTCAACAGAGGACAGGTGAAAGACGTGACCCATTTGAGGTAACTACCCAAGAGGGTGCAATTGGGGCACAGGAACCGACTCAAAGTGGGCAAACGATGCAACCAGCTGCTATACCTTTATCATGCTCTCCATTTCACCATACAAGGAGTAAGGGTCGTGTGATCAATGCCAATCAATCTAACGATCAATGTGATTGGCTAATGAATGATCAAAAGTTGACTCTCTCACAAGGAGGGTTTGAGCAATGTGGTGTTATGAATTTTCCTCAGCGGCAATTTCCAGGGGCAAATCAGCAACAACCAGATCTGATGTATAGACCATGGCAGGTACATCAATTGAAGGCATTGCAGAGTAGTATGCCATCAATCAAAACAGATCCACTTCAATTTGCGGAGGAACTGCGGTTAATTGTGGAAACTCAGTTGCCCACTGCAAGAGACATGGAAATACTTTTAAAGTGGTTAATTCCTAATACCACCACTTTGAGGAACTTAATGCGTGAGGCCAACTGGGTAAATACGGAAGATGGACAGGTAGACATGCCCACGGAGGCTAGAACGGCACAGATCAATAAATTGATAGAGGCCATAAAAAAAATTGCCACCAGTGACGGATTGGAACAAAGTGGTTACATGCAAGCAGAAAACAGGCGAAGATGCTAGCGATTATTTGGACAGATTGCGAGATGTTTTCCGACTATATTCAGGCATAGACCGGGCACAAATTGACAATGCCTTAAAACCCCTTTTTATTAATGGTCTATTGCCCAAATTGAAGAGTGAAGTGGAAAGACAATGTATTGCTTGGGAAGGCAGCCAATGCAAGAAATATTGAATTACGCCTTGCATCATCAGCGGATTCAAGCCAGGAATAGTGCTGTAAATGCCGAGAAATTGATGCAACTACAGACTCAAGCCCTGATGACTACGAATCAACGTAATAGATTTTCTGGGCAACAACGCAACAATGCAGTAGGAGATAACCAGAGAGTGGAGTGGCAACCCAGAAACCAAGAGATGCAGCCTAGAAATACAAGTAAATAGGTGAACAGATCAGCCAATGACAGAAATCGATGTTTTAATTGTGGAAATATTGGACACTGGAAACGATGTTGTCCATATTCAAATAGGAAGACGAGTTCATAGGACGAACCAAGATCAAGGGTACCAGTGCTTACCGGTACCTCAGATAACGATTAGGCCTTCATTGCTGCAGATCCCAAATGCCAACAGACCAACATGAATAATTGTTCCTGCTTCTTGTCTCAAAAAAATTTTTTTTTCGGAGCAAGAATGAATTTTACTTTTGCTTATTAGCGAATTAATAATTAATTGATTAAATGCCAAAATTGGATTTTTTTTTGGAACATGAATTAAAAGATCCAGAATTAGAGTTCATTCTGGAAGCCTCATATTTGCCAATTATAAATGTCGTTTTAGGGAGTATTTTGGGCGAAACAATTTTTTACAACAAAACAATTACCAAAGTGTGGAACATTGCTTTGCAAAATTTTTTGGAAACCAAGTGACGAGCATCACATGATCAGCAGGTGGGCATTTTGGACTATTTTTTTGCATGCTGATAGGTCAGTGGTCGACTGACATGTAAATAGAGGTGTTGTAAAATTTGTAAAATTTGTAAATTTGTACAATTTGGATAAATTATTGTAGGACCAAAAAGGGTAATTTCAATGTGACATTATAGGGGTTTTCTAAAAATAAACTTTTTGTCTATTTGTGTATTAGCGTTTCTAAAATTAAAGGATAAATTTTACGAAATTGAAATGAAAATTGACACCCATCTTGATCTGTTAATGATGGTTCAAATGCAAACAAATATACATAATGCTTGGGTTTGTGTGTTTGTGTGTCAATGTTTTTTGTTTTGTGTGTCAATCTTACAAGAATATCCAGAAAATTCGTACAATAAAATAGGAATATAATTTGATTATGTACATTATCTCTTTTGTCAAGGGAGATGGAATATACAGATTTGATGTGCTAGGTTATGAGCAGCCATTAATTAATAGTAAAATTGTGAGTAATTTTGGGATTCCATTTTTGATAGAATTTATATGAGAATAACAGCTATTTATGGATAGGAGCTTCATAAACAAAATAAGTACAAAATTAGCCAAAGTTGGAAGTGGTCTTACACTGACTTTCCAGAGTACTCTGCTCATGGATTTTTACATATATAAACTTGACCTTTATCAGCATATAAATTGTGCTGTATGTATGGATGTGTCTTAGGCATAGATGATATGGGCAGATAGTAAAGACAATTTTGTTGAATTGAACTATTGTGAGTTTTAAAACGAAATGCATTGTGAATCTTAAAACCAAGGGGCAGACGTGAACGCGCTGTTATGTTTTTTTACACTCAGAACACGATGTTACGTGTACCTGCAACATATTTTGTTAATCTGCCACACCTATATTGGCATACTGGTGTCAGTAGTATTCACTAAGTTGCATAGAAATGGAGGAGCAACTTTTAAGGGAGTATACAACCACGTATTTGGATATTTTCTACAAAAGTAGGGGTTTCAATAAGTGGTAGCTGTACACATGGGATTTATCAAATTAAGTTATGCAGTTTAAACAAAGTTACTGGTAAACAGAAGGGAAATGGATAGTAAATAAATTCTTCAATGCTGGGTAAATTTAATGAGATATTACAAAGACTTATAAGAGCTACTGTTCTTCCTTATAGCAGTGGGAAAAGAGTGAATTAGAACCAAATGAATCTATAAATGAATGTGATAGAAATAATATCCTCAATTTGTGTTACTTATTTGATTGTGGGTAAAGAAATTATTTTATCGTAATGGATTGATAACAGCAGCCTGCAATGTCCTGAGAGTGTGTATCCATGTAATTAGAAATCCCAGATTTGTTTTTACAAACAACATTTGGTAGACGTCTTATGTCGACGAGCACTTACTTGGTAGATAAAAAGGTACTGCATGTTGGCAGCCACTTTTGCGGCCATTTAGGCCAAACACATTGAGAGAAAATTGTCGTTCAATACGTAATTTACACATGCCTCTTTGTAAAAGGGAAGTTGTTGCGATGGGAAACATTTCTGAAGGTTTATTAAAGTGTTATAATATGACATGTGTCAAGGCAAACTATTGGATGGGAAAATTAGATCTGGTTATAGAATGAATTTGCTGAACCTTTGAAGTTAATTCTTTGAAATTGATTGTTTTACTAGTATTTTGAGTTCACATTGGAAATAGTTTGGTAGAGCTTTGTTAAAACCTATGGTTGTGGTATTTTGGAACGAATTCACAGATCATAGGAAGTTGATAACAATAGAAACAAATATGGACCCCAGGAGATAGGGGCATCAGGATAAGGCAAATAATCAGATTTATGTTATATATTAAGGGATTTTTCTTTAGTCTCATTTTAAGAAGTTTGTTAGTTTGGTATATAATGTTGAATGTCATTGACATATAATTATGTTATAGGTATGAACATATACAAGGAGTAGCAGCTGAGATACTCCAATATTTGTTTATTCGATTAGTGGTTATATTGGCAATAGTTTTAGTAGTGGCTTGCTTGAAAACCTTAGTGACGGTGGGTTTGAATAAGATAACAAACAACACTATGATAGTGCAAGCAGCCACAAAAGAGGAAATAAACAAAGCAACAAATGAGGAAATGAATGTGGAACCACAAAAGAGGAAGACTTCTATGGCGACATGAATACTGAGATTCAACGATTGAATCAAGTAATGTTGAAAATGAATACAGTAGAGTTAAAATAAGGGCATAACAACTTGTTGTGAACTATGTCCGTTTTACAAGATCGATGAACTCATATCACCACAAGTTACGCTGTTAAAGAAAAACAAAAAGCGGGGAGGACTATGCTAATAATACATTATGCATAGTTTGCTTGTTTGCAAGATTTGTTGGGAATTAGATATTCCTGTTTGTGATTTCAATCATATATACTCATTATTAATGCATTTATTTTCTTTGAAGTTGGGTTACAATACCTGCATGAGTTTAATTTTTGAATTATATGAACCTGAAAGCAATTGTGGATGCTATTCTAAGTTTAGTAGTGAAAAACACATGTCTGATTTGAATATTATTCGTGTGAAGTTGTTATAAAATATAGTGATTTCATGTTACAATGTACCCCATCTGATTCAATCTGTGTGGAGAGCAGATATAAATGTGGCTAAGTAAAGGAAAGACAAGACCACATCCCAAATGGAGTGATAACGACATCTGGGAAGAAGTTTGAAAAAGGAAAATTTGTGAAAATGAAGTTAATCTTGGCATACACCCTCTTTCTCAAAGAATGATGAAGAAATGCTCCTTTGGAAGATGGATGTTTACCTTCACCAAGGGAAAATTATGTGACCATTTGTCTGGGTCACACTGCAACATATGGAAAAGGGCGATCACTTACTTTTGTTCAAATACCTCGAACATTCATCACATCAGCAATTGCAGGACGACGATATTTTACCTGCAACGTTTACGGGATACGGTGACGTGTGTCATTACTTCACCAACTTCCGGGAGCCAGCATGGAGCTGCAAGCGAACGACTGCCTTTTCCTTCACAACAGCTGTGCACGATTCTGCTGTGTGCTCCTGGTATGGACCATGGACAACTGAGTACCATGGTCCCAACATCATCATTGCGGATGCATCCGGCATCCCTGCTCCACATCTTGTTGACAAATCAACATCACATCAATACTTGCTCCATGCTCACGATGAGTGAGGAGGCAAGTCGACTACAACTGGATGGAGGCCTTGTTCAAATCTACTAGGGCTCACAGCAAGAGTGGCAAGGATGCTGCATGGAGAGCAGGGTCAGTCTTTGACTCTGCCCAGCTATCACAACAGCGGAAAATCCTATGCAAATAGTGAAGGTGTGATGAAGACAACAGGAGAAAAAAAAATGTTTTATGCTGAAATTCCAAACACAAGTGATCCGCCCCTTTTTTTCAAACAAAGAAAGTCAATATTTGATTAAAGGCAAATATTTTGCCAAATGTTGCAGATGCTTTATTATTTTAATGATGAACTGAAATTATTGCGTTTTGGTGAAGGTGAAATGTTTTGTGATCTTTATGCAAATGAGTTGAATTGAATTATCAACATAGAAAGAGTCAATGAACAAGGAAATGTATTGTGATCAAAATTCTTCCAGAATGACGGTGTATGCCTTAGGAAATTGAATTACCAGATTAGTGGTTTGAATATTTAATGTGGTAATGTTTAGATTAATGGTTAATATAAACATCTATCTATAATTCCAGTAATCTCTGTACGTTTGTACGTTTGTACGTCTGTACGTCTGTACGTCTGTTTGTCTGTGACCGCTGTTTCTCGACAACCACGGGTCCGATATACTTTTAACTTGCCAGGTATATTGCTGGGGACCCGAGGATGTGCCTTTTCAAGGTTTCATATTAATCGGACAATTACTTACCGAGCTATGTCCAAAAAACGATTCAACCAATCAGAGAGCAGCGAACGATCGCGTGTGCCGAACGTGGAGGACACACTCTGCCTCGGATGGCACATTTGAGAGCGTATTCATTTATTTCACGTTTGCAAACTATGTTGGCGTTAAACTATGTTTTAAAACTAATAAAACCGAATTTGCGATTCATTCGCTTTCCTGCGCGTTTGTGCACGCGATGGCGATTTCTTTACCAAACTCCGGAAGCCGTTCGCTTTGGACCAAACCATTGCATGTAAATAGAGGGGGGGGATTGTCACCGTACTCGCAAGCCGTTCGCTTTGGACCAAACCATTTCATGTAAATAGAGGGGGGGGATATAATTTTAGATATAGATATAGTACGAGCAATGCCCTAGTAAAAGAAAAACTGGGGATTGTCAGGGAATAAATATTCATATTGACAATATTGCTAGAATATATATCAATGTAATCTTGTTTAAAGTGGAATTATGTTTTACTTTACGAATGAGCAAAAGAGCATAGAACTAGAGTTAACAGGTGGTCAGGAGAGTTAATTTCAGACAAAATGTGTAACGCTCTTGGACTGCCACCTGTCTATCAAAAATAGCCTATGTTCAGTTCACTGCACACAGGCTGCAAATTCTTCCTCAGCAGGTCAGAGCATTTGACCTCTTGAACAGAAATAAGTACTAGCTGGCCAAGAGAGAGCCAAATAAGGTTTTGGATAAGGGAACCAGAAACACCCTGCATGCTCCGCAACATCAAAGGAGTTTGGGGCTTTAAAACCAGGAGAAAGTTGCGAGCAGAGAGCAGAGTGGACGGGGAGAGTGAATGAAGAGGAGTGAACAACTGGAGACTGGTCAACAACTGAACGAGCTTCAAAAGACCTACAGACCGAGCTTCAACCAAGACCTACAAACAAGCTTCAACAAAGACTGGAACAAAGCCTCATTAAAGATCTCGGCTTAGTATACAACAAATTCTCAAAAGTGAATAAAACATTGATTTTGCTATAACGAAGTTTCTGGAAGTTTCTGAAGTAGATAAGAAGTTAAATTTATTATTCTACACCATCCACCGCCAGTGGCCTGACCCCCGTGTCAGGGCCGCCCCCCTGCGGGCGGACCCCCGGCACCGCCCAGCCACGCTGCCCCCCGGTCCTGCACCCATCCCAGGGGCAGCCAGGGGCATCCCACCTGGCATCCCTGCACCCCGGACGCCGCCGATCGCCAGGGGGCGCTTCGGCCGGGTCATCCGTCTGCCCCGCAAACTGGCCCTCCAGGTGCGTGGGAATTCTGGGGGGGCACGTGTGGCGGACACGAAAGCCCACTGGCGTGGTGACGTCATTCCGCGCACCAATTGGGCGGCGGCCACGCCCGAGGGGTAGGCGTGGCCTGAAGATATACACGGGGCGCGCAGCCCGGAGCGCGCTAGTGTTGCAGTGAGCTCCTGAAATAAAGACGCTTATAAGTTACCGCTTGTCCGCTTCCTCCTTGCTCGCAAGCAGCGCGCGTAACGCCGCGTTGTTTATTCTACCAAAGGTAAACGTTGTTTATTCTACCAAAGGTAAACATTCTCGGAAAAGACGGAAATTTTCTGTAGTAATATTTGTTTCTAGTTTTAATAAATGTGTATGGAAGGAGAACACAAACAACAACAACAACGTGACAATATTTCTTTTCGCGCGTTTTCCATCGTCGGTGATCCTCACAGATTGGATGTTATATTATATTGTGTTAGTGAAGTACAACATGGGTAATGATGAAACCTGGAAGTGAGGGAAGGCTCACCTGTCATAAGTGATTATAACAAAGACAGTTTTGTAGATTCCGAGAGAAGAAGAGGAAACGATCCCGACCTTCTCCTCAAAATCGTCCATTACGGCATTAGCGAATCTGCTATCCACAATCAAAACCAGATCAGGACATAGACACAATATTGTACTAGGGGACCCGATCAGGAGATAGACACGATATTGTACGAGGGGACCAGATCAGAACATAGACACGGTATTGTACGAGGGAACCAGATCAGGAGATAGACACGATATTGTACAAGGGGACCAGATCAGAACATCGACAAGATATTGTACGAGGGGACCCGATCAGGACATCGACACGATATTGTACGAGGGGATCCGATCAGAACATCGACACGATATTGTACGAGGGAACCCGATCCGTACATGGTGTGATTCTCCATATAAATTATTTATTTAAATAGTACACAGCACGGACTCCGCACGTGAACGAACAGTACGTACCGGGTCCACACTCCTCATCCCCGGGAGAACGTCCCGGACTGACCCCGTTTCCTCCATCTGAGCCGCTCCTCCGGCTCCATCCCGGGGGGTTCGTTCTGTGCTCCACGATGGACACATCACCCTTCATCGCGCACATTACGTGTGGTACAGTGTTATACAGTACATGAGGTCCAGTGTGACACAAAGTCCGTGTTCTCAATCGATCTCTGAAAATAGTTGATTCATCAATTCCAATCCGCAGATTCGTCACAAATCCAAAACTCGGTTAAAATTGATAAATTTATCTGAAATTCTGGATCGAACCAAACAAGGACCGTTTGTTATTAGAACTTTTAAAAGCGATCCTTGGTTATTTTACAGAACTATAAATCATAATAAAGATCATTTTGGAAACTTAATACGAAACATCTGTTTGTTCCGTTAGAAAACGTCTTGGAAAGAGGTTGATGCGGAATAGATGGATTGGGAAGTGTTGGCAAGCTGCTTGTTCAGGGAAAATACCCGATATATCCACGAACAACTGGTAGAGCGAGGAAAGAGCAGAGAGGAATAAAGAGAATTGGACAGACTGGACATGGACAAAGAAAGGCCATTGGAGTGGAGAAGAAGCACGAGAAAATGTGGGAACAGGCATACTGCACTGTAAACTGTAAAGGGTGTCGACTTGTAATACCCTCTCCCACCTGGAGTCGGCGCTGTACGATACACATTTACATAGAGAATTGGCGACGCACCCACACTCCCATCTCAAGTTTGGATGCAATCTCGGGTGAGAACTGTCGGAGAAGTCGTGTGACAAACACGGGTCCGTGAATTTTAGTAAGGATGTCGAAATTGTGTTTTTTCTCTTTTGTCGAAAATTTTCTCTGATGCTTCTTCTTCACCTTTCCGACTTTCTTTATTTTCCCTCATGTTCTGTCTGACCCTTTCCTTTCTTTTTTTTCTGACTTTCAGTGGCTTTTTTCACACTGACGCACATCGAGAAGCCCAGGACGGGGACACTCACAGGGCGCCGTTGGATGGGAACTTTGTCGAATAGTCATAGAAAAAGGCAAATGAGGCAGAAAACTGCAGCAAGACGTTTATGGACACAATTATCAAAATGTGAAAAACAGATTTTTACAAAACAAAAATCACGATGAATTCAAACCATTTTCAACCATCTTCCACGGAATGTTATATCCTTAAAATGTTGATCCCGTTTTTGTGTCGCAGAAATCAAAACACATCAGTGATCATAATCTGAGTTGTCAAGTTTCATAAACAGTGTCACACAGCAGTAGTTTCCACAGTTCAAAACGATTCCAGTAAAGAGTTTAAACAAAAATGAACTGTCCATGTGAAAGTTGTGCACACGACCTCGGACAAATGTGGGACAATGTCAAAAGCTTTCTTGTCGTCGATGCAGGAGGTGGACAATTTAGTTCTTCACATTTTGCAATTTTCCAGTATGGTCTTGTTCAGTAATCGGTGGACAATTGGTCCACAACAACCTCTCTTACATCCCTTTTGTTCTGCCTCTAAACCTCCTTGCTGTGTTGGATGATGGTACATCGTTTCTGATGATTCCTGTCATCAGTTTGTTTGGGGCTGGGAGGAATGTTATCGGACGGTATTTGTGGGGAAGTTGGGTGCGCTCCCATTTTGGGAAGAGAAAGGTGTTCCCTTCTACGAGCCACTCATCCACTACCTTTTCCTCTTGGATCAGTTCATTAAATGTCCTGTTGTTGTGATTGTGAAGAGCATCAAGTTGTTTTAGCCAGAAATTTGGAATTCCATGCAAACCTGGGCGTTTGAAGTGTGGTATTTTTTAAAGTTGTTTTCCAATTTCCTCTTCATCAATAAATCAATGGAGGCATTTCCTCGAGATGTTGATTCTTCTTTTCCAAGTTTGGGATCCATTCTGCTTCCTTGTTATGTTCTTTTTGATCTTAAAAAATCCTTTAAAAAATATTTAGTTTTTCTTTTTGAGGGGGAATTGATATATTCTCCTGTTTTTTCCCCAATTCATGGTTAAATCTCTTTTGTTTACTTTCAAACACATGGTTTTGTTTTCTCCTGTTGTTTCCTTCATAGTTTTTTTTATCTTGCTCGTTATCATTTCTATTTTGAGTTTGTTTTCAGCACCCAAGCACTCGATGTCTGTCTTCGATTTTGTTTGTTTTTTATTCTTTGGATTCTCTCTTTGTTAGTCTTGGGTGTCTTTCCTTTCCTGAACTGTTGTATTTGTTCCACTTCCTTCCACAGTTGCTCTCTTGTGTCTCTAATCTGTCTCCAAGGTGGAATTTGGTTTCTATTTGTGGGACCTGGTTTTTTTCTTCTTCTGGGGTTGTTCTCCCGTTACTTTTTCTTGAATTAAGAGTTCCGCTCGAAACAGACGACATCGATTTCCTTCAAGGTGGATGACATTGAAATCATTTTTCTAATTGAATGGTTGGTTCGTCTCACTAAGATATTTGTCCATTTATTGTTTTCTATGCGATAAAGATTTGGTCTTTCACTGAGTTTTATCAATTTCATCTCTTATATTTTGTTGGCTCACTTCTTCTAGTCTAAGCTGCTCTTCATCATCTTCACCATCCTCCTCTCCCTCATTCTGCTGCTCTCCCTTGTTTTTCTGCCCATCAACATCTGCCTTTTCCATTCTTTTCCCCTTGGTTTGTGCCTGATTCTCCTGGTCTTTCTCTCTGAACTGGTCTTGCCCCTCTTTCAGGAGGCCACCATCATTCTTTCTTTTTGACACACTCTTTCTTTGCTGCCTTTGCTCCGGCTCTATATCGGGGTTTGGTCCCCCATCTCATTGCACAGCCAAAACTTCCTCTCGTGCCATCTTGGCCAAATTCCTGTCATACATCAAAGTGTGTGTGTGTGTGTGTGTGTGTGTGTGTGTGTGTGTGTGTGTGTGTGTGTGTGTGTGTGTGTGTGTGTGTGTGTGTGTGTGTGTGTGTGTGTGTGTGTGTGTTAGAATTGTGAGGAATAGAAATGAATAAAACGAGATGTGTGTGTGTGGTTTGTATCCGGCAGTAAACAATTTTCGTGCAATTCACATGAAATTTAAGAATTTGCAATTTGGATCACTGAAATGGTTCACCGCTTAAAAGTTAGAAGCCGATTGTTTTTATTTTAAGATTAAAAAGTCAAGGTTGCATAAAAACGCAGATTTTCATCTGATTGACCTGAAATTTAAAGAATTTGCATATTGGGTCACACAATTGGTTCTGCAATCCAAAGCTATAAGCTGATTGGTTTGTTTTTTTCATTAAAAGGTCAAAGGTGCACACCAAGGGTGCATAAAAGCGGCCTTGGGGAAATGCCACAACAAGCTATCTGTTCACCTTAACACAGATTTCGCCCAAAGTGGAAAATCCCATGGGAAACATAGAAAATGAAGATGCTCCATCGCGTGATGCTTTGTCGTCTTATCACCTTTGGTTGGGATTGGAAAAGTAACGGCTGACTGTATAACGGTCAGACAGACAGACATACAGACACCAAGTTGCGTGTTGTTGTACAATTATGTTTGTGTGTCCTTTTTCTTTGGTCTCCATTTGTTTGTCGTCTGATTTCATCACTTATTTACTTTATTCGGACGTTGAATTGGCATTTATGGGTTTTTCTGATTGCAATAATCGTTTTAAGTGAAACTTTATCGGCTTTTGAAGATACTTCTTGACTTTTTAGTTTCTCATGGAAACTTTTTCTGCGTATCTCCAACCTATCATGCGTGGAATATACTTTACAATAGAGGATGGTCTTCTCTGTGGCTCAGCTTGCTTCCTTTTAATCCACGAGTTTGCTCGTTGGCACATTGGATCAAATTCTCATTGTTCAGTCTTCTCGTCCTTGTAGTATACCTGCCTGCTGCACTGCTTGAGCATGAGCTTGTCTTTCACGAGGACCAGATGTGCTTTGGTCAGGACGGAGAGTGCGGGGGCAGGGAGTTATATGTCAGTTATTATTATTGCCAAATGACACAACTGTTATTGTTGTTTTTTTTTGCAATTTGTTTTGTAATAAGAATGCCATGCCCTGGGAGGTCCTATTAAACTGCTCTGTACACCGAAAAAAGCACGCGTTTCGAAATACGGGGATTGCTCCGGATTATTTGCAGTTAATTAGAGTAACTCATGAGATCATAATGATCATTTTGGTACATCAGAAAACTCCAGTAGAATGTCACAAAAACCAACACACACACACACACACACACACACACACACACACACACACACACACACACACACACACACACACACACACACACACACACACACACACACACACACACACTCCGTGAAGAGTAGATTTTGTTCATCTTCAGTTTTGTCATAGTTTTGGGGCCAGGAGTTATCTCTTCAGGTTTGCGCTTTCGTGTAAAAAACAGTCTCATAGTGAGGTTGATATATTCTCTCTTGCGTGAATTCTTTCATGTATTTTCATTGGTGAGGGAATAGCAAAAGCCTTGTTGCAAACAGAACACATGTAGGGCTTCTCTTCTGTGTGTATTGTTTGATGAATTATTAATGTTGCTCTTTTAACAAATGCCTTGAGACACACAGAACACTTGTAAGGCTTCTCTCCTGTGTGCATGTTTTTATGTTGATGCAAATATGATGAAGAAGTAAAAACCTTATTGCAAACAGAACACTTGTAAGGCTTCTTTCCTGTGTGGATTATTTGATGTTTATGCAAATACGATGAAGTAGCAAAATCCTTCTTGCAAACAGAACACTTGTAGGGCTTCTCTCCCATGTGTATTTTTTGATGTTTATGCAAATACGATGAAGAAGCAAAATCCTTATTGCAAACAGAACACTTGTAGGGCTTCGCTCCTGTGTGTATTTTTTGATGTTGGTGCAAATTTGATGAAGAAGCAAAATTCTTCTTGCAAACAGAACACTTGTGTGGATTCTCTCCTCGATGTATTCTTTGATGTTGATGCAAATACGATGAAGAAGCAAAATCTTTATTGCAAACAGAACACTTGTGGGGCTTCTTTCCTGTGTGGATTATTTGATGTTTATGCAAATACGATAAAGTAGCAAAATCCTTCTTGCAAACAGAACACTTGTGGGGCTTCTCTCCCATGTGTATTTTTCGATGTTTATGCAAATACGATGAAGAAGCAAAATCCTTATTGCAAACAGAACACTTGTAAGGCTTCTTTCCTGTGTGTATTTTTCGATGTTGATGCAAATACCATGAAGAAGTAAAACCCTTATTGCAAACAGAACACTTGTAGGGCTTCTCTCCTGTGTGTATTTTTTGATGTTTATGCAAACACGATGAAGAAGCAAAATCCTTATTGCAAACAGAACACTTGTAAGGCTTCTTTCCTGTGTGTATTTTTCGATGTTGATGCAAATACCATGACGAAGTAAAACCCTTATTGCAAACAGAACACTTGAAAGGCTTCTCTCCTGTGTGTATTTTTTGATGTTTATGCAAACACGATGAAGAAGCAAAATCCTTATTGCAAACAGAACACTTGTAGGGCTTCGCTCCTGTGTGTATTTTTTGATGTTGGTGCAAATTTGATGAAGAAGCAAAATCCTTCTTGCAAACAGAACACTTGTGTGGATTCTCTCCTCGATGTATTCTTTGATGTTGATGCAAATACGATGAAGAAGCAAAATCCTTATTGCAAACAGAACACTTGTGGGGCTTCTTTCCTGTGTGGATTATTTGATGTTTATGCAAATACGATGAAGTAGCAAAATCCTTCTTGCAAACAGAACACTTGTGGGGCTTCTCTCCCATGTGTATTTTTCGATGTTTATGCAAATACGATGAAGAAGCAAAATCCTTATTGCAAACAGAACACTTGAATGGCTTCTTTCCTGTGTGGATTATTTGATGTTTATGCAAATACGATGAAGTAGCAAAATCCTTCTTGCAAACAGAACACTTGTAAGGCTTCTTTCCTGTGTGTATTTTTCGATGTTGATGCAAATACCATGAAGAAGCAAAATCCTTATTGCAAACAGAACACTTGAACGGTCTCTGAATTCCTTGGATATTCTTTGGAGAGTCTGCACAGCTTTTACAACTGCGGATGGATGACTCGCTGTGAAACACATCATTGTTTTCAGAAGCAGTGTATGTCGTGTGATGTTTTAAAACTTCTGAGCAGAAAAACTGGGAACAGTCGGAACAGGAAACCAGTTCCATTTGTTTCACTGGAAAGACAAATCAAAAAAGCATTCAAAATTCACCAAAACATTAAAATGTTGCAGAATTGACAAGTATTTCTCTCAGATTAGATTAAACATTTGACATATTTCTGTACTTCGCTCAATGGAAAAGCTCCATATCAAGGATTGAAAAATAGGACCTTGGGTCACCTGGATCAGGAGCAACAGTCACTTAAACCCCCCACAGACTCCCTCAACCCTGATATTTTTCATGCCGTGAAGAAACTTTGGTACATCACAGACAATGAAGGTTGTGGGCAAGTTTAATCGAAATTATGTGTGCAGTTTCGGAGAAGAGAGCAAAACCTATCTTGGGGGGGGGGGGGGGGTCAAACCCTACCCACCTACCCCCCATAGACCACCTTAATGAGCCCAGATTTTGATGTGGTCAATATACCCTCGTTAGGCATTAAATATGAAGCTTGTGGCCAAGTTTCATCAACATAGTGTGTTTGGTTCAAGCGACAATGACTGAAGTGTTTGCAGACTTATTCACTCACTCACTCACTGACTTATCTACACAGACCCTGCTCGATCGCATGAGCTCATCGGACTAAAGTCCAGGTGAGCTAAAAATGGTGAAATATTCAATGTACCCAAATGCTACTGACAATGACTGTGACTATGACTGAGTAAACACAAGCTCCCTTACTTTGATTATTCTCGGCATCGGATGGCAATGTTTGATGTGTGGTCCTTATTTATATTTTCTAAGTTTTCCCTTTATACTCTTCACAAAGTGATTCAAGATGCAAAATGTTTCAGTCCGATCAGAGGAAGGAGGGATAGTCAGTTTAAAGGGAAGAAGCTGCAGAACAAGATGAGAGAAGGTACAAGATCAAACTTTCACCAATTGAACCTCAGCAAGAGCATCTTGCAATCCAAACTCTGTACCTGTGGCTTCAAAGCTAAACCCCACACTTGGCTTGCTGACTTCGACTCCGTTCTCCTATCCGTGTGGCTCTCAGCGGGATCCTTTCATCTCCTGTCTCTGTAAAGGATGGAGTACCACAAGGCAGTATGTTCTGGGTCCCATCCAATTGCTAATCTTCACCAACGACCTCTCTGACTCTTTGTAAAGGCACCTTTTTTGTTTGCCAAAAATTCTTCCATCCTCGACTTTGGCACGCTGCAGCCTCTTCCCTCTCTGTAGACATTGATAAAATCACAAGCTGTTCAAACTGTT
The DNA here is from genome assembly GCF_964187855.1 of Myxine glutinosa. Lineage (NCBI taxonomy): Eukaryota > Metazoa > Chordata > Myxini > Myxiniformes > Myxinidae > Myxine > Myxine glutinosa. The sequence continues at coordinate 71,280,438 of NC_136265.1, read as the reverse complement.
GCAGTGTCTTTCAGTTTTGAGAATCTCACACACTCACCATCTCTCTCCCAAACCTTCCCATATACTTTCTCTGCAATCCACTTGAAGAAGTTCAGTCACTCAAACGTTTGGGCTTAACTATCAGTGATGATCTTTTGTAGTCAACCACACATCTAAGTTGGCCTGACAATCCAGTCACTGACTGGTCATCCTCCGTCATGCAAATTCATGCCAAGGCACATGTGACCTCCAATCCACCTACAAAGTCTTCTTCCACAGATTGATGAAATACTGCTATCCCGATCTGGACTAGGACTCCTCCATTACACCTTGTTCAGCTGGACGACGTGGAAACCAAGACCTCCACATTATTGGAATGAGCGTGATGAAGCTGAGGCCATGGGCCTATCACTTACCCATCAGAGACAAGTCGGTGGTCTCTTTCTTCTCCCATCTCTTTTCTGGTCTTGCCGCCACTGCTCTTGCTGTTCTCCCCTCCCCCAACCCTCCAGGTTTCTGCAGGGTTCCCCTTTTCCCTTCAAAATAAGAATGTTTGCTGCTCCGTCACTGCAGCAATTATATGCACTGGGAAGATTCAGAACTATCTTACGAACAATGCTAAAACTCTGATAACTCCAATGCAGTATTTGATCTTCCATTTGATTATGAACCAAGCTACAGTTGCTTTGGGTACCCTCGCTTGTTGCCAGCTGTTTAGATACAGGAAACAGCTAGCTTCATGGTTTGCCACAATCTGATGTTCATTATTTACAACGTGCACAAAACACTTCTGCTAGAATAACTGATAAAGTTCCAAGAAGGTAACAAATCACACAAACAAGAAAAAATCTCCACTAGCTTTCCATTGAAAATAGAATCGTTTTGAAGATCCTTCCACTCAGTTATCAAGAACGAAACAACATGAAAACGGCCTACCTAATAAACATGATCACCCCTTATGTGCCAGCATGCACCTTGCGATCAACAGCCCAACCTCTCCTCAGCATCCCAAAAGTCTCCACTCATGACAAATGCGACCGAGCATTTGAAGTGGCTGCTCCAACTCTATGGAATTCACTCCCTCTACACATCCATCAAACAGCCACCCAAAACATTTTAAAAACACTGATCAAAACACATCTTTGTAGCAAACACAAGATTAAAATTCCATGTTACTGTTCTGGTTTGCCTGTTTGAAAGAAACGTTGGTTTATGTGAATTTTGTTAATTTCAATTGATTTTATTTGTAAAGTTTGTCGACTGTTTAGGATATCAAGCTATTATCATGACATATATAAACTAAGCATAATTATTATTATCAGAGAGTACGCTAGTATTCTCCATGTGGGGATGGCGCGGAAAAAAATGACGGTCCCATCTGCTACATGCAAAACTAAAGTTGGAGTAACTTCTTTAAAAACTCGCTTGGACTACATATGAGAGCCTACCTGGTCTGTTCAACTGATTGTCGAGGTGGGGATCACTTTTCAGTTCTCCAGACCATGGAAAAAGCAAAAAAAAGCAAAAAAAACCAGATCGCTCAAACCCGGGACTTCATCTACTTGTTCATAATAATAATAATAATAATAATAATAATAATAATAATAACTAGAACTGCCACTTTAAAACTGCTGGCAGTGATGACCGGTCTACTCGCACCCACTTTTGATAAAACCCCACTTTTGATACAACCCCACTTTCATTGGACATGCTTTGACACAACCCCCTTGAATACAAACCCGATACACACACACACACACACACACACCCACACACACACACACACACACACACACAAACACCCCCACACCCCTCCCCCCACATGCACACCCCTCCACACACACACACACACACACACATCCAACCCTCCCTCCTGCACATGCACACCCCAACCCCTCCCCCCACACACACACAAGTCCACCCCCCACACCCACACACACATCCTCCCACACACACACACACATCCCCACACACACACACATCCCCACACGCACACATCCCCCCTTCACACAAACACACGCACACATCCCCCCACACCCCCACCCCAACACACACAAACATACACACATCCCCCCCACCCCTAACACACACACACATCCCTCCCCCCCCCCCCCATACACATCTCGTTTTTTCATTTCTGTTCCTCACAATTCTATCTCTCTTTTATTCACAGACACACACACACACACACACACACACACACACACACACACACACACACACACACACACACACACACACACACACACACACACACACACACACACCCACACCCCCCCCCCCCACACGCACACCCCTCCACAGATATACACACACACACACCCCCACCTCCACACACACACACACACACACACATCTGCCCCCCCCCCCCTCCACACGCACACCCCAACACCCCCCCCCCCACACACATATCCACCCCCCCCACACCCACACACACACACAGACATCCACACACACACACACACAAAAGCACATCCTATGACGCACCTGTGGTGAGAATTTCACGTCAATCCATGCAATGCTTGCAGAAAAAGCGATTTTTAAAATAAAATAGACGTGAAATTGCAGAGCCAGAATTATTTATTTTATCTGAGAAGCCAAACGAGGTTTCTTCTTCTTGAGCATCTCACAACTCTGTGTCAAATGCGATCGAGTTTTAAAAAGTCAGAATTTGACCAAATCTGTTTTATTCGTTTGTTAATATACCTCAGCTGTTGACAAATCTTCAATTATAATTTTATTTGAGGTTAAAATGACCGCAAGAGGTCGTGTGATCGTGATCACGTCCTGGAAGGACAAAATGTTGCGCTTCTTCTTTCAACAATAAAGACTTATAGCTTCGAGACCGTACATCCAATCATTTTGAGATTGTGCACACTTGTTCCGCTTGATGAGAGCTACATTGCATTGAAAATTCAAGTCGATCAATGCAGTGGTTCAAGAGTTAGAAGCTTTTTTAAAATTTCCTTCCATTATTTATTGCGGCCAAACCATGTGACTTATCAAAACGTCTCAAGTAACGTTGAAACATCCCCCCATGAGGAACATTTGTGTAAAGTTTCCACTCGATATCTTCACAAATTATGGAAGTGATACCATTTCTAGTTTGTGCTTAAAAACGTCATAACTCTGATACCACGTGTCAGATGACGTCGTGCTCCGAGGCTTTTTTTCTTCTTCATGGGTATGTGAATATGCATGTCAACTTTGGGCTCGATCCATTCAGCCGTTGGAGAAAAAGGGGGTTTCGTGGTTTTTCACGAAAAACAAGATGGCGGCCGAACCATGTGATGCATGACTTCGAAATTTTTTGCATTCTGAGTTTTTTTTAACTACGCATCTGGGGAAAAAATCTCATTTTCGGGGGGAGAAAAAAATTTGTTGTTTCACGAATTCTAACCTCTTAATGTTAGCATTTTTAATATACTCGATACACATATTTTTATGTTCCCATTGCAGAGTTCTTTAGAATGAGCCATTCCTCAAATTTTTCCATTGAGCCGTTTCGGAGATACAGAGGGGCAAATTTGAAGGTGTTTTACAAGATGGCACCCATACCACGTGACCTATGACGTCAAAATTAGCATTAAAAAATTATACGAGCCGAGACGATCGTTTGATGAAAATTTCCTGTCAATCCGACCAAAGGTTGCTGAGAACATTAATTATGAAGTTTTCGGAGGTGCAAAATAGGGTGGAATAATAATAATAAGAAAAACTCTCGCAGTAATAATCCTCTTGGTAAGCCGTGACGTAACGCACCGCGTCATAATTCTGTTTCCGGGTCCAAACACGAAAATGGAGCCTGTGACACTTTTCACTATGGCCAACTGCTTTTCTAATATGTATAATATGTTTAATAGTGTAAAAGTAGTGTGTAGTATGAAGGCAGTATGTCGTATGAAGGTAGTAAGTATGTAGATAGTAAGTATGTAGATAGTAAGTATGTAGATAGTAAGTATGTAGATAGTAAGTATGTAGATAGGAAGTATGTAAGTAGTAAGTATGTAATTGTAGTAGTTGCATGCAGCTAATATGTATCTTGGTAGTATGTATGTCGGTAGTACGTATGTTGGTAGTGTGTATGTCGTAGTAGTATGTATGTCATGGTAGTAGTAGTATGGAGGTAGTATGTATGTAGGTAGTATGCATGTAGTGGTAGTAGTAGTATGTAGGTAGTATGTATGTCGGTATTATGTATGTCGGTATTATGTATGTAGGTAATATGTATGTAGGTAGTATGTATGTAGGTAGTAAGAATGTAGGTAGCAAGAATGTAAGAACTATGTATGTCGGTAGTATTTATGTAGGTAGTATATGTAGGTAGTATGTATGTAGGTAGTAAGTATTGTGTAGCAAGTATGTAAGTAGTATTATGTAGTGGTATTAGTGGTATGTAGATATTATGTATGGAGGTAGTAAGTATGTAGATATTATGTGTGGAGGTAGTAAGTATGTAGGTATTATGTATGTAGGTAGTATGCGCGTAAGTAGTATGTAGGTAGTATGTATGTAGGTAGTAGTAGTATTTTGTGGTATTATTAAGTGGTAGTAGTAGTAGTATTATTATTAAGTATTATTACGTAATTCAGTATTAAGTACATAGTATTATTAAGTGGTAGTAGTGGCTAACCCCCGCTCTAGCAGGGAAAATGGCCTGAAAATGCATGTTGTTGTTGTTGTTGTTGTTTATTAAGTGGTAGTAGTATGTAGTGGAAGTAGTAGTAGTTGTAGTGCCAAGTTGTCATAGTAGTATGTCATAGTAGTAGTAGTAGTGGTAGTAGTATTTAGTAGTAGTCTGTTGTTGTAGTCGTAGTATGTTGTAGTAGTAGTATGTAGTCGTAGTAGTAGTATGTTGTAGTAGTATAAGTATGTTGTGGTAGTATTAGTATGTTGTGGTAGTATGTAGTATGTTGTAGTAGTAGTATGCAGTTTGTTGTAGTAGTAGTATGTTGTAGTAGTAGTATGTAGTATGTTGTAGTAGTAGTATGTAGTATGTTGTAGTAATAGTATGTTGTAGTAGTAATAGTATGTTGTAGTAGTAATAGTATGTTGTAGTAGTAATAGTATGTTGTAGTAGTAATAGTATGTTGTAGTAGTATTAGTATGTTGTGGTAGTATTAGTATGATGTAGTTGTAGTATGTTGTAGTAGTATTAGTGTGTTGTTGTATTCGTATGTTGTAGTATGTTGTGGTCGTAGTAGTAGTAGTATGTTGTAGTATGTTGTAGTAGTATGTGGTATGTTGCAGTTGTAGTATGTTGTAGTATTAGTATATTGTAGTATGTTGTAGTAGTAGTAGGATGTTGTAATAGTATGTGGTATGTTGCAGTAGTATGTTGTAGTAGTATTAGTATGTTGTAGTAGTAGTAGTATGTTGTAGTATGTTGTAGTAGTAGTCGTAGTATGTTGTAGTAGTATGTTGTAGTAGTATGTGGTATGTTGCAGTAGTAGTATGTTGTAGTAGTAGTATGTTGTAGTATTAGTATGTTGTAGTATGTTGTAGTAGTAGTAGTATGTTGTAGTGGTATGTTGCAGTAGTTGTATGTAGTATGTTGTAGAATGTGGTATGTTGCAGTAGTAGTATGTTGTAGTAGTAGTAGTAGTAGTATGTTGCAGTATTAGTATGTTGTAGTATGTAGTAGTAGTAGTAGTAGTATGTTGTAGTAGTATTAGTATGTTGTAGTATGTTGTAGTAGTATTCGTATGTTGTAGTAGTATGTGGTATGTTGCAGTAGTTGTATGTAGTATGTTGTAGTCGTAGTAGTAGGATGTTGTAGTATGTAGTTTGTTGTAGTAGTAGTATGTTGTAGTAGTAGTATGTAGTTTGTTGTAGTAGTAGTATGTAGTATGTTGTCGTAGTAGTATGTAGTTTGTAGTAGTAGTAGTATGTTGTGGTAGTAGTAGTATGTAGTATGTTGTAGTAGTAGTATGTTGTGGTAGTAGTAGTATGTAGTATGTAGTAGTAGTATGTTGCCACTTCAGCCTTTGTTTTTCATGAGCAGGAAATCGATAGAAAGACAGTTCTTGGTTGGTTTCTGATCTATTTACACACTCAGGAACGCAACACTGCGGCATGACCGAGCACTTTTCTCACCGAGTCCAGCTGGTGTTTGGCTCCAGTGGTTTTGTGTTTGGACCCGGAAGCAGAATTATGACGCGCGCGTTACGTCACACTTACCAAGAGGAAAGGTTTACTCTCCATTTCATGGAGAGTAAACCTAATAATCTTCTTCAGACGGCATATTTCCGAGCTGCCTCTATCAATGGCAACGATTCTGCTCCCATTCGACAGGGTTTTACTTCCTGCAACATCCTTTGGTATTACCAGGGCATGCCCGTACTATATATATATCTAAAATTATATCCCCCCCCCTCTATTTACATGAAATGGTTTGGTCCAAAGCGAACGGCTTGCGAGTGGTGACAATCCCCCCCCTCTATTTACATGAAATGGTTTGGTCCAAAGCGAACGGCTTCCGGAGTTTGGTAAAGAAATCGCCATCGCGTGCACAAACGCGCAGGAAAGCGAATGAATCGCAAATTCGTTTTTATTAGTTTTAAAACATAGTTTAACGCCAACATAGTTTGCAAACGTGAAATAAATGAATACGCTCTCAAATGTGCCATCCGAGGCAGAGTGTGTCCGCCACGTTCGGCACACGCGATAGTTCGCTGCTCTCTGATTGGTTGAATCGTTTTTTGGACATAGCGCGGTAAGTAATTGTCCGATTAATATGAAACCTTGAAAAGGCACATCCTCGGGTCCCCAGCAATATACCTGGCAAGTTAAAAGTATATCGGACCCGTGGTTGTCGAGAAACAGCGGTCACAGACAAACGTACAAACGTACAGAGATTACTGGAATTATAGATAGACTAGGGCATGCCCGTACTATATATAAGCTAGGACGTGCCCGTACGTGGGTGCCCGTTCCTTGCCAAAAAAAAAAAATTTGTGTAGGGGTGTGTGTGTGTAAACATCCTAGGGCGTGCCCGTACGTGGGTGCAAAAAAACATGCGTGCAAACAACAACAAAAAAAAACTTTGAAACCACGTGGCAGTAACGACCACAGAACCCCCCCCCCCTCTATTTACATGAATGGTTTGGTCCATTCGCAACGACCACAGAACCCCCCCCTCTATTTACATGCAATGGTTTGGTCCAAAGCGAACGGCTTGCAGTGTTTGGTAAAGAAATCGCCATAGCTCGGTAAGTACTTGTCCGATTAATATGAAACCTTGAAAAGGCACATCCTCGGGTCCCCAGCAATATACCTGGCAAGTTAAAAGTATATCGGACCCGTGGTTGTCGAGAAACAGCGGTCACAGACAAACAGACGTACAGACGTACAGACGTACAAACGTACAGAGATTACTGGAATTATAGATAGATAATTCTCGTAGCTTGAAAGGATTCCACGAAAAGTCCGGAAAACGACATTCCCATGTGGGAACTGGGGAAGAATGGGATGGGACTGGGGTAGGCGTGGCTATGACTGTCAATCAGCTTGATGGGGCGGAGCCCCCAGACACATTTGCCTCCGTGTCGGCGTTATGTGTGATAATGTTATGTGGGATCAAATAATCTCAGCAGAAATATAATATCTCAGGAAATGCCTTGTTTTTCATCGTTACATTTATAAAAATAAAATAATAGTGAGGTACCAGTGCCATACACCGCACACGGGACACGTGATCACAAACCCTCCAGTCACGGGTCAAGGTAAAAGCAAACCACGTTATCAATAACCACCTCAAGTCACGGTTTCTCGGCGGCAGATTCGCTCCGGCGGAGTATCACTGATGCCATCGAAAATAACATCTGCTATAAATGGAGGTGTGTGTGTGTGTGTGTGTGTGTGTGTGTGTGTGTGTGTGTGTGTGTGTGTGTGTGTGTGTGTGTGTGTGTGTGTGTGTCATACTTTTTGATGTCAATGAATTAAGTTCTGTTCAAATGTACCTTTTAACCCTTTAGACTGCTGAGACCCCTTAGACCTTGGAAGACTCTTTAACCCAGATGACCCAGATGACCCAAAAGTCCCCAAGGACCCAAATCACCCAAAAGTCCCCAATTAAAATTTGGTCCATTTGGACCAACAGGCCCCCTAGTTTAAGAAGTTTTGAACTGACATTTAGTGATCCTTTCATCTTTGTTTTGGCATTCTGCATCGCCTGGAGTGGTCAATTAATTAATGTTTAAATATGAAGATCCTAGTTTCGTTATGTCTATGCCCTATTACCTAGAGGTACTGGGATTGGGGAATTGGGAAAGGAACATGGAAGTAGGGGGTGGGGGTGAAGGGGGTGGGGAGGGAGGGGGAGGGGAGAGTGAAATTGTTATTTTTAAAAAGACGGTGTATTTCTCTGCCGGGCCTCTCTCAATGGCAATGACTGGAGTTTTCCTTGGTGCAGAATCCTTTGTTATAATTTGTTTCTCCAGTTTATTTCTCCAGTTGAATATTTACAGATACTCTGAGGGTGTTCTCTCGTGCTCAACCGAGGCCATCGTAGTTTGGCAAGGCCTCGCCCTTCCCCACGCCTACTCGATCAACCCTGGACCTTGATATGCGCATGCGCAGATAAGAAAGCGTGTTACTTGTACAGTGTGCTTGTCCGAGGTCTTTCTGATGATTTATAGTGACTGTATTTTTGTCTGGTGAGAATCTACTCAAGTATTACCGAGGCCTTCTGATTTCTCAGAACCAGGATTTGGACACTTCAGATAAATACTTATATCTTGTTTTGATAAAGTTCTTCATTGAAGTTAATTTTACAAAACTATTATCAGAGATTGTGCTGGCACTGTCGACTCCACCTACGAACGTCGGGATGACGTGGATAAAAAATGCAGGCCACACCCACTGATACAAAACAAAAGTTGGAATATCTCTTCGTACTCTTATAGTAGTTTATTGAGGACACTTGCAGTTCGAGTGTATAATAAGTTTTATTGACACTTCAAGGAAACAAAACAGTAAAAACCACAAGTGTCTTTCACGTCCGGCCGTGTATAAATAGATTCCTTCAAGAGGTTCCGCCCCTCCCCTCTATCCCCACCCTATTGGTTAGAGGGAAACCACACCAGTTATTTTGGCATTTATAAGTGCAGGTCCTTGTGTGGCATGAGGCTTCATGAAGACATCACTCTGAGAAACGAGCATTAAGACAGAGCTGCAAGATACAGTCAGGGTTACGTAGGACAATATCGGAGCACATGTGCAGTGTTTGACTTTGCTGACCAAGATATATCTTGGCACTTTTGCTCAAAGATTGGGTATCCTCTGAGTGCCATATACCATTGTGTTATTCCACATTGTAAAAAATGACAAACAAGTGAATAAAAAAATTTATGCCAAATTAAAAAGGCAATGTCGGGATGACAAACTGCAGTCTAAAAAAAGGTCCTAAACAAGACAAGGATGAGGAGGTTTAGAGAGTAGCTAAGAGTATTGCCATCACATAACAATCCCGACATCACTGCCTCCAGACTATTGTCTAAGCCCGAGGGCTTGGCCTAGCTAAAAGTATGAGTAGCTCCAATATTTCATTTCTGCATAAGTATTAGAAGCTCCTATATTATATTTCTGCATAAGTATTAGAAGCTCCTATATTTAATTTCTGCATAAGTATAAGAAGCTCCTATATTATATTTCTGCATAAGTATAAGAAGCTCCTGTATAATTTCAGGGACTTCTTGCAGCTTTAGTTGTCTCTCCTACTTTTATTTTTTATCAACTTCGTGTAACCAATCACAAATGGAGATAATTATAGAATGCTGTTATTGGAGATGTTCATGCAGTTTGTAAGAAGTTGATAATCATGTTCTGAAATTATAACATTGAACTCGGCTGCTAATTTGTACAGTCTCAGTATGTGGCTGCACTCCAGGAGTAATCAAGTACTGTGGTAACCAGTGAAATGTTGGGAGAAGCTTGAAGCAATAATTACACTCGCCTGAGGAGAGGGTATTGCATTTGAGTCCGTTTGTCTGTTTGTTTGTTTGTTTGTTTGTTTGTCCGCACAGAATAAATATGATTTTCACTGCAACCGTTGGTCCGATTGACAGGAAATTTTCACAATAGGTACAACTTCACCTATATAATTAATATGTCGGGATTGTTATTTGATGGCAATACTCTTATAGTCAGGTTCACTATGTCAATAAATTATATTTCGTTCAAAATCATGGTAGATTAGCAAACCTATACATTTTTGGAAAGGTTATAGCATAAGGAAACTAAAAATCAATGTTTACATTTGGAGAGATACCTGTATGGCGGCCATTTTGGATTTTCAAAATGGCCACTGTAAAATACATATTTTGTTCTATTTCTGCCTCTAATTACCCTAAAAACTTTTTAAAATATACTAAACCTATATTTTCATGGACAAGGAATCCAATGAAAGTATCAAATTAGTGCTATGGGGAATGGTAAGACACGAATCAAAGGTTTTGAATTGCAAAATTGATTTCTCGGTCTCGGTCCCGCTTCCATCCGCAGCTCAATGGAATACTGTTCTCCCCTATGGGCCATGGAAATCTCCATGCATGGCTTGCGGACTTCCTCTCTGGTCGTAGTCAACGTGTGGCCCTGAATGGATTTCTCTCATCTCCCCTTCCTGTTCAGGCTGGAGTTCCCCAAGGAAGTGTGCTGGGCCCTGTGCTTTTTCTGGTCTTTATCAATGATCTCTCTGACTCTCTGGAAAATCCTCTCTATCTCTTTGCTGATGACTCCACTCTCTGCCGCTCCATTCCTCTTCCCTCAGATCGGCAGTCTGCAGCCTCCTCACTCTCTGAAGACCTGGACAAAATCACAGACTGGTCAAACAAGTGGAACATGTCTTTCAATCCTGCCAAATCTCACTCTCTTACTATGTCTCTCCGAAAAGATCGACTGGACAACCCTCCCATCTACTTTCTCAACAATCCTCTCCAAGAAGTTCTGTCACTCAAGCTTTTGGGTCTCACTATCTGCCATGATCTTTCTTGGGAAAACCACATTTCCAAGCTGGCCTCCAAAGCCAGTCGCCGACTGGGCATCCTCCGTCGTGCGAAGTCCTTCCTCGGCACACCTGAGCTCCTCACCACATACAAGGCTTTCATCCGCAGCTCAATGGAATACTGTTCTCCCCTATGGGCTGGTGCTCCTGCCTCACACCTGGCTCGGCTTCACGCTGTTGAATCCAAAGCTTTCAAAATCATTGGAATCTCCCGCGATGAAGCTATCTCTGAGGGCCTTTCACTCACTCACCGCAGGCAGGTAGGTGGTCTTTCTGTCTTCTACCGACTCCTCTCCGGCCTTGCTCCCCCAGCTCTCTCTGTGCTCTGTCCCCCAAATATACCTACAGGTCGCACAAGATCTGCCAGCAACCCTCTGATGGTTAAACTGCCGAAATCTCGGCTCTCTGCTCACCTTCACTCTTTCATTCCTCTTTTCTCCCGCCTGTGGAACAAACTCCCACACTCCCTTCAATCCCTCTCCTCCCTCCAGGTCTTTAAAACAGCTGTTCACCACCATCTCTTATCTTCCCCCATCCATAACCTTGATCTTTTCTACCCCCACTAATTCACCCCAGATCCACCTTGTTTGAAATTCCAACTTATTTCCTGGAAATCCTGGCAGTGTCCATATGTTTATACCTCTCCCACCCCCCCCCCCCTTCACATGCCTCCCCCCCTTCACATGCCTCCCCCCCTTCACATGCCTCCCCCCCAAAGCCCTCTCCCTCCCACAGATCTCTCGATGTCTCCATGTCTCTCGGTCCCTGCTCTCAAATGTTGTGTTTGTGTCCTTTCCCCTCTCTCCCCATCTTGTCTACCGCTCCCGATGTTATTTGTTTTATGTGTCTGTTTGTCTTTCTGTGTGATTAATGTTCGCTCTTTCACGAGCCTCGATCTTGTATACAAAAAAAAAAAAAAAAAAAAAAAAAAAAAATACTGTCTTTATATGATAACATATAAAGTTGCATAATCAAATACATGTTATCATTTTGTACAGGCAGTTAATAACATCAAAATGTGTCACAATAATTCATATCACCAAACATACACAGGCAGTCAGCAAAATCATATATACACATGCAGTCAGTATAACTTCACATCTACACAGGCAGTAAATGACAAAATATACACAGGCAGTCAATGGCATCAAACATACACGATTACAGAATATGCCATTTAGAGTTCGTCATCACTGTCCTGTGTGTCGTATCCGACAATATAGTCCGCATCGTTTTCACAGTCCGTTCCACACAAGCAAAGGTCGGTCAAATTGATTGGCAAATCGAATTGGTCGAATGGTCGATCGAATCGAATTTGATGAATCGAATCGAATCGATCGAATTGGTCGAATGGTCGATCAAAGCGATTGGTCGAATGGTCGAATTGGTCGAATGGAATTGGTCGATTGGTCGAATTGGTCGAATCGAATTGGTCGGAATTGGCAAATGTAAACATTGATTTTCAGATTTTCCATGTAATAACGTTTCCAAAAATGTCTAGGTTTGCTAATCTACCATGATTTTGAACGAAAAAACATAGTGAACCTGACTATTAGCTACTTTCTAAACCAACATCATCCCTATCTTGTTTAGGACCTTTTTTGGACTGTAGTTTGTCATCCCTACATTGCCTTATTAATTTAGCATGAATTTTTTAATTCACTTTATAGCGTATATAACAATACCCTTGTTCGTGTGTCCACATTCCTGTAATAATCCTTCCCACCCTTGATTGGAGATCTGGCCTCACTCTACCCACCCACAATTTCATCCCGATAATCATACGGCCGCCATTTTGGTGTTCACTGCCATGCTAAGCTAAAGACGCTTTTGAGCTGTCATATTCACAATCGCTGTGCACGCCCCATAGATTTTACCTTCATTGAAAAACCTACCAAAGTGACTGGAGCAGAGATTAAACCCGTGTAATTAGAAAATTGTCCAAAGACATGATTCACTTTTTTAGATTTTCAATTCATAATATTCCATTTTTACAAAACGCGTTGGTAAGAAAAACATCGTGCATGAATTATTTCCAGCTGAGCCACAGAGATGCGTTTTCACTGTGCATGTGCAGTATCCCTCCGCACCAGCTTGGTGTAAGAAGATCAGTCAATGAACATGAGCGGCCATTGTGTAAAGCACAGCCAGAGTGTAAAGCGATATGTGCGGTATTGGCATTGCATATTTCATTATAAACCAAGCTGTGAGTGTTAGGTGTAAAACTCCACGTCGTGCATAATGAGTGCGAAGAGACACGAGAGTGTTTCACCAAACACACCTCATATCAAGAAGCAGTGACAGAGTAACTTTAGCGGTGCAGCTAGACATTAGTAGAAGACATCAGTGTCGTGAAAGAGAAACACAAGTTGGACATACACATGGAATCGCTGCATCTACTGTGCATTCTTGTTAAGTTCTCCGAAAATGAAGCTCCTGCTTTACCAATCGGAAAACCAACGAGCACCAAAATCAGGCACTGGGAGACTTGTAACGACAGATGGAACAATGAATGGAGCCAAATTCTTGAGGAGCACCTGCTTCAGAGTGCAAAAGCCCTGAGTGTGTGGTGAAGATTTACGTTCCAACAGGACAATGACCCCAAGCATTCAGACAAAGCAACACTGGAATGGATTCAGAACAAGAACGTGAAAGTCCTTGAGTGGCCCAGCCAAAGCCCAGATGTCAATCCCATTGAGAATCTGTGGAAAGACTTGAACATTGCTGTTCACTGACGCTCCCCATTCAACTTGAAGAACGGGAGAAACTCCCCAAATCCAGATGTGCAAAGTTGAACTTTCCTCTTTGCAACTTTCTTTTTTTTCCTCCCTGAGGGTTTGCTTTCTGTTTGATCTGTCTTGTCCCCCCCTTGTGTTTTCTCCCATTCCTCATTCATCCTCACTTCCCTTGTCTTCAAAGTCTCTCTCTCAATTTGTCCATCAATCCTGATATTGTCCTCCTCCACTCTTGTTGTTAGTTTTGTTATGTTGTGTCCTATTCCAATTCCATTCTTTGTTCAAGCTTTTCCAGAAGCCTCGACTGCAGAAAAAAAAAATCAGACAAAATCCAGGAAATTATGTGGATTTTCACTGAAAATGCCACAACAAACGATCTCAGATGTTAAAGGAAAAGGTCCACACTTACTCCATTCTCGTGGAGGTCTTGAATGCAGATGTTGTATCACATGATTAGATAATTATGATAAACTTGTCTTTCAAACTTGTCAAGTCCCAGTAATCTCAATTGGTTTGTTATTTACAATTTGTTTCCGCCGAGTGAATTGGAGCAGGAAAGACTTTTAAACTTTAGATTCTTGTGTAAAGGGCACAAAGGTCTCTGGGGAATTTCAAATTGAACCAATATCCCTGTCTCGACATAAAAACAGATGAAGTGGGGAAACACTTTGAACGCATCTACAATTCTACCAGGATTGCAAATAAGTAATTTATTCAGGAAATTAAACAAAATAAGTACACACGGTGTGATGCGAGCTCTCCGTAACTCGGCTTACCTTCGAGTAGCTGCTCAGCTTTGCTCGGCTCCGCGGGAGGAGAATCACATGATTCCTGCTTTACATCCACATTGCCCAAAGCATCCTGGGAGGTCTGAAGAGAGTTACTCTGGAAGGTTTCCATCTTGACCAGAGGAGCTTCATCTGTAAACCATGTGACATCATTATATTACACAAACAAAAAGGATAAATGATTGAATCCAATGAAATAAATAAAAACGAAGGATTTTGAAAGACAATTTGGTCAAATCCCAAGAAATAATTGTCACAAAAATAAACGTCTCAAAAAGACATCTCAATTTAACGTTGACAAATGAAAAAGGAGTGAAAATCAAATAAATAAAATTCATCGGATATCTATGTATCTTTTTGTTCATGGTTTTTTTGCAAAGACAGCTTGGCCAACACCACAGAATTTGGGACACAGACAAAATTCGACTCGAGGATTGTACTCAGGGTATTTTCATTCCCACCTCGGCCTTTAAAGACCCCAAATACCCCTATCATCTCTCAGGAACTCATCCCATGTTTTCCTCGGACGGCTCTAGTTCTCCTTCCATTCACATTCATATTTATACACCTCTTCACACAGCTGCCCTCCCCCATCCTTTTGATGTGTCTGAACCACCTCAACCTACCCCGATGCATCACCTCACGAATGCTCACGATACCTAACGATTCTTAATTCCACATTTGGTTTCTTATCCTTCAGTGTCACATTACATGTCCATCTCACTATTCTCATTTCATTTCGTTCCACCTCCGTTCATCCTCCTTTTTGATCGCCCAGGTTTCACTGCCGTACAACATTGTACCACGAATGCAAGCAGTTAAGATGTTCCCCTTGAGTTGGAGAAAGATCCCCCTTGATGTCAATCAGGGAAACAACTCCCTAAACTTCCTAAACTTCCTCCAACCACCTCATCAATTTATCCATGAGAAGATTTGGGTAAATATTGATGGTGTGTATGTTATCCATGATAATATGGAGATTTATATGGTGGTCATTGGTTAAACATCAAAACAAAAGCCGCCTTGTTTTAATACTTGTTTCAGTTGATTTTGCTGATGGGGCGGATATGTATATGGAGTTCCTGAATAAGAAGGTTGCGACAACCTGGATTTTGACGGTATTTTGTTTCCATCGAGCACAGCGTATGGAACATGCGCCCATTGTGCTTGAAGCGCAATGTGTTCCTTTTATACCACACAAGATGGAGATTATATTCCTTAATGCTTTCTTGTCATTCTTCCAACTCGTCACTGATGTGTGCCTGATGTGAGGTGTGCAGAGTGTGTTCGTGGAAGAGATACACAGGTAGTGACTGAATGCAGAAATTTGAAAGAAGTGTAAAACAGAAATGGAGTCACACCAAAAAGACTACAGAATAGAAAAGATTACAATTGTGAGTGAAAAAAAAGAGAGAAATGGCTTGGGAATATCGATTGATTGATTGTGTGCTCTGCCTGAAGCCAGGTCCGAGGCTGCTTGCCAAGGGTGATATTGGGCCGGAAGAGGAAGGGAAAAGGTGGTTGCATTGCCTTCCAAGCATTTAGTCAGGGCAGGAGGTGTTCATTTGAGGAGGATGCTGGTGATAACTCACCTCTCTTGGTTTAAAATGAGAAAGAAGACATTGCGAAAGAATAAAGAAGGAATAAAAGAAGGCCACATCAAAATGTCGATGAGCCACAAGTGAAGGGGATATTTCTTTCCAACTCTTAATTTATTTTAACACAAGTACTGTGCTGCTGAAAACATGCGTGTGCATGTAATCATTCACATGTGCGAAAAACATATGTAACACATATGCATATGCAATCATTATTTTCTATTGTCATTAAATATGCCGTTATTTTGACACAACACAACCATATAATTCTCAAGAAGTCTACAGCGTTGTCCGATATACAAATAATACAGGGGATGAATATTGTTGTTCATGGTAAATTGGAACAAGATGGTGTAGACGGACCACGTGACCACAATTTCCCGTGTTGAAACCGCTGAACTGAGAAAATATAGAATGATTGTATCCCAAGAGAAGTGAAGCCGCCGTGTGGCCATCTTGGGGAGCACAACTCGACTCACATAAACTCGTTATGTAACAGGAACATTGTTGATGTTTAACATCATATAACAGGAACATTGTGGGTCAAACCTTTGATAAACGAGAACTCATCAATGAACTCGGTCTCCACCTTCACCTTCACAATAAAATCTGAAAAGAAAAACATCACATTCAAACTCAAGTTTAAGGAGCATTTCTAAAGAAAATCGTCATCACAAGAGATATTCAGAAAAAGCGAACTTTTCAATCCCGTGAAAAATAAATATTTTTGAAACGACTTGGAAAAGTAAAACAACAAAGAGTTTTTACTTTCATAAAATGAAGGAAACAAACCAAACAATCTCTCTTGGTCAATATTGACAAACTAACAAAGGTACCCGGCATTGCCTTCCCCCTCCAGACTCCTCCCACACTCCCAACAGACTCCCTCCGGACTCCCACCACACTCCCAACAGACTCCCTCCACATTCCCTCCGGACTCCCACCACACTCCCTCCGGACTCCCACCACACTCCCTCCGGACTCCCACCACACTCCCTCCGGACTCCCACCACACTCCCTCCGGACTCCCACCACACTCCCTCCGGACTCCCACCACACTCCCTCCGGACTCCCACCACACTCCCTCCGGACTCCCACCACACTCCCTCCGGACTCCCACCACACTCCCTCCGGACTCCCACCACACTCCCTCCGGACTCCCACCACACTCCCTCCAAACACACTTTAGTAGATCACAGGTGATGAAGGTTGTTGTCATTTTTCATCAAATCCTGTGTGTCGTTTCAGACAAGAAGTTCCGAGTTGTAGGTTCAGGTAAAAAAAGGTTCCGTTTGAAAGATAATAATTAATTTAATTTAAAAAATACCGATTTTGATAAAGAAGAAGAAGCGATATTGATTTCTACACGTGGAGATTCGATAGCAAAACGTTGTTTATTCTACCAAAGGTAAACGTTGTTTATTCTACCAAAGGTAAACGTTGTTTATTCCACCAAAGGTAAACGTTGTTTATTCTACCAAAGGTAAACGTTGTTTATTCTACCAAAGGCAAAGGTTGTTTATTCTACCAAAGGTAAACGTTGTTTATTCTACCAAAGGTAAACGTTGTTTATTCTACCAAAGGTAAACGTTGTTTATTCGACCAAAGGCAAAGGTTGTTTATTCTACCAAAGGTAAACGTTGTTTATTCTACCAAAGGTAAACGTTGTTTATTCTACCAAAGGTAAACGTTGTTTATTCTACCAAAGGTAAACGTTGTTTATTCCACCAAAGGTAAACGTTGTTTATTCTACCAAAGGTAAAGGTTGTTTATTCCACCAAAGGTAAACGTTGTTTATTCTACCAAAGGTAAACGTTGTTTATTCCACCAAAGGTAAACGTTGTTTATTCCACCAAAGGTAAAGGTTTTTTATTCCACCAAAGGTAAACGTTGTTTATTCCACCAAAGGTAAACGTTGTTTATTCCACCAAAGGTAAACGTTGTTTATTCCACCAAAGGTAAACGTTGTTTATGCTACCAAAGGTAAACGTTGTTTATTCCACCAAAGGTAAAGGTTGTTTATTCCACCAAAGGTAAACGTTGTTTATTCTACCAAAGGTAAACGTTGTTTATTCCACCAAAGGTAAACGTTGTTTATTCTACCAAAGGTAAACGTTGTTTATTCTACCAAAGGTAAACGTTGTTTATTCTACCAAAGGCAAAGGTTGTTTATTCTACCAAAGGTAAACGTTGTTTATTCTACCAAAGGTAAACGTTGTTTATTCTACCAAAGGTAAACGTTGTTTATTCGACCAAAGGCAAACAAAGGTTGTTTATTCTACCAAAGGTAAACGTTGTTTATTCTACCAAAGGTAAACGTTGTTTATTCTACCAAAGGTAAACGTTGTTTATTCTACCAAAGGTAAACGTTGTTTATTCCACCAAAGGTAAACGTTGTTTATTCTACCAAAGGTAAAGGTTGTTTATTCCACCAAAGGTAAACGTTGTTTATTCTACCAAAGGTAAACGTTGTTTATTCCACCAAAGGTAAACGTTGTTTATTCCACCAAAGGTAAAGGTTTTTTATTCCACCAAAGGTAAACGTTGTTTATTCCACCAAAGGTAAACGTTGTTTATTCCACCAAAGGTAAACGTTGTTTATTCCACCAAAGGTAAACGTTGTTTATTCTACCAAAGGTAAACGTTGTTTATTCCACCAAAGGTAAAGGTTGTTTATTCCACCAAAGGTAAACGTTGTTTATTCTACCAAAGGTAAACGTTGTTTATTCCACCAAAGGTAAACGTTGTTTATTATACCAAAGGTAAACGTTCTCGAAAAAGACGGAAATTTTCTGTAGTAATATTTGTTAATAGTTTTAATAAATGTGTGTGGAAGGAGAACACAAACAACAACAACAACAACAACAACAACAACGTGTGACAAAATATGCCTTTTCGCGCGTTTTACATTGTCAGTGATCCTCACAGATTGGATGTTATATTATGTTGTGTTAGTGAAGTACAACATGGGTAATGATGAAGCCTGGATGTGAGGGGAGGCTCACCTGTCATAAGTGATTATAATACAGTTTTGTCGATTCCGAGAGAAGAGGAAACGATCCCGAACTTCTCAAAATAGTCCATTACGGCATTAGCGAATCTGCTCTCCGGAATCAAAATGTCCGTTCGAGCTCGGATGACAACGAACGGGATCGATTCACAGGCTCAGGAGATCGACACGATATTGTCCGAGGGAACCCGATCAGTATATCAACACGATCTTGTACGAGGGGACCCGATCAGAACATAGACACGATATTGTACGAGGGGACCCGATCACAACATCGACACGATCTCATAAGGGGGAACCGAATGAGGAGATCGACACGATATTGTACGAGGGAACCTGATCCGTACATGGTGTGATTCTCCAAATAAATTATTTATTTAAATAGTACACAGCACGGACTTCGCACGGGAACGAACAGTACGTACCGGGTCCACACTCCTCATTCCCGGACTGACCCCGTTTCCTCCATCTGAGCCGCTCCTCCATCCCGGGGGATTCGTTCTGTGCTCCATCATGGACACATCTCCCTTCATCGCGCACATTACGTGTGGTACAGTGTTATACAGTACATGAGGTACAGTGTGACATAAAGTCCGTGTTCTCAATCGATCTCTGAAAATAGTTGATTAATCCATTCCAATCCGCAGATTCGTCACAAATCCAAAACTCGGTTAAAAATGATAAAATATATGAAATTCTGCATCGAACCAAACAAGGACCGTTTGTTATTAGAACTTTTAAAAGCGATCCTTGGTTATTTTACCGAACTAGAAATCATAATGAAGATCATTTTGGAAACTTAACACGAAACATCGGCTTGTTCCGTCAGGCACCGTCTGGAAAGAGGGAGATGCGGAACGGATGGCTTGGTAAGGGATAGCAAGCTGCTTGTTCAGGGGAAATACCCGATATATCCACGAACAACTGGGAGAGCGAGGAAAGAGCAGAGAGGAATAAAGAGAATTGGACAGACTGGAAATAGACAAAGAAAGGCCATTGGAGTGGAGAAGGACGAGGAAACGTGGGAACAGGATTTCTGCACTGTAAACTGTAAAGGGTGGAGACCTGTAATACCCTCTCCCACCTGCAGTCGGCGCTGTACGATACACATTTGCATAGAGTATTTGCACAGCACCCACACTCCCATCCCAAGTTTGGATGCAATCTCGGGTGAGAACTGTCGGAGAAGTCGTGTGACAAACACCGGTCCGTGAATTTTCGTCTGGATGAAGAAATTGTGTTTTTTCTCTTTTGTAGAAAATTTTCTCTGATGCTTCTTCTTCACCTTTCCGAATTTCTTTATTTTC
Organism: Myxine glutinosa; assembly: GCF_964187855.1. Taxonomy (NCBI): domain Eukaryota; kingdom Metazoa; phylum Chordata; class Myxini; order Myxiniformes; family Myxinidae; genus Myxine; species Myxine glutinosa. Next base: position 71,260,019 of record NC_136265.1, on the reverse strand, counting down.
TGCATGTTCTGTCTGACTCTTTCCTTTCTTTTTTTTCTGACTTTCAGTGGCTTTTTTCACACTGACGCACATCGAGAAGCCCAGGACGGGGACACTCACAGGGCACCGTTGGATGGGAACTTTATCGAATAGTCACAGAAAAAGGCAAATGAGGCAGAAAACTGGAGCAAGACGTTTATGGACACAATTATCAAAATGTGAAAAACAGATTTTTACAAAACCAAAATCACGATGAATTCAAACCATTTTCAACCATCTTCCACGGAATGTTATATCCTTAAAATGTTGATCCCGTTTTTGTGTCGCAGAAATCAAAACACATCAGTGATCATAATCTCAGTTGTCAGGTTCATAAACAGTGCCACACAGCAGGAGTTTCCACAGTTCAAAACGATTGTAGTTGAAAGTTTAAACAAAAATGAACTGTCCATGTGAAAGTTGTGCACACGACCTCGGACGAATGTGGGACAATGTCAAAAGCTTTCTTGTCGTCGATGCAGGAGGTGGACAATTTAATTCTTCACATTTTGCAATTTTCCAGTTTGGCCTTGTTCAGTAATCGGTAGACAATTGGTCCACAACAACCTCTCTTACATCTCTTTTGTTCTGCCTCTAAACCTCCTTGCTGTTAGATGATGGTACATCGTTTCTGATGATCCCTGTAAGCAGTTTGTTTGGGGCTGGTCGGAATGTTATCGGACGGTATTTGTGGGGAAGGTGGGTTCGCTCCCATTTTGGGAAGAGAAAGGTGTTCCCTTCTATGAGCCACTCATCCACTCCCTTTTCCTCTTGGATCAGTTCATTAAATGTCCTGTTGTTGTGATTGTGAAGAGCATCAAGTTGTTTTCGCCAGAAATTTGGAATTCCATCCAAACCTGGGGGCTTGAAGTTTGGTATTTTTTGAAGTTGTTTTCCAATTTTCTCTTCTTCAATAAATCAATGGGGGCATTTGCTCGAGATGTTGATTCTTCTTTTCCAAGTTTGGGATCCATTCTACTTCCTTGTTATTTTCTTTTTGATCTTAAAAAAATCCATTAAAAATATTTACAGTTTTTCTTTTTCAGGGGGAGTTGATATATTCTCCTGTTTTTTCCCCAATTCATAGTAAAATCTCTTTTGTTTCCTTTCAAACACGTGGTTTTGTTTTCTCCTGTTGTCTCCTTCATAGTTTTTTTTATCTTCCTCGTTATCATTTCTATTTTGAGTGTTTTCAGCACCCAAGCACTCGATGTCTGTCTTCGATTTTGTGTTTGTTTTTTATTCTTTGGATTCTCTCTTTGTTAGTCTTGGGTGTCTTTCCTTTCCTGAACTGTTGTATTTGTTCCACTTCCTTCCACAGTTGCTCTCTTTGTGTCTCGCATCTGTCTCCAACGTGGAATTTGGTTTCTATTTGTGGGACCTGGTTTTTTTGCTTCTTCTGGTGTTGTTCTCCCGTTACTTTTTCTTGAATGAAGAGTTCCGCTCGAAACAGACGACATCGATTTCCTTCAAGGTGGATGACATTGAAATCATTTTTCTTTTTGAATGGTTGGTTTCATCTCACTAAGATTTTTGTCCATTTATTGTTTTCTATGCGATAAAGTTTTGGTCTTTCTCTGAGTTTTATCAATTTCATCTCTTTTATTTTGTTGGCGCACTCTTCTTCTAGTCTAAGCTGCTCTTCATCATCTTCACCATCCTTCTCTCCCCCATTCTGCTGCTCTCCCTTGTCTTTCTGCCCATCAACATCTGCCTTTTCCATTCTTTTCCCCTTGGTTTGTGCCTGGTTCTCCTGGTCTTTCTCTCTGAACTGGTCTTGCCCCTCTTTCGGAAGGGATGCCGTAATTCTTTCTTTGCTGCCTTTCCTCCGGCTCTATGGCGGGTTTTGGTCCCCGTCTCACTGCACAGCCAAAACTTCCTCTCGTGCCATCTTGGCTAAATTCCTGTCATTCAAAGTGTGTGTGTGTGTGTGTGTGTGTGTGTGTTAGAATTGTGAGGAATAGAAATGAATAAAACGAGATGTGTGTGTGGTTTGTGTCCGGCAGTAAACAATTTTCATGCAACTCACCTGCAATTTAAGAATTTGCAATTTGGATCACTGAAATGGTTCACCACTTAAAAGTTAGAAGCCGATTGTTTTTATTTTAAGATTAAAAAGTCAAGGTTGCATAAAAACGCAGATTTTCATCTGATTGACCGAAAATTTAAAGAATTTGCATGTTGGGTCACACAATTGGTTCTGCAATCAAAAGCTCTAAGCTGATTGGTTTGTTTTTTTTCATTAAAAGGTCAAAGGTGCACACCAAGGGTGCGTAAAAGCGGCCTTGGGGAAATGCCACAACAAGCTATCTGTTCACCTCAACAAAGATTTCGCCCAAAGTGGAAAATCCCATGGGGAAGGAAGAAAATGAAGATGCTCAATCGCGTGACGCTTTGTCCTCTTGTCATGTTTGGTTGGGATAGGAAGAGTAACGGCCGAATGTATCATGGTCAGACAGACAGACACACAGACACACCAAGTTGCGTGTTGTAGTACAATTATGTTTGTGGGTGCTTTTTCTTTGGTCTTCAGTTGTTTGTTGTCTGATTTCATCAGTTATTGTCCCCCGTCGCACCGCGGAGCGAAAGGGGGACTATGGTTTTCCCCTCCGTCCGTGTGTCCGTCCGTCCGTCCGTCCGTGCGTGCGTGCGGGCGTGCGTAAGCGAAGGACCGCATTCGAATTTGGTGTGTGGGTGCAACCCACGTCAAAATCCAAGACGTCAAAATCGCCGCCATGTATGTCTGATGCCATGTATGTCTGAACCTTGTGAGCTGAATATCTTGAAAAATATGCGAAGTCCCAACTTCTAATCTGGTGTGTGGGTGTGTCGAGGCACAAGGAAGAACGCCATTGAAAATTGGGTCGCCACGCCAAAATCCAAGATGGCCGCCGCCATGTATGTCTGAACATTGTGAGATGAATATCTTGAAAAATAAGGGAAGTACCAACTTCTAATTTGGTGTGTGGGTGTATCTCGGCATAAGGAAGAACGCTATTGAAAATTGGGTCGCCACGTCAAAATCCAAGATGGCCGCCACCATATATATGTCTGAACATTGTGAGCCAAATATCTTGAAAAATAAGCGAAGTACCAACTTCTAATCTGGTGTGTCGGTGTATCTAGGCACAAGCAAGAACGCTGTTTAAAATTGGGTCGACACGTCAAAATCCAAGATGGCCGCCGCCATGTATGTCTGAACCTTGTGAGATGAATATCTTGAAAAATAAGCGAAGTACCAACTTCTAATTTGGTATGTGGGTGTATCTCTGCATAAGGAAGAACGCTATTGAAAATTGGATCGCCAGGTCAAAATCCAAGATGGCCGCCACCATATATATGTCTGAACCTTGTGAGCGAAATATCTTGAAAAATAAGCGAAGTACCAACTTATAGCCGGCGAAGCCGGTGTTGTGAATAAACGCGTACGTATTATGTTGAAAACCAGATTATGCTGGATCCCTTGGCTTGAGAATTCCGAAGCTGTGACGCACCAAATGGCTCAATGGAGGCCGCCATCTTGCGGATGCGGAAGTATGCATAACAAATTGAAAAACGTTCAATAGGAGTTTGTTTCACCCGTCTTTGTTTGATTCACAATCTTATGCACCTCTAATTTGTAATTAAAATACTTTAGGACCAACCTCGGCCCACACGGCCTGGTTATCTTCAACGAAAATCGTCACCAAACACCGGAACCAATGAGATGCGAGCATTTGAAAAAATATTTCAGAAACCAAATCACTCAATGGAGGCTGCCATCATCCGGATGCGGAAGTTTGCATAAAAAAATTAAGAAAACGTTCTGTTGCAGTTTTTAGAACCTTCACATGAAATTTAGTATTAAAATTCCTTATAAATAACCCCTGTGTACATTCCCCTTTAATTGGCTGTTAATTGAAATGAGTGCACCTTCGTTAGTCCATGAACACCACGTAGGCCACCTTAGGACCTTCTCAATAGTTATTTCACAAGTCTGTGTTTCATTTAAGGCTATGTTCCCACTAGTCGATCTTACGTTGCACCAAATCAAATTAGATAGATCCCCTTTTCAATAGCCCCAAAATTCCATTGCCAGCAGCGTTTGCCTCCATTGCCAGCAGCATTCGCCTCCATTATGCATGTGGTCAGCTCGGAGAAGAAGGGCGTTGCCCGCCCCTCGTCATCATGGGCGGAGCCAGGAAGAGCCCGTGCCCACCAATCGGCACCGCGGAGAGCGACCCGGTAGGCGTGCCCTCGTAGCCCGTGGCTTGATCTCAGGGAGGGCCATAAAAGGGTGACTGAGCGACTGCTTATGCAGATGAGTGAGGGAGCATGCACTGAGAGTTCTGTGGAGGGAGGCGCATTGACTGAGTTGAGTTCTGGGGTGGAAGGCGCTTGAGAGAGAGGTATGAGCGAGAGGAGAGACGCTGCTTCAAACAGCCCCCAGCCGCGTGCAGCTCTGATGTGCTGCTTCGAGCAAACATTGCCGTGTGGACCCGAGTGCGGAGAGTCGGCGGCCGCTCGCCTCCAGCCCTGCCGTCCTGTACGGAATTGAACCTCATCCCTCCAGCCCTGTGGTCCCACCTTCTTCTCCCTCCAGCCAATCCTACCTGCAATTCCTTCTTCTGTAAATTACTTTCGTTTCTTTCCTCCTCCTTTGGTTTCTTTGGTTGTGTAAATAATAGTAATAAATACCTGTTCCTTCTTACCTTTGGTTCCTTCTTTCTCATCCGATCGCTTTCGTCCTGTCCCCTATTGAATATACGTGGCACGATTTGGCAGAACCGCTCAGAATCGGGTTAGTGTTGTTAACGGCTCGGATTTCGGATTGCTAAACCGCTCGGCAAACTCCATCTTGTCCGGGATTCGAGCGGAGTTACCCACCTGCCGTGTGCAGGGATTGGCAGAGGTGTACGGGAATCCCTTGACCAATCACCTCGGCCAATCCCACCCCACAGGGGAGCGGGGTAGCTTCAGGATCGGAGACGGCCAGTGCAAAATACAAGGGGGATTAACCCCCCCTTTGGTCAGGGGAGCGCCGTCCCCGTTTCCGTAACAATTGGTGTCTGGGAGTGGGATTTGAGGCCCGAACCAAATTTTTATATCTGAAAAAAAAAATTTCGTCAAAATTACGAGCGGCCAAAATTTAGTATTAATATTCCAAATTAAATCGTGCCATGGATGATCAAGGTGATCGGATTCCGGCAGGGGAGCTAGAAGAGGGCTTGGAGGCAACCCAGGATCCCGGAGAGGAATGGGAGGAGGAAGGCAATATGCATTCGGTTAGCGGGGGTTTCAGGCGACTCGAGGAGGTAACGCGACTTGAGGCGCGCAGGTTGAGCGAGTCGGAGCAAGGCACAGGTAACTGGACCGGGGTAGAGATCGCGACCCGGGGGTTGGGGAAGCCGGCGACCGCTGAGGTAGAAGAGGGAATTTTAATAAAGCCAGCGGTCGTCGAGATGAAAAAAGGAAAAGTAGCTGGAATTGAAATTGAAAAGACGATGGAGGTAGCCGAGGAATTGAAGGGAGAGGTGGATATTGTACAAAGTCTGAATTCACATCCTGATGCCGTACTTGCTAATCCTTATAAAGATTTGCAGGTGCGTGTGGAGAGGAGGATCCCAAAGCTGAGTAAGGTGGTATATGGTGCTAAGAGGTTTTGCAGGAAGATGTTTGGCGTGAAAAGAATTTTCACGCGCTTGGGATCCCAGCGTACCGCGGGCGTTTGTGGGAGGTCCGTTGGGCGCTGTGTGAGTGGAAATGGCGCGCGTGTAAGAAAAAAATGTGCGTCGGAGAGTGAATGCGACACAGAGAGTGAGAGCGATATGGAGTGTACGTGCGGTGATGAGAGTGATACGGAGAGTGAGATGGATGAGGAGCGGGTGCGAGGATGCACGCTTGGGATGGACGGAGAGAGTGTGCGAGAACGCACACCTGAGTTGGTGGTGGCGCGGGAGGGCACATTGGAGCACGTGAGTGGGTGGATGCAAGAGTGCACCCCTATGAGTGGTACGGAGTACGTACCTAGGGAGAGTGCGCAAGGCGGTGCGCGAGGAGGTGTGTGAACGGCGAGTGTGCACAAGAGGGTGCGCGACAGGTGTGGTGTGTAACAGGGAGTGCGGTGGTAGAATGGACGGAGTGTGTGGAATGTACGCGCGGCGTTGGAACGCCGGGTTTGGAGAGTGTGAAATGGGTCACATATGCATGCGAGCCTGCACGTGAAGCATCGACATGGACCGGGATAGCTGTTAGACCGACGTTTAAGCGACGCAAGTTCTCGGTCCGTGCCGGGCTGTGGGTATTGCGGCAGCCGGCGGGGATCGGTGCTACGTCGCTTCTCTTCGGAGCGTCGTGCACGATCCGGGCCTGGCCCCGCCCCGCGCGGTCGAGTCCGGGCCTTGCCGGGCAAGGCGACCGGTCTGGTTCGAGGGAAGGTAGGAGGGACCGGAGCGGCGCCCCCTTGTGGTTGCGGCGTTCTGGCCGGGCGAGATTGAGCCATCGGGCCGGAGACCGAAAGCCTCCGCGCCGAGATGGTGCGTGGAATCTCGGCCCGAACAAACCTCCTCCCCTGAACCGAATGCCAGACGGACCCAACCGCGGTAGACCAACCACCCGCATGCAAGACGCACCGAGGCTAAAGTTAATGGACATTTGGTAGGGATAGGGAATTGGTGATTGGCAAAATTGATGAGCAAAATTTGATTGGCAGATTTGATGGGCAGAATTGGAATTTGATGGCAAAGTTGTTGTGGGAGATGCCCGATGTAGAGGATGGCAAATCCACCATCCCTCACATCCCCCGGGCACATGAGCACTAGTTATGGGGTTTTGGCAGTGTAAGCTCGCCGAGGGAGGGTTTGGATAATGTATAGGGATTTAGAAATGACCATAGGTAACGGTAAGGTTAAGTAGCGACATGATACCTGTAGTAGGGGACGTAGGTAGATTAGTGGATTATAATGACGAGGGAGCGCAATAATATAAGGGGCGACTGGGAAGCGCGAGTTTTGGAAGGGCACCAGGTAGTTAGATGATGCCGTGTGTGTGAGAATCTTTGTGTTGAGCAAATGAGGCAATGCTCGTGAATGGTGCCGTGTGTGTCAAGGAAGTGTGTGGAGCAGTGTATGAGTGAATAATTGTGATTGTGCATGGTATTGTATGGAATAAAGAAGCCTGGGAGGAAGGAGGGTGCAGGAAGCACCAGGTATGTGAGCACAGGTGTGCAAATCCAAGTGAGAATGGTTGGATGAAATGAATGGTCTGGGATACATGGAGTATGGAATGGATGGTGTGGAGTGAGTATGGTGGAAACTGTGGAGTGGAGTGGTTGGTGCGAAGGCAGTGGATGGGGAGGATGGCCTCCCATCACGAATACCCGTGGAGGGTAGTTTAAAAGTAGGTAGAGGGTATAGGTAAATTGTGGTGGATATTGGCATCTGTGGTGCTTGTGGAAGAATGGTGTTTGGATGGGTGCATTAGTGATGTGGAAATGGCTGGGCGTGTCGCCTGTTACATGGATGGTTGGTTGAGCGCTCCGCCACTGTTAGGATGTCGGCCAGGTGAGGCCGCAGGTAGGCTCTGGGAGCCAGTTAGAGTTCAATGGGGCCCGAGGATCCAAAGGAAGGACCCGGGTAGCCCAGTGCCAGAGAGGGCACCGAGGGGGTAAGCACCAGGGAGGGCATTCCCCAGGTAGGTTAGCGAGGAGCAGGTAAGCTTGGGTGGCAACTTCAGTGGCGGAGGCGCACAGGTAGGTAGACCTGTTAGGAGAGCCACACGACTCAGCCCCGAAATTGTGCGAAGGCACAGGGAGTTGAACCGGGGGAGTGAGACCCCAAATTGGTGAGCGCCACAGATGGTCAATGGGAGATTGGTTTGTAGAACCACATAGAGTAAGACGGCCAATGGTTTGGCAGGGAAAGACCCCAGGTAGTGTAAAGTGTGTTAATGTCATTTAGGAAGTAGTTAGGATTAAGAATCTCCTCGCACCATCTACATCCACTCACCTGAGATGACGACGGTGCTCCACACCATGCCATGTTTTGTTATTTTATTTTTGTGCAAATGTTTTGGAAAGGTGAGACGCATCATGACGTGGGTGAGACATTGTGCTGGATATTCCATCTCTTCCTCCTTATGAGAAATTGATGAGGAATTTGGGTGATGGCAAATTTGGTTAGAGGGATTGTGACGAATTTGGTATTAGGGGAGATATGGGAAGACGTGACGCTAGAGACGAATTGTAAATTGTTTGTAAATATGGGGTAATGGCAAGGGTAGAATAGGTGACAGGGGGGGGGGGGGTGGCGTACGTTACGAACGAGCTTTTTCACTTCGCTCTGCGTGCGCACCTCGCTCTGCATTACCTTGATTGATGTGTACCCTTGTGACCTTACCCCTCAGTAGGGTAATAATGTTGTTCCTGGACCACCCTCATTTTCCCATTGACTTACATGTTAATTTTTCTCTCACCCTCATTTCCCCTTAACACCTCTATTTCTCCCACCCTGTTCTTTACGAACCTTTTAGCCTTTTGACATATTCTTATTCTCAATGTTGTTCATTAGACCACTCAAACAATGATTCTACAAATATTTGCTCCCTCTCACTCTCTTAATATCAATGATCCCGAGTAGACCACTCAAACAATGATCCGACAAATATTTGTTTATGTGTGGGAAATAATTTAATTATCTTACCACGACCATCACCATCTAATACATTAACAACTAGAACGGGCACTCGGTAGAGCGCATACCTTCGCCGCAGCTACTGTTCTGTACTTGGCATGGGAGTGTAGGGAACAGAACAACAAAAATACGATTTTGACCTTTTCGTGACCTTGACCTTGACCTTTGACCCGATTGCTCCCAAAATCTAATCAAATGTGTCCCGTATAATAACCAATCATCCCACCAAATTTCATGCAATTCGGTTGAATACTTTTTGAGTTATGCGAATAACATACACACACACACACACACAGACATACAAATAAATACACAGCGATCAAAACATAACCTTCCGCTTTTGCGAAGGTAAAAAGATGTTTGAGTTTGGTTCTTTATTAAGATATTTTAACTGAGTTAAGATAAAATGATAAACCTCCCTCAATGTTCTTGTTTGAGCGCCTCCAGTGCCACACACTTTTTGTTAAGCGCCGCCCACTTTTTTAAGCCACGCCCACTTTTTACTAAACCCCGCCCACTATTTGCTAAGCCCCCGCCCACAGGGTGGGATTTTGAATGTGAGGTTAGGGTTGGGGTTGGGTTAGGGATGGGGTTGGGTTGGGATTTTGAATGTGAGGGTTAGGGATGGGTTGGGTTAGGGATGGGGTTGGGTTGGGTTAGGGATGGGGTTGGGTTAGGGATGGGGTTGGGTTAGGGATGGGGTTGGGTTAGGGATGGGGTTGGGTTAGGGATGGGGATGGGCTAGGGATGGGGTTGGGTTAGGGATGGGGTTGGGTTAGGGATGGGTTGGGTTAGGGAAGGGGTTGGGTTAGGGAAGGGGTTGGGTTAGGGATGGGGTTGGGTTAGGGATGGGGTTGGGTTAGGGTTTGTATATTATGATGACTCACTCACACATACACACACACAAAAGTTAAGCCCCAACTGAAAAGTTGAGGGATTCTGTGTTTGGGGTTCACAGATCTCAAGAACGTATCCCCATTGTACACACAAAAGTTAAGCCCCAACTGAAAAGTTGAGGGATTCTGTGTTTGGGGTTCACAGATCTCAAGAACGTATCCCCATTGTACACACAAAAGTTGAGCCCCAACTGAAAAGTTGAGGGATTCTGTGTTTGGGGTTCACAGATCTCAAAAACGTATCCCCATTGTACACACACATAAAGGTTAAGCCCCAACTGAAAAGTTGAGGGATTCTGGGTTTGGGGTTCACAGATCTCAAGAACGTATCCCCATTACATTTTATTTATTTATTTATTATTTTCAAGGGTATTATCTGCTTACTTGTGTTTTTTGTAATTCTTGTGAGTAAAATGAACCCAAGATTTCTTCCCCATTCAATATCATATAATTTGTAAGTCCAAGGGACTGTATCCATTACATCAACAATTTTAAATAATTCATTAGTCCATCTCTTTGTATAACCTTTCTCAAAATGGCTTTTCCATCTGTATATTCTTACAATATCACCAACTTTTAACTTGGGCTTTCTCAAATTAATCTCCTTTTCATATTCTAATTTTGTAAATGATTCTGACGGTTTTGATTCTGTGGATGAATGAACTGTATTATTGTAATTATCTACAATATCCTGAATTAAATATACCCATTGTTGAGAACCGAGTTGTGTGAATTTTTTATATAATTTCTCTTTCAAAGTACGATTAAAACGCTCAATAACAACTGCTTTTCCTTCAATAAAGGTGCTGTATAATTTAATACCCTCCCCCTTAAGAAATTTCATAAATATTTTGTTATAGAACTCTGTTCCCTCATCAGTCCATAACTTCTTTGGTTTCCTTTTATCCCTATCAAATATTAGCTTAAAGGCTAACATTAAAGTATTACCTCTCTTGTTTTTCAAAGGAACAACGCAGGCAAATCTACTCCTCAAATCAATAATGGTTAAAGCATACCTGTATCCCTTATCATTATTTAATTCGATTAAATCAGCGGACCATTTGTGGTCGGTGTATTTAGAATAAACTTTCCTTTTTTTTTTTTTTTTTTTTTTTTGTATACAAGATCGAGGCTCGTGAAAGAGCTAACATTAATCACACAAAAAGACAAACCGACACACAAAACACAAAAAACAAGGGGAGCGGCAGACAAGATGGGGAGAGAGGGGGAAGGACACAAACACAACATTTGAGAGCAGGGACATCGGGAGGACTTGGGGGGAGGTGGGAGAGGAATAAAACATATGAACACTGCAAGGACTCTGGGGTGAATTACCGGGGGTAGAAAAGATCAAGGTTTTCGATGGGGGAAGATAAGAGATGGTGGTGAACAGCTGTTTTAAAGACCTGGAGGGAGTGGGATTGAAGGGAGTGGGGGAGTTTGTTCCAGAGGCGGGAGAAAAGGGGAATGAAAGAGTGAAGGTGAGCAGAGAGCCTAGACTTTGGCAGTTTAACCATAAGAGGGTTGCAGGCAGATCTTGTGCGACCTGAAGGAATATTGGGGGGACAGAGCACAGAGAGAGCTGGGGGAGCAAGGCCGGAGAGGAGAAACCTCTTCTTTCAAACTTTGTGATTATGGGTTTATGTAATTCATTAGCCAAAAGCTCCTCAGTCTTGATAGCATCATTGGAGTTTAATAGTTTTTTGGGGAATAACCAAGACCAAGTTTCAATTTAACACATAATTTTTTTCACAATAAACCTATCAACTTTCTCTCTCAATGTAGGATTTCGTATCAAGGACAAATTATACAACATTTCTCTGTCTGCTTCATGTTTTTCATCCAATGTAGTGGTATTCCCATAAGCAATATCATGCTTCATACACACTTCATCAACCCTATTTATAGGCTTGGACCAAGGTTTAGGATTGTCAGCCTCATCTAATCTTTTATCCAGGTTTGTTCCAGGACCACAGAAAGAATATCCAGGTAGATGTAGTTCCCCAGGAATTCCAGTTGTTGTAAATTTACTTCCTGACAGAAACTTTTGTATGTCTCCTCCACTTTTAGGAGAGATTAATTGGCACTTTTTAGAGCCACACACTTGACATATTCCTTTTTGATAAACTCTATTATTTTTAGCTTTAACATAAGAGATATTTTTAGATTTGGTTTTCTTTTTACATTTGAGACAATAACTCATATTTATTTATCAGAAAAATTCCGACAGAGTATCAAAACCTTTTTGGTTTTCAACATATACATTTCTATCTTAATTTTTAAAACATAAAGAATCCTTCGGAATGCCTTCACTCTCTCCTCTATGTATTTACAAATAAAAACTAACTAAAGTCAATAACACCAACATCATCAACTATATGACCTTTGTCTTCTTCATGTAAATCTCCTCGCTGAACTCATCTCAACCATTTTAAAAATCATTATCTTAGTAAGAGTCGTTAATTCTTTATTTTCCTCTTCGGTGCGTTGAGATTGATTTATTTGCTGTAATACACTCAATCTTTTACGAATCTCACTGATTTCCATCTTTTTATATTTTTCCTCCCTCTCTCTTTGCTCCCTTTCCTCCCTCTCCTCTTTCTCCCTCTCCTCCTTCTCCTTTTTCTCCCTCTCCTCCTTCTCCTTTTTCTCTCTTTCCTCCTTCTCCCTTTTCTCTCTTTCCTCCTTCTCCCTTTTCTCTCTTTCCTCCTTCTCCCTTTTCTCCCTCTCCTCCTTCTCCTTTTTCTCCCTTTCCTCCTTCTCCTTTTTCTCCCTTTCCTCCTTCTCCTTTTTCTCTCTTTCCTCCTTCTCTTCTTCAACTCCTTCCTCATCCCTTGCTATCCTTGAGTTTGAGCCCCAAATAATATTATACATATACTCATCTGGATTTTGAGATATTCTTGTATCTATAATTATTTTTCTCATAATAGGATACCAATAAGATTTGTTGATGATTTCTAAAAGAGTTTTATATTTCATAACTTTGAGAAGTTAATTTTTATTTAATATTTTAAACAAGTCTCTATTTGTGGGTTTAGCAATATCAGTATAAGGCCAGTTTTTTATGACAAAATTCCCATGTATATGCTCCAAATCATAAGGTATGTAATACCGAGCACCCTTTTCTTGTAGGTATCCTTGAATACAAAAATTATAATTCTCTTGTAGTCTTCTTCCTGCCATTTATGTCTCAGAAATATATGTGAGATTAACATTATGACAGGTAATACCACCCCATCTTCCCACTACCAAATCGGTTTGTATTCCTCGGCTTTCTATCCTTATCTCATTACCTTCCTTCTTTGTCATGCTAACCATCGCTGTACTATCATATATTTTTCTTTTCTTAAAATCATGTATTTGTTGTTTACTAATTGTACTTCCACATAAATCCTTATCCTCGCCAAGCGGATAATATTCTTCTTTACGAGACTGATTCAAATCATGTAGGTCTTCTAAGTTTATTTAAAAATACCAATTATACCCTAAATCAGGCATATCATACCCCCATTTATTAATTCGCATATTAACTATATGTCCTTCTTTATAAAATTCAATTGTAAGCAGGTAGTTAAATTCAATGAGGAAAGGTGTATGGTCAGTATAACCAGGTGTTGTGGTTGTAAATTTTACTTGTTTAACAAAACGTGCTGTTTTCTTTATTATATTGTGATAAATCACTGAATCTAATTAAGTCATTCGCATCTGTAGGGTTTGGATAATTGATTAATTTATAAGTATTCTTCATATTAATATTTTTACTTATACGATATTTTTGTCGTTCAGCCTGTGCCTTTGTATAATAATTTGATAAATCAATATCCTGAGAGGATTCTCCAAAGATAGAACCATCTTTTCCAACATAAGTCATTTATATTAGATTTAAAATGATATCATAAAAATTTTCATTATTGTTGAGTTGAAATAATACATATAAACATAATTGACCACAACATTTAGAATTAATTTCTTGAACTTGAAATGTTTGATAAACACCATTCTGTAAGAATTGTATTAGTTCAACAGGTGGTGGCATACCATAACTATCAAAATAATATTTATCCTGACTATTATGAATACAAACCCAATGAGAACCATTCTGTGTTTTTAAATTCATAATAATATTCTTTGTTTTCTTATTTATATGTATTAATTCATCTCTCATACAAATAACCACATTATCAATTTTTAGTGTTTTACAATACTTAGCTAGTTCTATATATGATGTTCTATTCTTTCCAAATTGTTTAAACCATTTATCCATTTATTTATGAGAAAGATACAATCCATTACCCCGTTTAGTTAGTTTAACACCTGCTTGAGCGATAGAGGAGGGCATATCTCCAACCAACAATCTAGCTTTATCAGGTAGACTTTCAAGTTTTTGAGCAAAATCTACAATTACACCACTTCCACTAATTTGTTTCTCCAACTCCTTGTTATGTCTTTCCAATTCTTTTTGAGCTTTTAGTTGTGCCTTCCTTTCGTTAGCAGTTTTTACCGCTGCTGAAATACCACCAGTCAATGCTCCCGTCGTACTTAAACCAGCAAATAAAGGAATTAGAAACGGGAGAAATCCTCCCTCTTGTATTGAATATTTCTTCAACATAGGTTTTGTCATTTTTATTTTAAGTGATCCAACATCATTTAGTGTTTTCACCTGCTCTCTTGTGAGTAAAACATCAATTCTTACTGCTCCTTTTCTTTGAATTGAATTAACATTAATAATACAAGGCTTTTGATTTTGAATACAAGATGTTAATTTATTAAGATTGATTTGATTAACATATACTGGTTCTTTCCTACTCATTTATTTATGAGAAAAAACCTATGTGATATTAATCATAACACCATTATCTGCATTAATCTGTAATTCAGTTTCTTCCAAAAGCAAACAATAAGCATCAACTTCTTCACTCTCCCCTCTTTCAATGTATAGAGAAGTATCCACTCTATTAGACTTTATAGTTTCCTTTTGAGAACTCAGGTCAATTGTGTGGATTGTATAAAGTTTTTGAAACGCAACCATATCCAAAATAGGATCATTATTACCGTTGCTTTCACACACATTTTGGTAAGACTTGTAGGCTTCTGCATAATCATTTTTTTCCCAATCAATTTCCAATCTATCTCGCGGGTAAAATGTACCATCAAGAGAAACCCGAAGTTGTTTCACCTTAGCATTATCACTCAGCGCATTATTCTTATCAGTACCTTCATCTCCATCTGGTTTTAAAAAAATGAGCCATAGGTATCGTGGTTTTCCTGCCAAAACACCCAAATTCCAAGTGTAGGTAGTGTGTTCCAGTTTAACGTGTTGACATCTTCTTTTAAGGTATGATACATTTAGTGGTTTCTTTGAGTTAAGTCTTCTATTTAACATCTCTTCCACTTTAAGATTAGGAGTATATTCACTGATATACCAACACAAATCATTAATAACAAATTTATTATTTTCTCCAAAAGCATTTTCAGCCCCAAAAAGCAACCTATTTACATTATCATTCCTTTGTAGTTGAAATCTAATTTTAAGACCATACAAAACTTTATCATAATCACAAAATCCAAATATACCTTTCAGAGGTACTGCTACGGTAAAACTATTCTCTGCTTTTGTATCGTCATTATACATTGACTTCCTTTGACTATAACCAGGGTCAGCATTTGTTCCCATTGACATATCAGGAATAAAACCTTCAACAGCTCCCTTACCCATTCTATCACGAAACGAATATAGTGTAAATTTCATCATTTCAGATGTAGCAGAGACATAATCAACCGCTTCAACCTCTTGTGTTCCAATATACAGGCGGACACTATCAAACATTTTCCAGAAGAAATCATTTACGAGTGTAGCATTAGTATTATTCGCAGCCTTAGTGAATTTAAATTTACACAGCAAGAAACAATCAGCTATATTCAAGTAAGTTTGTTGATTATTTATTTCAAAACTTTTTGTTCCGTTTGAATTCCAGTCTGTTCCTGTTATAGCATTTACCTTAAAATAGTCTTCCTTTTTAGTGCAGTTTGAAATGATAATCGTATCATCCAAATCATAGATACTATCAATCGCTTCCATACTTGTATTTATATAGCATTAAAATTGTTGAAACCCTGACCCAAGTATTTTAATTATTTTTTGTCGTTCTTGTGAAGATAGTTGAGTTTTACCTTTTTAAATTTCTTTGATTGCTTGTAATTTATGAGACTCCTTTTGAGCATCTTTTATACTCTTTATAGCACCCGCAACTGAGCCCACGGCAGAAGCAGTTGAACCAATTAGGTCTTTATGTTTAAGGATGGTTGAACCAATACCCATTAGAGTATCAATTATCCCATCTCCTTTATTTCTAAATTGATGTCCCACACCCCTCTACCAAGAAACATACCTTCACCCTTATAGTATGGTGAAAGGAACATCCCATCCCCTGTAATTATTATATATTTTCCCAGCTCGTGTTTTCTAACAATAACCATTATTTATTTATTGAAAAACTTCACGTTGGTGAATTCTGATGGATATAATTTCATCATTAAAGGATATCATACGATTATCTTGGTCGGTTATCCTAAAATTTACTCTGTATATGGTTTTTCCTGACACAGGTAAATAGACAAGATTTTTTGGTTCCATATTAAATTTATAACCAATCGGGGTTGAGTATGCGCTGAATGAAAATATTGTATTTGTTCTTATTCCATCGTTATAAGCACCATCAATCAAATCACAATGAATTAATACTGAATTTATACCGGAGGATATTTGAATGACATTATCAATGTAAAACGTCCCGTTAGTTTCAATCTTTTTTGAAGAGAAACCCAATAGCTCTCTAAACGATTTTTCAATCGTGAAATCAACTTTATAATTATTTTTAAGTTTAATAGTTGATTTTGAAGTGTGTTTTTGAATATCTATTACAATATTTTTTGGTTCATCACCTTGTTCTTTCATAAGTCGAGAGACTTCAGAAGATATTTGAGAAATCTCGTAAGCTCCGGGTGAAACGGTTATAGTTTTATATCCACTTCCTGGATTATAACTAAACTTGTTGTTTTTCTCTGTGATATTAAAAAGTGTATTATAAGTTTCCATCGACAATAAAGAAGCCTCATATTCTTTTGTGGGGTCAAGTTGTAGTGGGTAAGGGAATGAAGCTGTGTAATCACTCGTTGTGAAATTAAAACTAAGAATTGTGCTTCTCATCTTATTTAATATCTAATAAAATATCTTTGTATTGATATTTATTAATTATTTTCATATTCATCAACTGGTCTAAAATGGCGGATGTTTCATTAAAACAATTGTTGTTTCCAGCCTTCTTACTACCTAACAACAATAATAGTCTATTAACTAATTGTGATGGGTCATTTGGAAGAAAGCTAACACCCGAACCAAGCTTACTTAAAGCATCAATAATATGTTTCTCCTTCTCATTCTTCTTACTTTTACCAGCAACAGAAACTCCATAATCAAGTGAGTTTAGAAAATCAATATATACCCTATCTTCCTCTCTTTCCATATCAAGTGGTTCCTCAAAATATTTTGAACCGCTGAATCCGGAGTTTGTTAGAAGAAACATTAATCTTGGAGTTAATTCAACATTTGGTTGAGCAGAACTTAAGAACACCAATTTATCATTAAATATCAATAACTTTTCTTTCACAAGATGGAACTGTGCTGGTTCTTCTGTTGGAATGAGACCTGCTCTGGTTTTTGAACCCGCCGAATATTCATTGTTTTGAAGAGCTTCCACAACATAATTAGGGGGTTGATTTACCTCCTCAAGTTTCCGAAATAATCCTTCATCATCATATTCTAATTCTCCAAGTTCTTGCTCTGTCATTTGACGAAAATCTTTGAGCATTTGAAGTTTTTTCGGAGTAAATTCTAACGTGGGAACTGTAGGTGAAATTGTTTGTTGAGTTTTTTAAAGTGGTTAAAAAAATTTCTCTTCTTTTCTTTCAAAGGCTTCTTCACTAGTTAGTTTTTGTCTCCGTTTCTTCTTTATCTCTTCCTGTTGTTTTACAACTTTTGAAACCAACTCTTGATGTTCTTTAAACTTTCTTGCTCTTTCTTCGGTATTCATTTTCTGTATTTATTTATTGAAAAATATCATTTAATGAATTGTAAAGGTCAATGGGAAAATTTTCCTTTTTTTCATCATTATAGTAAATGTGTTGAAATAAATCCTTTTCTTTAAATATTTCATCAAATTCTTTATTGGTATTAATACGAGTTGTTATTTCTTCTTCACTAATACTTGTATCTCTGCTTTTCATACGTTTGCGTTGTCTCCTCATCGATATCAAAACCGAATGATAAAATCTTAACTCCATCACCACACAATTGTTTAATAATTTGTCTCATTCCTTCAGGATTAGTTTCTAAAATCCCAAGACCATTAGATTTTACTTTATTTAACTCACTCTTACAATGTGAATATTTTGTAGAACCGAGAGAGACCTCCTCAAATATTTGACCTTCGTTCCTCAATCGCATATGTTCCTCCATTGAATGTAGTAATAATCTTTCCCTTCTACTTCTCATGGTCACTTTGCTCTGGTTGTAGTACTCACAAAACGAATCATAGGGTGTTTAAAAAAAAAAACTTACAATCTTTTCATCTTTACTATTCAAGAGTTTAGATTTATGAAAGTTCTTTCCTGAAGCAGATTTACCCACAAGATTAATAATAATAGTTATCATTTATGTGTGTAAAATATCAGTTAGTATCTCACCTTGTTTCACAACAATATATTTATATTTTTCAATCGTGTGTTTCATATAATTTTCAAATTCTTTTTTACTACATAACGTAGAGCAATTATCTCTCCAAAAATTATTTACATCTATTGAATTTAACTTAAATAAAATAAAAGTATTGGCATTGTTTCTTATTGAGCGTTGAGGGAGTTGAAAATATTATTGACTAAGATAAATACAATTACAAGAAGAATGTCTCCCTCTTGTATAGTAGCTATCCATTACTGTTTGGTTTCTCTCATTAACACAATCATCAAAGATAACGAGGTTCTTTTTTGATTTATCTAAATCTTGAGGTGAAGGTATACTACTGTGTTCAAAAAGTATCCGACCTTTATTTTTCGTGCGTAAAAAAAAAAGAAGCTAGGGAGGCGTTGATTGGTGCACGTATGTAGGCAATCCTAATGCGCACGCGTAAATCTTTTCCCACCTGCAGAAGCTGTCATTCGACGGCAGACCGCCGATGAGTGAGGACATGTAAGTGAGCGCCGTCGGATTTTCGTTTTTGACAAAATGACGGAAAAGCTTGAACAACGCTACTGCATCAAATTTTGTGTAAAGCTTGGCGATTCCCAAGTGGAAACGATCCGCAAGATTCAACACTGTTCATTCCATTATGAAGGAGGATTTGGGCTTCAGGAGAATCTCAGCGAAGTTCGTACCAAAGCTGCTAACGATTGAGCAGAAGCAACTCCGCTTGGAGATCGCACAGGACATGCTGGAGACTGTGAACAGCGATCCCAGCTTCCTCAACACAGTGATCACTGGCGATGAGTCCTGGGTTTATGGGTACGACCCAGAAACCAAGTTGCAGTCATCACAATGGAAGCATCCAACATCCCCGAGGCCAAAAAACACAAAATTTGATGCAGTAGCGTTGTTCAAGTTTTTCCGGCATTTTCTCAAAAACGAAAATCCGACGGCGCTCGCTTACATGTCCTCACTCATCGGCGGTCTGCCGTCGAATGACAGCTTCTGCAGGTGGGAAAAAATTCACGCGTGCGCATTAGGATCGCCTACATACGTGCACCAATCAACGCCTCCCTAGCTTCTTTTTTTTTACGCACGAAAAATAAAGGTCGGATACTTTTTGAACACACTACGTATCATCCGTCTTATCACTGAGAATACAAGTTATGGGTTTTGGTTTCGGTTTCTGTGTTTCACAAAATAGTTGTATTATATCCTCAATGTTAAAATCATTTAGTTTGTTTTGAAGTTTAAATAAACCGATAATGTCTTCCTTTTTAAGACCCGCATTAAAACCTTGTGAGAGTAGTTGATACTCGGGTTGAAAACTTGACTTTGTAAAAATTATTAAATTATCATAATCTAAAAAATTAGGATGAAGGAGCATCTTTAAAAGCAAACAGGTTTTTCCACATCCGCTTGAACCAACTATTAGACATCTCAATGAATTTGGAATATTTTTATGGTTATTCAATTTTATCTTATTTTCCCAAACGGGTAAAAAATCATTCATTTATATATTTGGAAAACAAGTCATCTAACTTTTTTTGAGCTATTTTAGAAACTCTATATTTTATCCTGAGTTCAGGTTTAATTTCAAAATAATTCATTATTTTATTTATATAGTATCTTGTATTAACATTTCCATTAAAATTATTTTGAATAATAAATATCATTAAACCCTTATACATTTCCTCAATACAAATAGTCTCTTCCCTTGTAAGAAATGGTGTATTATCATCATAATACTTAACATTCATTTCTCATTAATCTTGTAAAGTAATTCATTTTTGGTTCTCATTTAAAAGAGTTATATATATATATTTTTTTTTTATTATCATTAATTAGAAGATAATCACAGAATAAACATTGTTTGTATGAATCCTCATCATTAAGCCCCACTCTATCACAAGCCGGACAATTCTCTAATTTATCATATGGAGAGTCTGGAAATTCTAAATATCCTTCTGTCATATTTATATAGTAAATTTTTACTTAAACTAAACGCAAGTTTATGAGCTAATAAATACAATGTTTCAAAACACAAAAGACAAATTTCAATCAATCTCTACTTCAGTGGAAGATATAGAAAAATATGTCAAAGATGTTAAATTGAACAAAGATAAATATGGAAATTTTTGGATTAAACCCATAATGGAGAATAACATGTGTCCTTTTATTAAATTTACGGGACAAGCTATGTTAATTAATAACTCTATTAAAGTAAATTTGACAAAAGTTTCTCCACTACTACTGGCAATTTACTCAAAGCGTGAAAAGATAATTGATAAAGAAGCTTTGAAAATGAATGATAAGACCATCAACGATTCTAGAGGAAGCATTTGTATATTCTTTAATAGACCCAAAGATGTGGGTGAAATTAATAATATGAATATTAGTGGTGAACTATCATTCCGTACCCTGATTATTAGAGATTATTTAAAAATAACATTTAATGTAAAAAATATTGTGGTTATTAGTTCTAATGAAAGAAAATATATAGGTATTGATGGAAATTTAATGGTATGTAAATGAGTGATATTAACAGTCAATACTCTGAGAGTCCAGGATCTCAATGTGATACTGAGAGTCTAGGATCTAATGATAATTATGATACAAATAGTTTGTGCTCAAATGATAGTTATGAGAGTAGCTTTATTGATGATGATAGTGAATCAATGAGTGATAGTGATAGTAATTTTAGTGATGATAATTCAGTGTACACAGATGATACTGTGTTCTCATTGAACTTTGATGATAGTGATGATGATGATTTTAGTGTTGTATTTTGTGATTAAAAAGTGTTTTACTTTAAGCACAGTTTCATATATAAAAAGCCTGTAAAAAGGCACTTTCTTTTATAAGTGTTTTACTTTAAGTATAGTTTCATATATAAAACAGAGTTGAAAAGCTCAAAAAGTGTTTTACTTTAAGTATAGTTTCATATATAAAACAGCACGTTTTCTCACGCTATAAATATGGTTTATTGTGATACTTGCGAGAAGGAAGTAAAATATTATAAATGACATATTCTCACCGCAAAACACACTTACAACATTCTAAATCAATTATCACCACTTCCTAAGAACAAAAAACATTGTCGTCTCTGTAATAGAGATATCCTAAAGAAGGGTTTCAAAGCCCATCTTAAAACAAACAAACACTTGTCAAAATTGTTTACTATTAAAAATACTGATGCTGCTTTCAAAAGACATATCAGGATTCGAATCTTTAACTTTAATCCTCCTGGTCCAAAGTCAATACTTGAAGCTGTAGAGATTATTGAACCATCAATGAAAGCCTTCGTTGAAAAGACTCTTCTCGAATTGAATTCAATCAAGTTCTATATGGGTATTAAAATAAAAATCTCAAAAGATTGTCCATTCACTGGTGAAAACATCACTGATTTAGCTTACATGAGAACAGGCACACACTTTATAACAACATACAATCAGATTAATCCCACTTATGTTGAACTTATCCAGCAAGAACAAGAACTTGAGCATGCTATAGGTTTTCCCGCTGATTTTCATACTCTTTTCACTCAATTTCGTTTACGAGCTATCAAGTTCACGCAGAAACCGATAACGGAACATTGTGTGCATTCAATTACACAATCGGAGCATCCAAATTCGTTAAGGAGCAATCAACTTGAGAATGCATTCAACCATCTTCACAAGATATGCAATCGCTTTCATTAAAGCATCAATTGAATATTTGAGCGTTCAATTTCACATGGATTCTCTGACACCTGCGTTTCGTGCAAACGATTTCATGCTTAAGCAAACAATTTCATGTTAAGTGCAATCAATTTCAAGGATTGCAGACATTCATTCCCTAGCACAAGATGTTCTGATAATCTTTTGATGCATTTATTGACATGGAGTTTATTGTAACTTTTAGAGTAACGTTTGCGGTGTGTGTGTGTGTGTGTGTTTGTGTGTGTGTGTGTGTGTGTGTGTGTGTGTGTGTGTGTGCGTGTGCGTGTGTATTTTGTACTTTGCCGCTTCACTTCCCCGCTTGGTAACCCTTGCACCGCTTCAAACACACAAACAGCACTTCTCCCTCACTTCCGCAAGAATACAAAAGAGAGAAGTGGAGACATTACATTGTGTCAAAGAAGTGTGGGGATTTATTCCATGCATCATGTATACATTAATACCCATGTATGTATAAGTTCAACAACCGTTGATAACAAAACAAATTTATGTTACACTTTTTTCTCCATTTTTGTACCAGTCACACACAAAAACATGTACACTTCCTTAAACATAGTAGATCATGAGTTACACTGTAATGAAAAAAAGAAAACAGTTCTGTACAATCAGTAGGCTAGCGTCATCATCAGATAAGATTTAACCTTCGATTTCCTGACGAGCCAGGCACCTTGGCATGTACACCTGCGAATGGCGATGCCATTGAGTACACTTCTCTTGCGTGATCACGTCGATGTTCAGTCTTGCAACCTGACACAGGAGGTCACAGCGCCACTGCTGCATGGTGACTCCAGCCTCTTGTGTCTCCCCTCGGTTCCCAACTCTCTGTTGCCATTCCGGTCTGGCGAGCATTCGTTTGATTGCTGCCTTGAATGCCGAGTGTGCCATCTCCGTGGGATTCAGGAACGGGGAGTAGGGAGGCAAGAATTTAAGACGGATGCGGGGGTCAACGTCATGGGGAAGTCGGGCTCCGACGTGAGGATGAGCGTTGTCGAATATCAGGTATACGTCCTCACCAGCAGGGAAGAGGGATTGGCACTGATGAGCCGTCTCTGCCAGGAATCCCTCGAAGGACTCTCTGATGACAGTTTGCACAGCGATTGTGTGATGGACAAGCCCAACGTCGGCGGAGATTGCGAACGTCATGTTACAGTTTCTTCCACGTTGCCTGTGCACGACTCGTCTCACAGGTACACCTCGAAGTGCCCGCCCAAAGGATCGCCGAGTCCAAACATTGTACCCTGTCTCGTCGATGTAGACACAGTGCGAAACGACGCCGTGCTCCATGAACCATCGACCGTATTCTTCTCTCAGCTCCAGGATGCGGGCTGAATTTCTTGCGTCTGGAACATCTTCGGCAAGTTTCACCGTAATGAGCATTCCATCCAGGGCTCTGGCTATGGTGGTCGTGCTCACTACGGGCTTCCCTGGCAGGGAAGCTTCAAGATCAGCTTTCATTTGGGCAAGGGTCACAAGAGGGTTGAACTGGATAGTGCGGAGCAAACGATCCCTCATTTCATCATCAACTTTGTCCCTCCTTGGCCCGCCTCGTGGTAGCTTTTCCCGCCTGCCTTCTCTCAGGTACGTCACGATGATGGACCTGACCGTTGCTCGGTTGATGCCAAGGTTGTCTGCCAACTGCATATAGTCCATGTTTTCGCTTTCGAATGCGTCAATCAGTCTCCCCCTGTCTTCATTCGAAATGGGCCTGTATCGAGCACGCCCTGCCGCCATTTTCAAATAAGCTCGACAGACTCAGAGCTATCGGGTTAGATGTATAATTTGTTCAAGACTTACGTCCTGTACCTAAAGCACATGGAATGGTTGTGATTTTGCTATGAGCAAGTATTTACTAACCTTTTAAATTCAATGTACTTATTTAAAATATGGTTGCTCATTCATGAATATGAATGACCGAAGAGATACCGACGACAGCTGAAAACAGCTGCTGATGAATTTGGATGTTCCTTGAAGACTTATGCTCGTAATTAACATTTGAATGACGATTTTTAAATATTGAACGCTCGGAGTGGGAATTTGGTTGACCATATTAAAAAATTTAATGCTTGTTTTCATTGGCGAGTGCATACCACATTAAATTGAACGCTCTACTTATGAAATTGATTGAAAAAAATATGAAATTGAGCGGGAAAACCTATATTACTGGAAGTGGTTGGAATATAGATGAGATACTATTTATTGACATTCATATTCTTAAATCAGATCCTCTAAACGCTTCTTCTTACATTGATTTACCAAGTGTTATCAAAAATAGAAAAGCAGTTATCAATATCAAAAATAAAGACAATAAATGTTTTCTCTGGTCTATTCTTGCACATCTACATCCTCAAGATAGCCATGTTGAAAGAGTATCTCATTATAAAAAATATGAGAATACATTGAAAACAAAAGATTTAAATTTTCCAATGGCTTTTAATGATATTCATAAATTTGAAAAGATGAATAATTTATCAGTTAATGTTTATGGTCTGACGGAAACAAACAACATTCAGATTTTAAAGCTTTCTGAAAATTATAATCAAACTCATATTAATCTTCTTTATTTTAATTCAGAGGAAAATTCACATTATACATACATCAAAGATATTACAAAATTAATAAAACCACAAGTATGTAAAAGAACAAATAAAAGATATATTTGTTTGCGTTGTCTTAACTTCTTCCATACACAAGAAAGATTAGATAAACATTCAAATTATTGTGGTGAACATAAATCAACGGTAATCAATATGCCTAAAGAAGGCTCAAAGATCTCATTCAAAGATGAAAAGAAAACAATAAAACATCCATTTGTTATATATGCTGATTTTGAAAGTATTTTAGAAAAAAATTGATACTGCTTCTCCAGATCCAGAAGAATCATACACAAATAAATATCAAAAACATACTCCTTGTGGTTTTTGTTATTATATCAAATCATCCGTTGGTGATAAATATAACAAATTAGAGGTGTATAGAGGCTCAAATACCCCAGAGGAGTTTGTGAAACGACTAGAAAAAGACTGTGTTCAATTAAGAAAGATAATGAGAGAAACCAAAAAACCAATGTCCTTGACGAGTAAAGAGAAAAGGGAATTTATAAAAAACAATGTCTGTCATATTTGTGAGGAGAAAATTGGTGAAGGTCTAAAGGTTAGAGATCATTGTCATCTCACTGGTAAATATAGAGGTCTGGCTCATCAAAGTTGTAATATTAATTATAAACTCCCCTCTTTCATTCCTGTCTTTCTTCATAACAACGCTAATTATGATACACATCTATTTATCAAGGAACTCTCAAAGACATCTGGACACATTTCAGCAATTCTTAACACGGATCAGAAATACATTTCATTCACAAAAACAATTCATACATCTCCTATAACTCAGATCAGATTTCTTGATACATTTAAATTCATGACAAGTCCATTGGCTAACTTGGTTCAAAATCTAAAAGAGTTCCCATGTCTTTCAGAGTATTTTTCAGACAAAGATTAAGGCACCGAAGTACCAACTAACAAAGATTAAGGCACCAACAAAAGGGAATTTATCCCGATGACTATATGAACTCATTTGAGAGATTCAATGAAACACAACTTCCTTCAAAATAAAATTTCTGTAATAAATTAAATAAGTCATATATCTGATAAAGATTATGTACGTGCACAAAATGTTTGGAAAAAATATAACATCAAGAATCTTGGTGAGTATCACGATTTGTATCTCAAAACTGATGTGCTTTTGTTGGCTGATGTGTTTGAGGCTTTCAGAACAATCTGTCATTCTGGATATGGATTGGATCCTGCTCACTATTACACTGCTCCTGGATTGGCTTGGAGTGCAATGTTAAAAATGACAAAACAAGGTTTGGATTTGATAACCGATGTCGATATCCTTTTAATGATTGAAAAGGCAAAAAGAGGTGGAATTTCACAAGTATGCTCGAGCAGATACGCAAAAGCAAATAACAAATATCTTCCGAATTATGATTCAATGAAAGAGAGTTCTTACTTGATGTACTATGACGCGAACAACCTCTATGGCTGGGCAATGTCTCAGGCTCTTCCTTATGGAAAACTTAGATGGGTAAAGGAAAAAGACTACAAAAAGGTTTTACAAGATGTATGTATCTCTACACAAGCTGAATTAGATGAAGAAAAAGTTGGTTATTATTTTGAAGTTGATTTGAAATATCCAGAGGAACTCCATAACCGACACAAAGATCTCCCATTTGCTTGTGAAAAGGAAAGTCCAAAGAAGGAGTGGTTAAGTGATTATCAACAATCATTTAATGTAAAGGGTAAAGCATCAGAGAAGCTTCTAACAACACTATACAACAAGAAAAATTATGTGCTCCATCAAATAAATTTGAGACAATGTCTTTCAAAGGGTCTCCGTGTTGAAAAGATACATAGGATTCTCAAGTTTAATCAGAGTCATTGGTTGAAAGAGTACATTGATTTTAATACACAAAGAAGAACAGAGTCAAAAACAGATTTTGAGAAAGACTTTTATAAATTGATGAATAATGCTGTATTTGGAAAAACTATGGAGAATGTTAGAAAGAGACAAAACATTCGTCTATCAACATCATGGAAACAAGCATCAAAATTAATCAACAGACCAAGCTTCTCGAGAGTAGAAGTTTTTACGGAAAACTTTTGTGCGATACATTTGGTGAGAAAGCGTTGAGATGGACAAACCTATTTACATTGATACCTAAATACTTGATTTATCAAAGTCCTTGATGTATGATTACTTCTACAATAACTTGAGGAAGAAATATCAAAATGATGTTAATCTACTTTATATGGATACAGATAGTTTTATTTTAAAAATTAATACTGCTGATGTTTATTTTGACATGAAAAAGGACATTAATATCTATGATACAAGTAATTACAGTCCAGAGAGTGAGTTGTTCTCTTCTAAAAATAAAAAGGTGATTGGAAAGTTCAAGGATGAATTAGGAGGATATGTTATGAGTGAATTTGTGGGATTGAGGTCAAAGGCTTATGCTTATAAATACATTGTGAATAACATTGAAAAGACTGATAAGAAGTTAAAAGGTGTAAAGAAAAATGTTATTGAAGAAACAATAAACTTTAATGATTATTATAACTGTTTAACAACAAAGAAAGAACAGTTTAGAAAGATTAATGGAATAAGAAGTCATAAACATCAATTATATACAGAAGAGATAAAGAAGAAAGCATTAGGGGCTTTTGATGATGAGGTTTATTTAAAAAAATGGAATTGATAGTCTCCCTTATGGTTATATAAGTATATAAGTGATACGATATATAAGTGATGAGATATATAAGTGATAAGATAATGGGGTTGGGGATTTTAAGGGCTACCGCCGCCTTTTTTATAAATAAATGAATGATAGAACCAAGTATCAACCAGACTAAAGAGTGGAGGTGTAATCAACCTTGGTATATAAATGGTAAACATAACGAATGTGAAAAATATCAAATAGGTATAATTGAAAAGGCAACTGGTAGAAAAGTTCACAAAACAAATAAGAGAATTAATTTAAATACCGGTGAGTTGGGTAAAAAAGATGGAAATATTTTTGAGTGGACGGAAAACTTTGATAGTTGTCAGGAAAATATATACTTTAATTTAAAAATGGTGTGTGGCACTGGAGGTGCTCAAACAAGAACATTGAGGGAGATTTATCATTTTATCTTAACTCAGTTAAAATATCTTAAAAAAGAACCAAAATCAAACATCTTTTTTGTTAATGTATTAGATGGTGATGGTAGTGGTAAGATAATTAAATTATTTCCCACACATAAACAAATATTTGTAGGATCATTGTTTGAGTGGTCTACTCAGGGTCATTGATATTAAGAGAGTGAGAGGGAGCAAATATTTGTAGAATCATTGTTTGAATGGTCTAATGAACAACATTGAGAATAAGAGTATGTCAAAAGGCTAAAAGGTTCGTAAAGAACAGGGTGGGAGAAATAGAGGTGTTAAGGGGAAATGAGGGTGAGAGAAAAATTAACATGAAAGTCAATGGGAAAATGAGGGTGGTCCAGGAACAACATTATTACCCTACTCCCCTCGCTAACGCTGCCTGCTTTGTCTTCCTTCCCCACCCATGGGCCGTGCTCTCTGGGCACTGAGGGGGAGCGTGCGGGAGCCGCAACTGTGTGCCCGAATCCCCGCAACCAGTTGCCTGCATCCATGCACCACCATATGGACCACAGTACTGTGGCCGAGCACCATTTATGGACCACACGTTTTGTGGCATGGCCCCTCTGCTGGGACCAGCCAGGTTGGCCAGAGAAAGATCTTGCTTGCGGACCACGGAGAGGTGGCCCCCTTTTTGCCCTACAGGTGGACCACCCATAGCTGGCCCCTGTGGGCCATAAATAAAAATGGACGTGTTTTGTGCCTTTTTATTATGTCCAAATAGGCCGCAAGCAAAGAAGATGAAGGAAAAGACAACATCAAGAACGATGGCCCGGCAGAACAAGATCAAGACCATCAGTTGTGTTTTTTTAAATTGTGTTGTGCAATGTCGCACTGGATGGTGCGTGACTGTGCATTTTGGTGCTTTGGTGTTTATTGGTGCTGGTGTGTCGATGCAGTGCATGCTGTCTCCTCCCTCCCACAGGATTCTTTTTGTCTCCTAAAAAGAAAAATGACAGGTCCTGGGTTGCGTTTTGTAAATAATCAAATAATGTCACTTGTAAATCATGCTCCCCACCGTTCATGTTTAGTTTGAGAATTAATTCCGCAATTCGGTTAATTGTGGGCGTGAATCTGTTAGGTAGGGTGCAACGTAATAGGGGGACATATTTATTGGTGTTTTAAAACTGTCACACTCAGGGTCAGGTTAATTGTAGAGGGAACTACACCTGAGTGTCACATCAAGTTAAAGTTTTTGGGCCGGGACGTCCCGTGAGGAATGAGGGTGCTGTGTTGCAGTTTTTAGAACCTTCACATGAAATTTAGTATTCAAATTCCTTATAAATAACCCCTGTGCACATTCCCCTTTAATTGGCTGTTAATTGAAATGAGTGCACCTTAGTTAGTCCATGAACACCACGTACGCCACCTTAGGACCTTCTCAATAGTTATTTCATAAGTCTGTGTTTCATTTAAGGCTATGTTCCCACTAGTCGATCTTACGTTGCACCAAATCAAATAAGATAGATCCCCTTTTAAATAGCCCCAAAACTCCATTGCCAGCAGCGTTTGCCTCCATTGCCAGCAGCATTCACCTCCATTACGCACGTGGTCAGCTCGGAGAAGAAGGGCATTGCCCGCCCCTCGTCATCGTGGGCGGAGCCAGGAAGAGCCCGTGCCCACCAATCGGCACCGCGGAGAGCGACCCAGTAGGCGTGCCCTCGTAGCCCGCGGCTCGATCTCGGGGAGGGCCATAAAAGGGTGACTGAGGGACTGCTTATGCAGATGATTGAGGGAGCACGCACTGAGAGTTCTGTGGAGGGAGGCGCATTGACCGAGTTGAGTTCTGGGGAGGAAGGCGCTTGAGAGAGAGGTATGAGCGAGAGGAGAGACGCTGCTTCAAACAGCCCCCAGCCGCGTGCAGCTCTGATGTGCTGCTTCGAGCAAACCTTGCTGTGTGGACCCGGGCGCGGAGAGTCGGTGGCCGCTCGCCTCCAGCCCTGCCGTCCTGTACGGAATCAAACCTCATCCCTCCAGCCCTGTGGTCCCACCTTCTTCTCCCTCCAGCCAATCCTACCTGCAATTCCCTATTCGTGTGAGTCTGTTTGTGTTGTCCTGTCTGGGTATAAGTTAGACTGTATAAGCTAAGGATTGCACTGTGTCTTCTTCTTCTTCTTCTGTAAATTACTTTCGTTTCTTTCCTTCTCCTTTGGTTTCTTTGGTTGTGTAAATAATAGTAATAAATACCTGTTCCTTCTTACCTTTGGTTCCTTCTTTCTCATCCGATCACTTTCGTCCTGTCCCCTATTGAATATACGTGGCACGATTTGGCAGAACCGCTCAGAATCGGGTTAGTGGTGTTAACGGCTCGGATTTCGGATTGCTAAACCGCTCGGCAAACTCCATCTTGTCCGAGATTCGAGCGGAGTTACCCGCCTGCCTTGTGGAGGGATTGGCGGAGGTGTACGGGAATCCCTTGACCAATCACCTCGGCCAATCCCACCCCACAGGGGAGCGGGGTAGCTTCAGGATTGGAGACGGCCAGTGCAAAATACAAGGGGGATTAACCCCCCCTTTGGTCAGGGGAGCGCCGTCCCCGTTTCCATAACAGTTCAATAGGAGTTTGTTTCACCCGTTTTCACACACCTTCAACAGCTCTCCCTATCTCTTCCTCCTCTTCCACATCTTACCCTACCGCCCCCCCCCCCTCTCTAGCCGTAGTCGACGTGTGGCCCTGAATGGGTTTCTCTCATCTCCTCTACCTGTTCAGACTGGAGTTCCCCAAGGCAGTGTTCTGGGCCCTGTGCTTTTTCTGGTCTTCATCAATGATCTCTCTGACTCTCTTGAAAATCCTCTCTATCTCTTTGCTGATGACTCTACTATCTGTCGCTCCATTCTTCATCCCTCAGATCGGCAGTCTGCAGCCTCCTCACTCTCTGCAGACCTGGACAAAATCACAGACTGGGCAAACAAGTGGAACATGTCTTTCAATCCTGACAAATCTCACACTCTTACAATGTCTCTCCGAAAAGACCGACTGGACAACCCTCCCATCCACTTTCTGAATAATCCTCTCCAAGAAGTTCTGTCACTCAAGCTTTTTGGTCTCACTATCTGCCATGATCTTTCCTGGGAAAACCACATTTCAAATCTGGCCTCTAAAGCCAGTCGCCGACTGGGCATCCTCCGTCGTGCGAGGGTCCTTCCTTGGCACACCTGAGCTCCTCACCACATACAAGGCTTTCATCTGCAGCTCAATGGAATACTGCTCTCCCCTCTGGGCTGGTGCTCCTGCCTCACACCTAGCTCGTCTTCACGCTGTTGAAACCAAAGCATTCAGAATCATTGGAATCTCCCGCGATGAAGCTAACTCCAAGGGCCTCTCACTCACTCACCGCAGGCAGGTTGGTGGTCTTTCCGTCTTCTACCGACTGCTCTCTGGCCGTGCCCCCCCCCCCCCCCCCAGCTCTCTCTGGGCTCTGTCCCGCAAATATTCCTACAGGTCGTACAAGATCGGCCTGCAACCCTCTTATGGTTAAACTGCCAAAATCAAGACTCTCTGCTCACCTTCACTCCTTCATTCCTCTTTTCTCCCGCCTCTGGAACAAACTCCGTCACTCTCTTCAATCCCACTCCACCCTCCAGGTCTTTAAAACAGCTGTTCACCACCATCTCTTATCTTCCCCCATCCAAAACCTTGATCTTTTCTACCCCTGCTAATTTCACC
The DNA here is from genome assembly GCF_964187855.1 of Myxine glutinosa. Classification (NCBI taxonomy): domain Eukaryota; kingdom Metazoa; phylum Chordata; class Myxini; order Myxiniformes; family Myxinidae; genus Myxine; species Myxine glutinosa. Next base: position 71,228,610 of record NC_136265.1, on the reverse strand, counting down.
CCAATTCCACTTTTTTGAAATACCAACTTCTGTCCTGGAAGTCCGTGGTGTCCTTGTGTTTTATACTTCTCCCTCCCCCCACCCCCCTTTCCACGCCTCCTCGCCCCAAGCCCTCTCCCTTCCACACATCTCCCTGCTCTCAAATGTTGTGTTTGTGTGCTTCCCCTTCTCTCCCCACCTTGTCTTCCGCTCCCTCTTTTTATATACTTTGTTTGTCTGGTTGATTTGTTTGTGAAGTAAATGTTAGCTCTTTCACGAGCCTCGATTCAGTATACAAAAAAATAAAAATAAATAAAAGTACCAACTTCTAATCTGGTGTGTGGGTGTATCTTCGCATAAGGGAGAACGCTATTGAAAATTGTGTCGCCACGTCAAAATCCAAGATGGCCGCCTTGCGTCTTCCACTTTGTCAACTCGCATCACTTCACCGATGGGGGACCGAGCCGTAACGCTTGTTTACTTTATTCTGACGTTGAATTGGTATTTATGGGTTTTTGTGACTGCAATAATCTTTTTAAGTGAAACTTTATCGGTTTTGGACAATACTTCTTGACTTTTTAGATTCTCATGGAAACTTTGTCTTTTTCTGCATATCCCCTACCCATCATGCGTGGAATATACTTCACAATAGAGGATGATCTCCTCTGTGGATCAGCTTACTTCCTTTAACTCCACTAGTTTGCTCGTTGGCACTTTGAATCAAATTCTTATTGTTCAATCTTCTCGTCCTTGTAGCATACCTGCCGACTGTACTGCTTGAGCATTAGCTTTTCTTTCACGAAGCCCAGATGTACTTGGGTCAGGACGGAGCGTGCAGAGGAGGAGGAGGCGGGAGGGGCGGGGGTGGTAGAGGAGGGGGGATATATGTTAGTTATTATTGGTGCCAAATGATACAAATGTTATTATTGGGTTTTTTGCATTTATTTTGCAAAAAGAATGCCATGCCCTGGAAGGACTGCTCGACACACGTAAACTGCTCTATACACCTTCACATAGCACGCGTTAAGAAACCTGGGAATTGATCTGCATTATTTGTAGTTAATTCGCCTAATCAACCCAAAATCATGATGATCATTTTGGTAAATCACCTTCCACATTGGGATGGTCCAGTATTAATTCACACGTACTTTCTTCCAATGTTATCATTGTATTTGCGATTTATTTTCGAAGTGGAATGCCATGGAATGGAAGGACTTATTAAACTGCTTTAACTACCTGAACGTGGAGTGCACTTAGAAACATGGGAATTGCTCTGAATTATTTGCAGTTAATGGGACGAATCAACTCATGAGATCATAATGATCATTTTGGTACATCACATTCTACATCAGAAAGGTCCAGTAGAACACTACAAAAACCAATACACACACACACACACACACACACACACACACACACACACACACACACACACACACACACACACACACACACACACACACACACACACACACACACACACACACACACACACACCTTGAAGAGTACATTCTGTTCATCTTCAGTTTTGTCATAGTTTGGGGGCCAGGCGTTATCGCTTCAGATTTGCGCTTCAGTGTAAAAAACAGTCTCGCAGTGAGGTTGATATATTCTCTCTTGCGTGAATTCTTTCATGTTTTTTCCTTGCTGAGGAACGAACAAAAGCCTTTTTGGAAACATAACACTTGTAAGGCTTCGCTCCTGTGTGCATTTTTTGATGATGACGCAAATACGATGAATAAGCAAAATCCTTATTGCAAACAGAACACTTGAAAGGCTTCTCTCCTGTGTGTATTCTTTGATGAATTATTAATGCTCCTCTTTTAACAAATGCCTTAAGACATACAGAACACTTGTAGGGCTTCTCTCCTGTGTGTATTTTTTGATGCTTGTGAAAATTTGATGAAGAAGCAAAATCCTTCTTGCAAACAGAACACTTGTGTGGCTTCTCTCCTCGATGTATTCTTTGATGTTGATGCAAATACGATGAAGAAGCAAAATCCTTATTGCAAACAGAACACTTGTCGGGCTTCTCTCCTGTGTGCATTCTTTGATGTTGATGCAAATACGATGAAGAAGCAAAATCCTTATTGCAAACAGAACACTTGAATGGCTTCTCTCCTGTGTGTATTTGTTCATGTTGATCTGACCATGAGAAATAAGCAAAATCTTTGTCACAAACAGAACACTTGAACAGCTTCTCTGCCGTGTGTATCCGTTGATGTTGCCGCAAATGTGATGAACAAAGAAAATCTTTACTGCAAACAGAACACTTGTATAGTCTCTTAATTCCTTGGATATTCTTGAGAGAGTCTGCACAGCTTTTACAACTGTGGATGGAAGACACGTTGCGAAACACATCTTTTTTTTGAGAAGCAGTGTGTGTCATGTGACGATTTAAAACTTCTGAGCAGAACAACTGGGAACAGCAGGAACAAGAAACCAGTTCCATTTGTTTCACTGGAAAGACAAATTAAAAAGCATTCAAAATTCACCAAAACATTAAAATGTTGCAGAATTTACAAGTATTTCACTCAGGTTAGATTAAACAATACATATATTTATGTACTCCAGTCAATGGAGAAGCTCCATATCAAGGATTGAAAAATAGGACCACAAGTCCTGAAGCACAGCTGGATCAGAAGCAACAGTCACATAAACCCAACACAAACTCACTCAACCCTGACATTTTTAATGCTGTGAACAATAAAGCGTAAGGGCGCCCTTTATCGTAAGGGCTCCCTTTATCCTCTTCACGAAGTGATTCCAGATGCAAAATGTTTCAGTTAGATCAGATGAAGGATAGTCGTATATTGAAAGGGAAGAAGATGCAGAACAAGATGTGAGAAGGAACAAGATCAAACTTTCACCAATTGAGCCTCAGCAAGAGCGTCTTGCACTCCAAACTCTCCACCTCAGGCTTAAAATCTGCACCCCACACCAGTCTTGGTGACTTCAACTCTGTTCTTGTATCCATGTGGTTCTCAGCGGGATCCTTTCATCTCCTGTTTTTGTCAAGGCAAGGTGTTATGGGTCCCATCCAATTGCCAATCTTCATCAATGATCTCTCTGACTATTTGTAAAGACACCTTTGTGCCAAAAATTCTTCCAACTTAGACTTAGGCACGCTGCAGCCTCTTCCCTCTCTGCAGACATTGATAAAATGACAAGCTGTTCAAACTCATGGAGTATGTCTTTCAATTTTGAGAATCTCACACACTCACCTTCTCCGTCTCTCTGCAATCCTCTTGAAGATGTTCAGTCACTCAAACGTTTGGGCTTAACCATCAGCCATGATCTTTCTTCGTCAACCACACATCGAATTTGGCCTGAAAATCCACTGACTGACTGGTCATCGTCCGTCATGCAAATACATGCCTCGGCACACCTGACCTCCCATCAACCTACAAAGCCTCCATGCACAGCTTGATGGAGTGCTGTTATCCCCATCTGGGCTAAGACTCCTGCATTACACCTTGTTCAGCTTGACGACGTGGAAACCAAGACCTCCAATATTATTGGAATGAGCGCGATGAAGCTGAGGCTATGGGCCTATCACTTTCCCATCACAGACAAGTCAGTGGTCTCTGTCTTCCACAATCTATTTTCTGGTCTTGCACCCACTGCTCTTACTGTTCTCCCCTCCCACAACCCTCCAGGTTTCTGCAGGGTTCCTCTTTTCTCTTCAAAATAAGAATGTTTGCTGCTCCGTCATTGCAGCAATTAGACGCACTGGGAAGATTCAGAACGATCTTACGAACAACGCTAAAAATCTGATAACTCCAGTGCAGTATTTGGTCTTCCATTTGATTATGAACCAAGCTACAGTTGCTTTGGTACCCTCGTTTGTTGCCAGCTGATTTGATGCCGGGAACAGCCACTTTTATGGTTTGCCACATTCTGATGTTCATTATCTACAACGTGTGCAAAACACTTCTGCCAGAATAACTGATAAAGTTCCAAGAAGGCAACAAATCTCACAAACACGAAAAAATCTCCACTAGCTTTCCATTGAAAATAGAATCGTTTTAAAGATCCTCTACTCAGTTATCAAGTACGAAACAACATGAGCACGGCCTACCTAATAAACATGATCACCCCTTCTGTAGCAGCATGCACCTTGAGATCAACAGCCCAATCCCTCCTCAGTATCCTAAAAGTCTCAACTCATCATTAGGGTGACTGAGCATTTTAAGTGGCTGCTCCAACTCTCTGGAATTCACTCCCTCTACAACAACATGCATTTTAAAGGCCATTTTCCCTGCTCGAGCGGGGGTTAGCCTTGCGGTCCCCATGACAATCTTCTCCATTTTGCCCTATTTTCTGCATCTCTCCTTGTTAACCCCCTTGCCCGCATTTCTTCTTCCACCATCTTTAGCCAAGTCTTTCTCGGTCTTCCCCGTCCTCTACTTCCTTCTACATTAATTTCCATTACTCTTCTCAACCAGTCACTTACATCCTTCCTCAACACATGACCAAACCATCTCAACCTGTTCCTCTTCACAGCATCAATCACAGGCAATATTCCCATCATCTTTCGCAATTCATCATTTGTCTTCCTCTCTCTCAACGATACTCCGCACATCCATCGAACCATTCGCATTTCCACCCTTTCCAGCCTTCGTTGCTGCTCTACGTTCATTACCCATGTCTCGCTCCCATAAATCATAACACTTCTCACACATGCAGCATACACCTTTCCCTTCAGCTTCAGCGACACTCTCCTCTTCATCAGCACGCCACTCAGTTCCCGAAACTTCTTCCATGCACATCTCACTCGAGCAACCGTTGCCGAGTGTGATCCACCTTCTCCATTCAGCATGTCTCCGAGGTAGCAAAATGTTTTCACACCTTCCAGCTTCACGCCGTCTCCAAGATCCAACTCAACATTTCCTCCATCTGCAGCTCCCTCTGTGCACACCTTACATTTGAATGTAGCTGCCACACTGGTAAATGACCCTCTCAAACCACTACATTTTTGATGAACCCACTCAGCCCACATTATACATTGAATGGAGTTCACTCCGACACCCTTCCTGCACACAGCACACGGCGACTTCCCAGTTCTTTCCACCTCACCACATGCTTTACCACTTGCCATCACCTTCGTCTTTCCGATATTCACCTTCAGACCTTTTGTCTCCATACATTCCTTCCACTTGTTCATCTTTTCCTTCAGTCCATCCATACTTTTCGCAATCAACACCAGATCATCTGCACACAACAACTCCCACAGTAAACCCTCCTTTACGTTCTGAGCCAGCACCTCCATCACAGCTACAAATAGTAGTGGACTTAGTACCGACCCCTGATGCACTCCCACCTTCACCTCAAACTCACCACTGTTCCCGTCCTTCGTCCTTACAGCTGTGCGCGCTCTTTTGTACATTGCCATCACTACTCTGATCAACCATTCCTCCACTCCTAACTTCCTCAATGCCCATGTCAATACTTTGCATGGAACCCTATCGAATGCTTTCTCCAGATCAACAAACCCAAAAAACAACTTCTTCCTCTTCTCCATGTACTTCTCCTGCAACTGCCTCACAATGACAAGCGCGTCTGTCGTTCCTCTTCCTGGCATAAATCCAAACTGCATTTCGTCGATCTTCACTTTCTTCCTTATCCTCCTCTCCAACACCCTTTCCAATACCTTCATTCCATGCTCCAATAACTTTATCGCTTGGTACGAGCCACACTCCAGAGGGTCACCTTTCCCCTTGTATAGAGGGACGAGGGTACTCAGTTCCCAATCCACTGGAATGCGGCCTTCTTTCACCACCAGATGACAGATCTCTGTCATTCTCTTCACACCCCAACTTCCTGCTGCCTTCAACATATGTCCCACAACTCCCGTCGGCCCTCCCGCTTTTCCACTCTTCATTGCTTTTATCGCTTCCTCAACTTCCTTCTCAGTTATCTTCTCTGCCGGTCCTAAAACTGGGTTACTCTCTATGTTGCCATCCCATTCATTCTCTGTATTCAACAGCATTTCCATATATCTTTTCCATCTTCCTTTATTTCCATCTTCCTTTAATTCCATCTGGGTCGACAACGATTTATCCCACTTCATCCTTCAAGCAACTCACCCCCATCACATCACACCTCTCTTTCGCTATGTGCTTTGCAATCCTGAATACTGCTTTCTGACCCTCTTCCGAATCCAAGCGTTCTCCGAACATTTTCCTCCATGCCTCCTGCGCCTTTGCTACCTCTTTCTTTGCAGCCTTCCTGGCTGCCTTATAACTTTCATGCTCTGCTGTTTCTGCTCCCGTACCCTTCGCCTTCTGCCACTCCTTGAACTTCTTCCTCTTCTCGTCAATCCTCTTTCCAACTTCATCATCCCACCACCATTTTTCCGAGTGCCTCGGTGGTCCTTTTGTCCATCCGCATACCTCACCAACGGCTCCCAACAGACTAGCTTTTATTGACATCCAACCACTTTCAGGCTCAACCACATCATCCTCTCCCCGACTCAGCCTCTCTTTTAATGCCTCCCGTACTGTCACCTCTTTCAACCTCCACACCTTCATTCTCGGTTGGTACTTCACCCGCCGAGGTCTCCTCGCACCTTTCACCCTTATGTCACAGACAACCAAGTGGTGCTGTGAAACAGCCTCCTCCCCCGGGATCACCTTTGTGTCCCGGAGGTGCCCCCTATCTCGCCTACGCACCATCAGGTAGTCAACGGTTGTCGTCGACCCACCTGACGTGTATGTAACAAGCTTATTATCCTCTTTCTGGAACTGAGTATTACAAATCAACAAATCAGCTCCATCAGCAAACTCCAAAATCCTTTCACCTTCTCCATTTCTCACACCATATCCGTAACCCCCATGAACTCCCTCAAAACCATCCATACTCCTTCCCACATGTCCATTCAGGTCTCCTCCCACCATAACAACTTCCTCGTCTTTCACGTTTTCCATCAGCTTCTCTATCGCACACCAGAACTTGTCCTTCTCTTCATCGCTTCGACCAACCTGCGGAGCATATCCCGAGATGACGTTCACCAAGAGCTTTCCAATCATCATTTTCACCATCATCAACCCATCACTCACTCTAGTCACACTCACCACACTGTCTACAAACTCCTCAGAAAACAGGACACCAACACCATTCACGCCCTCCGGGCACCCTTGCCACACAAACTTGTATTTCTGTTCCTGCCTACCCTTCACCATTCTCACACCACTTCCCTTCCACCTTCTCGTCTCTTGCACACAACATATGTCCACTCTTCTTCTGACCAATACTTTCACCACTTCTCCTGATCTCCCTGTCATTGTCCCTACATTCCATGTCCCAAACCTCAGAAACCGATCTCCACTTCGGGCTGCAACCTGCCCATATGTAGTTGTAATTGTCATGGTTCTCTTTTTGAGGCAATGTTTTGAGGCAAAATGACTCCCTCTACACACCCGTCAAATAGCCAACCGAAACATTTTTAAACACTGATCAAAACACATCTTTGGACAAACACTCAATTAAAATTCCACGTTACTGTTCCAGTTCGCCTATTTGAAAGAAACGTTGGTTGATGTGAATATTGTTAATTAGGTTTCCCATGTTAGGTCTCCTTCGTTTCCTTGGGCCTGCTCCCGTGGGTTGGGACCATTGTTTCACCTCCTCAACCTTGGCCTCGTGCTCGCCTCTCCGCTCCTGCCTGGCATGGCTCTGCGGTACACCGCCGCAAGGCTCCTTCTGCTCAATACCTGCTCCACCCCATCATGCATCTCTGCCATCAAATCAAATGGACTCCTCCGACGACCCAGGTACATTCACCGTGGCTCCGGTCGTAAGTTTGTATATGTACAATCAGGTCACTCCATCCCCGTCCTCTGGTCGGCTCAGCGCACTCCCACTCATCGGCCCAGCGCACCTAATCACGGCAACGCACAAAATCGCACCTCCTGCCTGCGAACCCTGGCTAAATCACCTGAATTCATCCCCGCTGTTCAAAACAACATCAAGCTCACCCTGTTCAACACCCGGTCCCTCAACAACAAATGCCTCATCCTCAACGACTACATCCTGGAAAACAAACTGGACTTTCTCTGTCTCACCGAAACCTGGCAACAACCACTGGACTACTACACGCTCAACCTCACCACACCCAATGGATATACCTACGTCAATAAACCACGCTCGGAGGGCCGAGGTGGTGGAATTGCCGTTATCCACCGTCAAGACATCAGGACCAGCCTCATCCCCATCGCCTCATCCTCATCCTTTGAACACCTGGCTTTTAAACTCTCTTGTCGCACGCAGTCAGTCATGGCTGTCGTCTACCGCCCTCCCAAACCACACCCATTATTCCTGTCTGACTTCTCCTACTTTCTGACCCAGCTATGTTCCCTCTCCCCCTCAATCCTCCTCCTTGGTGATTTCAATATCCACATGGACTCCACTGACTCCACAATAACCACTGACTTCACTGATTTACTCACTTGCTTTAACCTCACTCAACATGTCAACTTTCCTACGCATATCCGTGGTCACATTTTGGACCTTGTCTGCTCCACTGGATTAATTTTGCACCATCTCTCTGGCTCCGACCTCACCCTCTCTGACCACTTAGCCATCACTATGACCATCAACATCCCCACCCCAACACCAAGACATTATCGCACTATCAACTTCCGTAAGCTAAACGCTCTTTCACCTACCTCATTCTCATCCACCCTCTCTGAAAAAATGTCCACTTCTCCCTTCATTGACCTCCACACCCCTTCCGACCTCACTGACTACAACAACCACACTCTCTCCTCCTGCCTTGACCAGCTTGCGCCTGTAAAAACCAAAACAGTTTCTTTCACCCATTCTGCTCCCTGGTTTACCCCTGAACTCCGCCTGATGAAAACTCGTGCTCACCAACTTGAAAGACTCCGCAATAAAACAGGTCTCACAGTTCACTCCCAAGCCTACAAGGACCACCTACAACACTACAAAGATGCCCTCTCCCACGCCCGCTCCGCCTACTACTCTCAAATTATCCACTCTGGCTCCGGAAACCCAAAAGCACTCTTCTCGACAATAAACAAACTCTTCCGCCCCCTGGACACCACCACCCAGTCATTCACAGTGGACAACTGCATCTCCTTCCTTTCTTTCTTCCAACGCAAAATTGACAACATCTACAACAGCTTGACCACCGCCGCACCCGCTCCCCCTCCAACCACCTGCCCCCCCTTATCCTGCCTTCCCCTGTCTCAATTCTCCCCGGTCTCCCCTACTGACCTTTCTGAACTCCTCATAGGAATGAAAACTGCCACCTGCACTCTTGACCCCATCCCCTCCAGCTTTGTCAAGGCCTCCCTCCCTGCTCTCTCTCCACTTATCATTGCAACAATAAACTCCTCCCTGTCTACAGGCATCGTCCCACCATCCCTCAAAATTGCTGCTGTTACCCCCATTCTAAAAAAACCTGGTCTAAACCCTGACACCCTAAACAACTTCAGACCCATCTCCAACTTACCCTTTCTGTCGAAAGTTTTGGAACGCGCTGTAGCCACTCAACTCAAACATCACCTCTCTGCCAATAACCTGTCTGAAACATTCCAATCTGGATTCTGCTCCAACCACAGTACTGAAACTGCTCTCCTCAAAATCACCAACGACCTTCTCCTCTCCTCTGACGCTGGCAACCTCAACATTCTCGTCCTCCTCGACCTCAGCGCTGCCTTTGACACCATCGATCACACCATCCTCCTCACCCGACTTGAATCCACCTTTAACGTTACCGGCACTGCCCTCTCTTGGATTAAATCATACCTCTCTGACAGACGCCAGTTCATCTCCATCAATAACTGCAAATCCCCCACTGCTCCCCTCCCCCAAGGTGTCCCCCAAGGTTCAGTTCTTGGCCCCCTCCTCTTCATCCTTTACCTGTCCCCCCTCGGTCACTTAATCCGCCGTCATGGTCTCCAATTCCACTGCTTCGCCGATGACATCCAGCTTTTCATCTCCACCAAGTCCGTCTCCACCGACACCCACTCTATCCTGACAAACTGCATCTCTGAAATAAAATCCTGGCTTCAAATCAACTTCCTCAAACTTAACTGTGATAAATCTGAAATAATCATCATTGGCCCAAAAACGCTCACAAAATCCACCCATAACTTTGCCCTCAACATCGACGGTATCCCAGTATCCACCTCCCCTCTCATCCGGAATCTTGGCGTCATCTTTGACCAAACCCTCTCCTTCGACAAATACACTAAACAGATCACAAAGACAGCCTTCTTTCACCTGAAAAACATCGCCCGTCTCCGCTCATCCCTCTCCTCCATGGCTGCAGAAACCCTCATCCACGCCTTCATCACCACCCGTCTGGACTACTGCAATAGCCTCCTCTATGGTTCACCCTCAACAATCACCAATAAACTCCAATACATTCAGAACTCCGCTGCCCGTCTACTCACCCATTCCCGGACCCGTGACCACATCACCCCCGTCCTTTACAAGCTTCACTGGCTCCCCATCTTCTTTTTTTTTTGTATACAAGATCGAGGCTCGTGAAAGAGCGAACGTTAATCACACAGAAAGACAAACCGACACATAAAACATATAACATCGGGAGCGGTAGACAAGATGGGGAGAGAGGGGGAAGGACACAAACACAACATTTGAGAGCAGGGACCGAGAGACATGGAGACATCGAGAGATCTGAGAGAGGGCGAGGGCTTTGGGGGGGGGGGCATGGGAAGGGGGCGGTGGGAGAGGTATAAAACATATGGACACTGCCAGGACTTCCAGGAAAGAAGTTGGAATTTCAAACAAGGTGGATCTGGGGTGAATTAGCGGGGGTAGAAAAGATCAAGGTTTTGGATGGGGGAAGATAAGAGATGGTGGTGAACAGCTGTTTTAAAGACCTGGAGGGAGGAGTGGGATTGAAGGGAGTGAGGGAGTTTGTTCCAGAGGCGGGAGAAAAGAGGAATGAAAGAGTGAAGGTGAGCAGAGAGCCGAGATTTCGGCAGTTTAACCATCAGAGGGTTGCTGGCAGATCTTGTGCGACCTGTAGGAATATTTGGGGGACAGAGCACAGAGAGAGCTGGGAGTGCAAGGCCGGAGAGGAGTCGGTAGAAGACAGAAAGACCACCTACCTGCCTGCGGTGAGTGAGTGAAAGGCCCTCAGAGATAGCTTCGTCGCGGGAGATTCCAATAATTCTGAAAGCTTTGGTTTCAACAGCGTGAAGCCGAGCTAGGTGTGAGGCAGGAGCACCGGCCCATAGGAGAGAACAGTATTCCATTGAGCTGCGGATGAAAGCCTTGTATGTGGTGAGGAGCTCAGGTGTGCCGAGGAAGGACTTCGCACGACGGAGGATGCCCAGTCGGCGACTGGCTTTGGAGGCCAGCTTGGAAATGTGGTTTTCCCAAGAAAGATCATGGCAGATAGTGAGACCCAAAATCTTGAGCGACAGAACTTCTTGGAGAGGATTGTTGAGAAAGTAGATGGGAGGGTTGTCCAGTCGATCTTTTCGGAGAGACATAGTAAGAGTGTGAGATTTGTCAGGATTGAAAGACATGTTCCACTTGTTTGACCAGTCTGTGATTTTGTCCAGGTCTTCAGAGAGTGAGGAGGCAGCAGACTGCCGATCTGAGGGAAGAGGAATGGAGCGGCAGAGAGTGGAGTCATCAGCAAAGAGATAGAGAGGATTTTCGAGAGAGTCAGAGAGATCATTGATGAAGACCAGAAAAAGCACGGGGCCCAGAACACTGCCTTGGGGAACTCCAGCCTGAACAGGAAGAGGAGATGAGAGAAACCCATTCAGGGCCACACGTTGACGACGACTAGAGAGGAAGTCCGACAGCCATGCGTGGAGATTTCCATGGATACCAAAGTAGGAGAGTTTGGTGAGCAGAGCGGGGTGCCAGACCGTGTCGAAGGCACGTGATATGTCGAGGGAGACAGCTCTAATTTCCTGTTTGGCATTGAGGACCTCCATCCATTGTTGAGACAGCAGAAGCAGCATGTCCAGAGTAGAGTGACCTGGTCTGAAACCAAATTGATGATCAGAGATCAAGCCATTGGAGAAGAGGAAAGATTTCATATCCGAAGCAATGATGGATTCCATGACTTTGCTGATAATTGGGAGAAGGCTGATTGGTCTGTAGTTGCTAGGATCTGTTTTTGCACCTTTTTTGTGCAAAGCGGTGATGTTGGCTGATTTCCAAGCAGATGGCAGTTGACCTTGAGCAAAAGAGAGGGTGAAGAGAACAGAGAGAGGGTGAGATAGAGCAGCAGAGCAGGATTTTAGGACCCGTGGGCTGATGCCGTCGGGTCCAGTTGCAGAATCAGAGTCGAGGGTTGACAGAAACTTTTCCACCTTGTCAGGAGGAAAGGACACGGAGTCCAGGAGCAGCAGGGTACGACTGGGTATGGTGGGTACAGAGAGGGATGGGTTTGGGACACAAGATTTAGAGGCAAACACAGAGTTGAGGCATTCAGCTTTTTCACGTGCAGAGTCAGCTGTGTAGCCGTTTGAGGTAAGGGCGGGGATGGAGGGGGAACAAACACCAGAAACGGATTTGACCAGACGCCACCAGGATTTGGAAGAGGGAGACAGATAAGAGAGTTCGGTCTTGAGAACGGAGAGATATTGTTTCCTGGCTCTCCTGAGGGTGGACACACACTTGTTTCGGGCTTTGTGAAAGGAAATGAGATTTCCTTCCGTTGGATTTGCTTTCCAGGAGACGAAGGCAAGTTGTTTCTGGGCAACAGCCTCACCACAAGATTCCGTGTACCATGGACGGGAGGAAGGGTATGACAACGGAAGACGAGATGGGATAAATCTGTGCATGAGAGAGAGCAATTTACTTTGGAAGAATTCCCAGGATGAGTTGATGTCAGAGGTGGTAGAGATGGGAGACCAGTCCAGATGATTGATGGCTGCTTGAAGACCGTGCCAGTTGGCCTGAGTGAAATGCCAGACTCGTCGACGCTGAGCAGGCTCCCTGAGGATGGTCAGAGAGATGTCCACTTTAACAAGGACATGATCAGATGATCCGATCGGAGCAGAAGAAGAGCAGCAGACATTTTCAGGGAAGTTAGTCATAACCAAGTCCAGAAGAGAAGATGTTCCGTTGACTGAGATCCGGGTCGGGAAATTGACAGATTGTGTCAGTCCCAGTGAGTCGCAGAAGTCCTTTGCTGAAGAGCCATGGCTGGTGAGAGAGGTACCCACACCCAGCCAACTGGCATGGTGACAATTGAAATCACCACATATGAGGAAGAGAGAGTTGGGATGAGTAGATAGAAGTTGGTCCATATCATCAGACAGCGAGATGTAGATGGAGTCATCACTGTTTGGTGGACGGTACAACACACATATGAACAAGAGGTGGGAGCGAAGGGGAAGCCGTAGCCAGAGGTATTCCTGGGGGTGAGGTGGAGAGAGTGCAGTGCAGGGCGAGTGAGGAAGAGAGTTTTTGATAAAGATAGCAACCCCGCCTCCAGGGCGAGGCTCAGGTCTATCATACCGGAGGAGGGAGTAGCCCGGGAGAGATACTATGGAATCAGAGACATCATAAAGGAGGAAAGTTTCTGTTAAGCAGATCACGTCTGGTTTGACAGAAGCAACCTGTATGGAGAGATCAGTTAAGTTTGAACGAAGGCCCCGGATGTTTGAGGTCCATACCGTTAATGAAGAGGAAGGGGGAGCATCAGATAAAGAACAGGGGGGAGGAGGGGTAGGGTAAGATGTGGAAGAGGTGGAAGAGATAGGGAGAGCTGTTGAAGGTGTGTCAGAGATTTCAGAATAGCTCGGAGAAAGGGAAGGATGGGGCGGACAAAAGGTTTGATGGTGATTGGGTGAGCCACAATGAGGTGTTATTTGAGGAGGGGGAAGAGCGAGGCAGAAGGTTGGGGGAGATGGAGGTGAGAGTTTGAAGGGGGAAGAAGCGGGGAGGATGCTTTGAGGAGGGGGAGTGAGAGGGGGGAAATTGAGAAGCAATGAGGGTGGGGAGATTTGAAGGGGAGGGGTGAGGGGGGAGTTTGGGAGGGAAGGGACAAGGGGAGGGATTTGAAAGGGATGGGATATGGGGGAGATTTGGAGGGGAGGGTGAGGCAGGAGTCTAGGAGGGGAGGGGCGAGGGGGCGTCTTGGCGGGGAGGGGTGAGGGGGTAGTTTAGGAGGGAGGGGGCAAGGGGGGAGATTTGAAAGGGATGGGTGATGGGGAAGATTTGGAGGGGAGGGGTGATGGGGAAGATTTGGAGGGGAGGGGTTATGGGGAAGATTTGGAGGGGAGGGGTGAGATTGGATTTTTGAAAGTGTACGATTTATGGGAAACAAACATTTATTGCAAAATGAGTTTCTTGTGACCTTCGAGTTAAAAATACGTTTAAGGACGCTGGATGGAGAATGGAGTGCAGGAGAGTTTAGGGAATGTAGAAAAAAGGCACTATAGGAGATGGATATTTTTTTTTGGGATGAATTGATTTGGTGAGCAAGTCGAAAGCAGCCTTTTAAAGAAGAAGAAGAAAAAGGTGTTATAAAATATGACGGAATACATAACTTGAGGGGAAAGTGTAAACATTGAAGGTTAATGAGTGAAAACTATCTGGGGAAATGGGGGAGAAACACGTGGTCGAAGAACGAACGAACGAATAAGAATGAATAAACGAATGAGAACAGAGAAGGAAATGTTTTTTTTTTTTTTTTTTTTTTTTTTTTGAGTTGAGATTTACACAAGGAAGTAGGCTATGGGTGAAAAGCCTGGGAATATAGAGAACGAAAGTTATTGGATCACAAACGACGGACCGCTGAGAGAAAAACAAAGCCTCAAGGTTGTACAGTGCACACTGTGCAAGGCCTCAAGACATGACACGGCAAACAGACGATCAATTTATGAAAGATAAACACCGAGAAACAACCAAAGTTGCACACAATAACTTCACACACCGAAAGATAAATACAGTTTCGACAAAATACAATTGTGAACAGACTTAACTTCGAAAAACGTGGAGACCGTGTGGAGCTTCGAAAATCCCTCCCACCGTCTCCGAGATCTCGCGAGATCTCAATCTCCCAGAGAATCCAGTACAAAATCCTCCTCTTGACCTACAAAGCCCTCCATAACCTGGCCCCATCCTACCTGGCTGACCTCCTCTCCAGACACACTCCCACCCGCAACCTCCGCTCTGCTGGTACCAACCTCCTGACCCCCCCCCCCCCCCCATCCAGACCAAATTCAGATCCTGGGGGGACAGGGCCTTCTCCATCGCTGCTCCCACCCTCTGGAACTCACTACCTCACACCATCAGAGACTCCTCCTCACTCACCACATTCAAAACATCACT
Source organism: Myxine glutinosa (assembly GCF_964187855.1). Classification (NCBI taxonomy): domain Eukaryota; kingdom Metazoa; phylum Chordata; class Myxini; order Myxiniformes; family Myxinidae; genus Myxine; species Myxine glutinosa. Next base: position 71,213,331 of record NC_136265.1, on the reverse strand, counting down.
CAAGACCCACCTGTTCAGCACTGCATTCAACATTCAACCCACAGCATTTAACCCCTGACTATCACTTCTCCTTCTCCCTCCTTTTGCTTGAAATATTTCCCTATTGATTCTTGTCTTTTTGCAATTGTTGTTTTCATGTTTTGTTATGCATTATGTTTTGCACTCTGTCAAAGCGCCTTTGGGCTTCATGAAAAGCGCTATACAAAATAAATGAATTATTATTATTATTAATGACATTGTATGGGAACTAGGGCATGCCCGTACTATATCTATATCTAAAATTATATCCCCCCCCCTCTATTTACATGAAATGGTTTGGTCCAAAGCGAACGGCTTGCGAGTACGGTGACAATCCCCCCCCCTCTATTTACATGAAATGGTTTGGTCCAAAGCGAACGGCTTGCGGAGTTTGGTAAAGAAATCACCATAGCATGCACAAACGCGCAGGAAAGCGAAAGAATCGCAAATTAGTTTTAATTAGTTTTAAAACATCGTTTAACGCCAACATAGCGGCAACATAGTTTGCCAACGTGAAATAAATGAATACGCTCTCAAATGTGCCGTCCGAGGCAGAGTCTGTTCGCCACGTTCGGCACACGTGATAGCTCGCTGCTCTCTGATTGGTTGAATCGTTTTTTGGACATAGCTCGGTAACTACTTCTCCGATTAATATGAAACCTTGAAAAGGCACATCCTCAGGTCCCCAGCAATATACCTGGCAAGTTTCAAGTATATCGGACCGGTAGTTGTCGAGAAACAGCGGTCACAGACAAACATACATACATACATACATACATACATACATACATACATACACACAGAGATTACTGGAATTATAGATAGATACCTTTTGTTTCTGCCAAAGGTTTTCTTATTAGGTTTCCTCTGCATGAAATGTAGAGTAACCTATTATTATTCCTTGAGTTTTTTCTTATTATCATTCTTCCACCCTATTTTTTCCCCTCCGAAAACTTTAATTAAATTAAATTAATTTTAACATTTTTAATTCATTACGATAATTAAAACTAATTTTCTCTGCAATAATTGGACCGATTGATGGCAAATTTTCACCATAGGAGCGACCTATATGTCTCAAAAGCCGCTGCACATAAATAATTGAGACAGGTCTCATTGCAAAGAACTCTCTGTGCGGAATAACATATGTGAATGATGACGTCATAGGTGCCGTGATGACGTCATAATTTGACAAGTGAAAAACTTTATCCGATAAGGATGAAATTTCTTGAGCATCTTCTTGGTATAAATTGATGCAGAAATAAAATTACATGGTTCGGCCGCCATATTGTTTTGAGTGACAAGCCAGAAAAACCACTAAAATCCCATTTTGTCCAAAACGCCATGAACAGATCGAGGCCAAACTTTGCAGGCACAATTCCCATTTACCCATGACGAACAAAAAAGTCAGCGAGCATGACGTCACATGGTTTCAGAGTTATGACGTTTTTACACATAAACCTTTATAACCTAGCTCCTCCTTCATTTTTTCATCCAATCGAGGGGAAACTTCACAGATGTGTTCAGCATATCAGTCTACTAAAATGACCATTTGGAATTTGTGATTGGTCACATGGTTTGGCAGATATCGTTAATTGAACGAAAATATTTAAAATATATATATCTCTTGAACTGCTTCATTGATCGACGTGAAACTTCAAACTATAGTCGAAGTCATGAAGAGTAACAAGTGTGCACAATTTCAAGGTGATTGGATGTTCAGTCTGGAAGCTAGAAGTTGTTATTGCGTGAAGAATAAGTCTTCGAGAGTGGGCAAAAAATTAATTAACACTCTGTACAGACGTGCAGGCAACATATGAAACAATCTCACGTGGTAATTTGAACCTCAAATAAAATTCTAATTTCAGATTTGTCAATCACTGAGGTATATTAACACACGACTAAAATAGATTTGGCAAAATTCTGACTATTTTTGACACGATCGCATTTCACACAGAGACGCTGCAAGGTGTCATTGGGTGAAGAAGAAGAAACACTCGCTTGGCCTTCCCAGGCCACATCAATCATTCTGTCTCTGCGATTTTCAGGTTTATCTTCTCTACTATATTAAAGAGAGATGTCTGTCTGTCTGTCTGTGTGTCGCCATTTTTCTCAGAGATGGCTGAACGGATCTTCGTCAAACTTTCAGAGGTTCATCAGCGAGTGCTTGAGTGTTTTAGGCCAAAAAAAAAACATTTTTGAAACAAAAAGGTTCGTTTTTTGGGATTTCGCAACGGAGTGCTGTGCTGCCTCCCTCACCCCTCCCCCCCACCTTTTCCCCCTCCTCCCCTCCCGTATCCCCCTCCTTCCTTCCCCTATCTCCCCTCCTCCCCTATCCCCCTCCCTCCTCCCCTATCCCTCCCACCCCCTCCCCTACCCTATCCCCCTCCCCCCTCTTCCCCTCCTCCTCCTCTTCCTCCTCCTCCCCCTCCCCTCCCCCTCCCCGGCCCGGAAACGCCGGGTACTTCTGCTGGGGTTCTATAAAAATCGCGTTTTCTGCAGTCATTGCACGGATTTACAGGAAATTTTCACCACAGGTGCAGCTGGGCATGAAGAATCTTTTAAGGATAATTAGGACGTAACAGGTCACGCGGTACGGCCGCCATCTTGGGAAAACCGAAAAAATTTACATCTCTATATCTCCAAAAGCGCTGCGTAGAAAAGATTGAGACATATCTCATTGTAAAGAACTATCCATGGAGAATAAGGCTTGTGAATGATGATGTCATATGTGCCTCCATTATGACGTCATAATTCGACAAGTACAAAACTTAATCTGATCAGGATGAAATTTTTTGAGCATCATCTCGGGATAATTTAGTGGAGAAAAATAATAATAATGTGAAAGCTGGGTTGTTATAAAGTGTGGGGATGTGTGTGTGTGTGTGTGTGTGTGTGTGTGTGTGTGTGTGTGTGTGTGTGTGTGTGTGTGTGTGTGTGTATGTAATTAATTACATGTAAAACCTCAAATATAGTTTACCTATTGACCTGTAGCAAATGTGCGATGCAATATGTTGGTGCATTGATGGGTTGACTGACTGCCTGGATGCAACTGAGGTTGTGGATCCACTGATGTACCATCTATTGATGTGGATCCATGATTGAGGCTGTGGATCCGCCGTTTGGAGAGGTCCTGGGCTGAAAGGATCGAAACCTCGAGGAAGAACGGTTCCCAGCTGATCCATGCAATCGGGAAACTAGTCAATTGCTTACGGGTTAAGGTTCTTGCTTTAGGTGGAGAAACTATGTTTGAGGTTTGCAATGATACTGTACAATTAAGTGTGTGTGTGTGTGTGTGTGTGTGTGTGTGTGTGTGTGTGTGTGTGTGTGTGTGTGTGTGTGTGTGTGTGAATAAAAGAGAGAGATAGAATTGTGAGGAACAGAAATGAAACAAGCGTTACGCCTAGGTCCCCCGTCGGTGAAGTGATGCGAGTTGACAAAGTGGAAGACGCAAGGCGGCCATCTTGGATTTTGACGTGGCGACCCAATTTTCAATAGCGTTCTCCCTTATGCGTAGATACACCCACACACCAGATTAGAAGTTGGTACTTCCCTTATTTTTCAAGATATTCCGGTTACAAGGTTCAGACATACATGGCGGTGGCCATCTTGGATTTTGACGTGGCGACCCAATTTTCAATGGGGTTCTTCCTTATGCCTAGATACACCCACACACCAGATTATAAGTTGGTACTTCGCTTATTTTTCAAGATATTCATCTCACAAGGTTCAGACATACATGGCGGCGGCCATCTTGGATTTTGACGTGGCCACCCAATTTTCAATAGCGTTCTTCCTTGTGCCTAGATACACCCACACACCAGATTAGAAGTTGGTACTTCGCTTATTTTTCAAGATATTTCGCTCACAAGGTTCAGACATATATATATGGTGGCGGCCATCTTGGATTTTGACGTGGCGACCCAATTTTCAATAGCGTTCTTCCTTATGCCTGATATACACCCACACACCAAATTAGAAGTTGGTGCTTCGCTTATTTTTCAAGATATTCATCTCAAGGTTCAGACATACATGGCGGTGGCCATCTTGGATTTTGGCGTGGCGACCCAATTTTCAATAGCGTTCTTCCTTGTGCCTAGATACACCCACACAACAGATTAGAAGTTGGTACTTCGCATATTTTTCAAGATATTCAGCTCACAAGGTTCAGACATACATGGCGGCGGCCATCTTGGATTTTGACGTGGGTTGCACCCACACACCAAATTCGAATGCAGTCCTTCGCTTACGCACACATGCACGCACGCCCACCCGCCCGCACGGACGGACGGGAAAACCATAGTCCCCCTTTCGCTCCGCGGTGCGACGGAGGACAAAAACGAGATGTGTGTGTGTGTGTGTGGGGGGGGATGGGGATGTGTGTGTGTGTGTCGAGGTCGGCCATATATACTCTCAAACTAATTCTCTTCATATTCATTTGCATAGTAGTTACTCGTAGACAATTTGCGAACTTGTTGTAAATCTCTTTATAATCGTAACTTTCAGGGACCTTTTAAAATAATGTAACTGGTAATGTAGTAGTTAGTATAACTTCTGGAGTCAACTTGGGAAGGGGCTCTTTCCAGACACATGGCATTCAAACTTGGGTGACACACACATCTGTCTCTGTCTCTCTCTCTCCAAAAGGATAATTATCAAAGGACAAAAGGATAATTGAGGGGAGTGTGCAGGTGCCCCGAGCTGTGCGGCTGCACCTTTGCACTGCACCCTGCTGCCTGCACCGGTACACCATATGGACCACACGTTCTGTGGCCTAGCACCTTTGCTGGGGCAGACAATCGCGGCAAACGTTATCTTGCCCTGCGGACCACTGTTTTACGTGGCATCAAGCCAAGCAGATGGACCACCTAAGTTGGCCCTACTGGCCAAAATAAAAACGGACACGGTTTGTGCCTTTTTATTAATTTCCTTTGGTGTGTCAGGAAAAGAAGACTGTAAGCTTTTATGATGGCACACCGAAGATGAAGTAAGAAGACGTCGCAGCCCAGCAGCCAGCCAAGCACAAGACATCATTAATAATTTTGAAATGTGATGGTGCATTTTGGTGCCTTTTTGTGCATTTTTTTAATTATTATTTTTGTGCATCTGGGTGTATGGTGTATTGGTGCAGTGCATTCTCAATTCTGTGTTTTCTTCTTCTCAAAATTTATATTCTCTCCCACAAAAGAACAGGTCCTGGGTTGTAGTGTTGTAAAAAAGTAGTCGTCTTGTAAATAACATGCTCCCCACCGGCTTTATGTATAGTTTGAGGATTCTTTCCGTAATTCGGTTAATTGTGGGCGTGAGTCTGTTAGTTAGTACACAACACAGCAGGTGGGACATATCTCGTGTTTAAAACTGTCGCACACAGGGTGTTCGGTTAAATGTAGAGGGTAACTACACCTAAGTGTCACACTAAGTTAAAAAGTAGTCCTGACCCTTGCATCAGAACCGGTCGGGCTCACTGGTGTGTGGGTTCGGCTCGGGGATGAGCCTGGCGAAGGAGGGGTGCAGTGTTGCGATTCTGAGAAAGTGTACATATTGATTAATAAAGGTTAAAGGTTTTGCCCCCATAGTTAGTCCACAAGCAACACGTAGGCCACCTGAGAACATAAGTTATGTCATAGTATATGTGAGATAAGGACATTCCCAATAGTGATACCTGCGTTGTGTAAAGAAATAAATAAGAGTAGGTCCCGTTCATTTTGCAGCCCACCCTCCAATCGACCTCGTTGTGCACCATCCAGTCTGCGCCCCATTCCCCATTGCGCCCCATCCAGTCTGCGCCCTATTGCCCCTCGCATTAGGATGCTCAAACCAGCCAAATGCCACGAGGTAGGCCTGGAAAAGGGAGAGGAGCGCGAGGTCGGGGGTTTGGCCACGTCAAGCAGACGTCAAAGGCGGAGCCGGTAAGAGCCAACAAACCAACCAGGGCTCGGTGGGCATGGCTTAAGGGGCGTGGTAAGTGCGCATCTGGCAAATTCCAGAGGGTTCGCTGGGCGGCGCTATATAAACGCGCACGCAAAACCCTTCCACCAGACTGATAAGCGAGGGGCTTTGTAAAAGGATTATTGAGGACTCGTGAGGGAAGCCAAGCCTTGGAATTGTTGTGTGGAGGACTTACGCAAAAGCGCTGGTATCAAGAGGTGAAAAGGACTCTCGTGCAGAAGAATTGCATGAGGACTGACGCAACTGCACTCGTTTTAAGAGGACTGGCACGATTCGAGCATTGTAAAAGGATTATTGAGAGGACTGATGAGCGAGGGGCTTTGTAACAGGACTATTGCGCTTTATCAAGAGGGCTGGAGGATATACGCGCTTTGCAAAAGGACTCGAGAGGACTGATATGCGCTTTACCAAAGAGGACGATTGGGAGAGGCGCTTCGCCATTTGAACTGTTGGAGCGAATATAGCACCGGTTCATTTATTACATACGCAGCTGAGCCGCGAAGTAACCGCCAGCCAAGCGTACCTTTCCCCCGATAATTGTCCGACCCGCGCCAACGACACGCGGGGAACGCCTGCAGTGTTTCCATCTTCTTCACGGCGAGTCGGGGACCCGGAGAACGAGCTGTGGACATCATCCGTGGACCATCAACCCTGACCATCTACATCTCTGTGTGAGTGTGTGTGTGTGTGCGGGCCCGTTTGTCTTGGGATAAGTATAAGATTGTAATAAGGCTGCACTGTGTTTCTTCTTCTTCGCAACATTGTACAAAATTGTAATAAACCAATCTGTTCTTCCTTTCTTCTTAATCCGACCGTATGAGTGATTTCTTCCATTGGGTAAGTGTGGCACGATTCAGCACCGCTCAAATCGGGTTTAGTACCTGTTAACGGCCCAGACCACGGCTCGCTATCGCTTGGCGTGTCCACCTAAAACCGTGGTTCAGGCGGGGTTATTTCCTTGCTTCCTGGGAGGCGCTGGTAATTAGGTAATAGGAATAATTCGGCCAGCACCCTATTCAGCGCTGACCGGAAGGAACGTCATAGCCCCGGATCACGTCGGCTAGATAAAAGACAAGGTGATTCATCCACACTTGGTAAGGGGAAGGCCGACGTTGAGATCCGCAACAATATATTATATTTTTTCACTCACGGCTTTTACATCTCAATTTAACATTGACAAACAGGAAAAAGGAGTGAAAATCGAATAAATAAAATTCATCGGATATCTGTGTATCTGTTTCTTCGTGGGTTTTTTTTGCGAAGACCGCTGGGCCAACAACCACTGAATTTGGGACACAGACAAAGTCTGACCCGGGGATTGTCTTCAGGGTATTTTCATCCACCACCTCAGCTTTTAAAGACTCCAAAAAAGCCGAAGACCGTTTTTCATGCTTTTCACATGATTGAGTTGATTAGATGCTTGAAGGAACACTCTTTACATGCTTGACAGAAAAGACCCCTTAAGACCCTAAACAGCCTCAAGACCCTTTAAAACCCCAAATATCCCAAAGATAATTTGGACCCTCAAGACCGTTAAGACCCTACATATCCCAAAGACCCGATAAGGCCTATGAGACACAAACGACCCTCAAGATCCTAAATAGTCTTCAACACCTCACATACCCCGAAGAACCTTAAGACCCTAAATACCCATCAAGACCTTTCATGTCCAGAAAAAAAAAAAAAAAAAAAAAAAACAAACAAACAAACAAACAAACACCTGCCTGCCATGCACATATTAGTTCCCACCAATGCAAACCTCAGAAACTAGCAAGTACCGTACAATCGGGCCAAATAGATGAGATGTATGGAGCATGACGAGCGCTCCTCCCGATCTCCATGCATGTGCAGACAATAGATGCTGTGCAGCTCAGACCATGACGTCACCTCCAACCCGGAGGCTTCAGCCAGGCCACTCCATAACATCATCATCATCATTTTACGGCTGTTTACATAACGTAAAAAGCAAAGATGAAGTCATTTGGAGGAACCTGGATAGGATTTGGGTTTCACCCGCAACTCCACCACCCTCAAACTCATCCAGACGCAGCCAGGTCAGCCTTACATTAAAAAAAAATCTGCAAGAATTCACTTCTCCTTTGGCAGATAAATAAGGAAGAGAGAAATAAAGAACTAGAACAACACTCTTCGACGTCATGACGTCGACCGATATGCCTCCGCCCAAATTATCACATTGTAGCGGTTGCCGCTGAACATACACAATCGCCTTACACCTGCCGAGGATGCAACCACGGAGCGATCGCTGTGCCGGGCTCGCCCAGACCGCCCGGAGACGCTCAGTCTCACCTTTCCCGGGCATGCCCGGACTCGCCTTTCCCGGGCTCGCCCGGCCCGTCCGGCGACACCCAGTCTCGTCGTTCCCGGGCATGTCCGGGCACGCCCGGCCCGTCCGGCGACAACCAGTCTCGCCGTTCCCGGGCATGTCCAGACTCGCCCAGGTCTCCCGGACACGCCCAGTCGCGCCTTTTAAGGGCAAACGCTCCGGCATGAGATATTCGAGTGCTTGTATATAATGCTGCCCGATAAACGGGCTTTTCAGTTTACCCGAGTTGATTTGATGCAATAAAGAAACTCGGATGAATTCCAGCTTTTTGTCGCGTCCATTCTTTCGATTTGAGTTGGAGCACAGCTCCTTCATTGGTGACCTACCGACATGGACACGGCAGTTGCCCTCAAACTGCCTACCTTCTGGGAGGCTCACGCGGCGGTTTGGTTCGCCCAGGCAGACTCCCAGTTCGCCCTGTGAGGCATCACCGCTGACGACACCCGCTTCCATCATGTGGTAGCAGCACTCGGCTCAGCCACCGCGGCCCGCGCCCTCAGCCTCCTCCAGCACCCGCCAGCCGCTGACAAGTATGGCACAATCAAGAAGCTCCTCCTCGACGCTTTCGCCCTCTCATCGGCGGAATGCGCACGGCGCCTGCTCGACCTGCCCGAGCTCGGCGACACGCGCCCGTCCGAGCGAATGGATTACATGCTCTCGTTGCTCGGGGAGCACGCCCCGGATTTTCTTTTTCAAGAGCTGTTCCTCCGTCAGCTGCCTAGCCAGGTGCGCCTCGCCCTGGCAAGCACGCAGATCACGGATCCCGCGCCCTCGCCAGGGAAGCCGACAAGATCTCCTCGGCAGGCCAACGCATCGGGGCAGCGACCTGGAGCCCGCCGCCGTCCGAAGCAACGCCCATGGCACCCGAGCACCTGGCACGGTCGGCGGCCGAACTGCCGGCGCAATTGGCGGCCGCGCCGACTGCCTCCAACACGACGACCGGGGCCTCCACCTGACCAGGCGTGGTGTTACTACCATGCCAGGTTCGGACAAAAGGCCCGGACATGCCGACCCCCGTGCACTTTCGGCAAGTCGGGAAACGGCCGGGCCGGCGTTCATTACCAGCCTACGAGTGCCGGCCACACGGGCAACTTACTTTTTATCAGGGACAAAGCGTCCGGACGGCGCTTCCTGTGTGACACCAGCGCCCAACTGAGCGTCATACCCGCCTCCGATCAGGACAGGCAGTCCGCGGTTTGCAGCCCCTCCTTGGTGGCGGCCAACGGATCGGCCATCCGCACCTTCGGCCCGCGCAACGGCACCCTCTGCTTCGGCAGCCAGCGCTTTCATTGGACTTTTGTGACCGCAAGCGTGCCCATGGCTCTGCTGGGCGCCGACTTCCTCTGCGCACACGGGCTGCTGGTTGACGTCAAACGGCGTCACCTCGTCAACGCCGAGACCTTCAGCTCCCTGGCATGCACGTTGAGCAGCTCCGCACCGACCGAGCTAGCATGCGCCCTCCCGGCGGCGAATGAGTTTGCTCGCCTGCTCGCGGAGTTCCCGGCCCTCACGCAGCCGACGTTTTCGGCCGTCGCGGTACGACATGGTATCGAGCACCACATACCAACTACGGGCCCGCCGGTCTACGCCAGAGCCCGCCGCCTCGACCCAGCCAAGCTCGCCGTGGCCAAAGCCGAGTTCGACGCTTTGGAACACCTCGGCATCGTGCGGCGCTCCGATAGCGCGTGGGCTTCGCCACTACACATCGTACCGAAGCCGGGGGGCGGCTGGCACCCATGTGGCGACTACCGCCGCCTTAACGACGTTACCACCCCTGACAGGTATCCGATCCCGCACATTCAAGACTTCTCCGCCCGTTTGGCAGGAAGGGTCATTTTTTCGAAGATCGATTTGATACGGGGATACCACCAGGTACCTGTCAGGCCGGCTGACGTCCCAAAAACGGCCGTCATCACGCCGTTCGGCTTATTCGAATTCCTTCGAATGCCATTTGGCCTCAAGAACGCGGCTCAGGCGTTCCAGCGCTTGATGGACGGCGTGCTGCGCGACCTGCCATTCCTCTTCGTCTACCTGGACGACATCCTCGTCGCCAGCGCGTCCCGGGCCGACCACCTCCTCCACCTCCGAACACTGTTCGGGCACCTCAGCGAGCACGGCCTAATCGTCAACCCAGCCAAATGCCACTTCGGCATGACGGCCGTTGATTTTTTGGGCCACCACATCACCAAGAACGGGGCCGTGCCGCTGCCTACCAAGGTCGAGGCCATCACCGCGTTTCCGCGTCCCCGCTCCATCAAGGCCCTGCAGGAGTTCCTCGGAATGGTGAATTTCTATCACCGCTTCGTGCCCCGTGCTGCTCAGCTCATGCGGCCCCTCTACGAAGCCCTCCGGGGCAAGCCGGCCAAACATGACGTCGTCTGGTCCGCAGCCATGGACGCGACATTTACAAGCTCAAAGCGGGCCCTCGCTGACGCAACACTGCTCGCTCACCCGGTGCTCAACGCTCCCATCACCCTCACCACGGATGCCTCCGACTACGCGGTGGGCGCCGTACATGAGCAATGGGTGAACGGGGTTTGGCAGCCACTCGCTTTTTTCAGCCGGCAACTCCGGCCGAACGAGCTCAAATATAGCATGTTTCACCGCGAGCTCCTCGGTCTACACCTGGCCGTTCGCCATTTCCGCCACCTCCTGGAGGGCCGACCCTTCACGGCTTTCGTCGACCACAAGCCGTTGGTTTACGCAATGGCCAAAGTCATGGAGCCGTGGTCGGCCCACCAGCAGCGCCACCTCTCCGCCGTGTCGGAGTTTACCACGGACATCCGGCACGTCGCCGGCAAAGACAACGCCGTGGCCGACTGTCTTTCTCGGGCCAGCGCGAACGCGGTCCACCTCGGCGTGGTCTTCGCGCTTATGGCGGCTGACCAGACCACCGACACCACGGTGCAAGCCCTCCGGGCGGCGGACACGGGCCTCCGTCTGGCCGACGTCCCCTTCGCGGACACTGTCTTGGTCTGCGACGTCTCCCAAGGCCAGCCTCGCCCCATCGTGCCCGTTACCTGGCAACGCCGCATCTTCGCCTCCCTCCACGACCTTTCCCACCCGGGCCGTAAAGCTTCCCAGAAGCTGGTGTCGGCGCGATTCGTCTGGCACGGCCTTCGACGGGATGTCCGCGATTGGACCAGCACCTGCACGGCCTGCCAACAGGCCAAGGTCCACCGACACACCCAGGCCCCGCTGGCACCTTTCACCGTGCCCGAACGGCGTTTCGACCACGTCAACGTGGACCTGGTGGGCCCCCTCCCCCCATCACGGGGTTTCACACACCTGCTCACCATGGTGGACAGGACCACCAGGTGGCCGGAGGCCGTTCCCCTCATCTCCACCACCACCGCCGATGTGGCGCAGGCTTTCATCGCCACCTGGGTCGCCTGTTTCGGCGCACCGGCGGACATCTCTTCGGACCGCGGGCCGCAGTTCACCTCCGAGCTGTGGGGCGCGGTCGCCCGCAACCTGGGGGTCAGGCTCCACCGTACCACGGCCTACCACCCCCAAGCCAACGGGTTGTGCGCGCGGTTCCACCGTTCCATGAAGGCCGTGCTCATGGCCGGCCTTCAGGATGGCGGCTGAACCGACCAGCTACCGTGGGTCCTTTTGGGCCTCTGCACGGCCCCCAAGGAGGACCTCTGGGCGTCCACCGCCAAGCTGGTCTACGGCCAGCCGCTACGCGTCCAGGGCGAATTCGTGCCCGACGCTACCAGTCCCTGGTCCACAGCTCGCCAGCGCTCGGACCTCCAGGAGACCGCCCGACGGTTTGCCCCCGTGCCAACGTCCCACGACGGTGACCCCCAGTCCTACGTCCCCCCAGCGCTTCGCACAGCGGAGTACGTTTTTGTGCATCATGACGCACACCGGGGGCCACCAGGCCGCCGTACGACGGACCCTTCCGGGTCCTGCGACGGGACGACAAGTCCTTCGTAATCGACGTCGGCGGCAGGTCGGACAGGATTTTGGTGGACCGCCTCAAGCCGGCGCACGTGGACATCGACCAACCACCTCGGTTGGCCCTTCCTCCGCGGCGAGGCCGCCCCCCGTCCACGGTGCCTCCCGCTCGACCACCCACCCCCACAATGGACCCCCCCCACGACCCTGCAGGGGTCGCTTCGGCCGGGTCATCAGGGCCCCCCTAAATTGACCCTGCCGGTGCAAGTCGATTCTGGGGGGGCGTGTGTAGCGGTTGCCGCTGAACATACACAATCGCCTTATAGTCCAGTCAAAGTAGGGCTGGACCTAGAACAAATTGCAAAAGAAGGTTTTTTGGCTTTAACTTGTTTATTAGGTCCCTCTGATGAACATATAAAAAGTCTCAAACTTTTGGACACCTGGAAAGTGGTTAATTTGCATAAATTCAAGATGGCCACCATCCAAAGCTTCAATTTACAGCTAACTTTTTTCTGGCTGCTCCTAGACCCTATAAATGTATTACAAACAAGTGGAATATGATATCAAAATACAGAATGAGGCATTGCAAATGTGATATGACGTCACCATGACGTAGTATGACGTCATTCAGAGGCAATGATGTCATTCATGATAGGAGTTCGTATTCACTTGGATCATCGGTGCTTGCATCAAAGTTGCTATTTTGACAGAGTCCTTTACATTCACCACATGCACTGGAACATTCAAGCTCATTCCGTTTGCAACTACAGCGTTGAGTGTCACAGTTGCCCTTACACTGACATCTGACCAATTTCAGTAGTGAATCAGGAGCCACTGGCGAATCCATCGTCTTCGGTTCAAGCTGTCCCTTCCGCAGACACCAGCCCCATTTCTCGGGGTCCACACTGTTCCCCATCCATTCCTGGACCTGACAATAAACTCGGAACGAGTGGTATTTGGCTGCATCGGTTGTTGGGGGAAGGCTTTGAACTTCAACGGTAGTTGAACTTTTTGCCACCTTGTTGCAAAACTTTGTCTTTCGCAGTCCGTAAAGGGTGTCATTTCCTTTTCCCCCGTACAAATAAACCAAGGCCTTTTCACCAGCTGATGATATCGCGTCTTTAGTTCCACTTTGGCAACAGAATGCTTCTATACATTTCAAGAAACCGTTCTCTTCCCTCACTTCCCTCACTTTCCTCAAGGCAGCCCTTTTACCAATACCATACAGTCGTGAGGTTGAGTCACATCCACAGAGTGCATGGACAACTGGCAGGACACGGCAGATGCTTTCACCCAGAGCTTCTGCTACAGAGTTAATATGCCAACATTTCCCACCGTCCTTGCTCGACTTGAAGTACAAATCATTCATCCCTCGTTCCGCATAATGACACAACAGCACCAACAAGTCTGTGTCCTCACCTATCACATATGTCACGGTTTCCCTTGCATGTTCAATTCCCTTCTTCGCAATCATGACATCTGCATCTGCTGGCGCATTGACACAGTCAATTCCATTTGCCTTGAATGTTTCACACAATAAGTCAATGAAGTTTTGCTTATTGTCCGAGTTTGACAAGAAGTTTTACTTTTTTGACCTAAGGGGCATGGTTGGAGTGAACATCACCTTTTGACCAAAGACTCCTTTTGATCGTCGATTGTGTGTCATGTCCTTGGTAGTAGGTCCTGATTTATAACCGTCGACTACAACCACCGGGTTGAGAAAGTTTTTGGAAACATGCTTCATGTACATGTTTGCAATGTCCTCAAATGTGTCACCCTTCTTCCATGGAATCCTTTGCAATAAGGAACCACCATCCAGAACATGGGTCACAGTCCTTTCTTCCTCAAATGATTCCAATGCCGACCTGGGAGCAACAGCAGCTATCTCATCTCCTAGCTGTGTTTTATTGGCTTCCCTGAGCCTCCCCCACTTATCGAACAGAGCAGTAGGGTAGCTAGACAACTCATACGCAAAGACCTCTTCAACACCTAACTCTCTGTTATTAGCAAAGATGAGGAGCCTCTGGAAAAGGAGCTGTGGGTCGATTGCTACTTTTTCAGCACTGATTGTAACCTTTTTACCCAACGACGCAACTTGATCTTTCTTCCTAAATGAAAAGTCAAAAGCATTGCTACCTTCCATCTTCTGCACAATGTTCATACCAACCTCATACAGTAAATGAGGATTGGCCGAGGCTGGTCCTGTCACACCGTTGGCAATATTCCTGAGTTCATTTGATTCTTGAAATGGATCATAATCCTTGAAGAATGCGAGAACCTTCTCTGTGTCCTTCCTATCTCGTTCACGCCTTGCTTCAGTCATTTCTTTGTGCTGCTCAGAGGTGTGGAAATGCTTCCCTGTGAGTTCTTGCATAACTTCACTCACCTCAGCGCAGGCTGGCATAGCAAGTAACCAGCGCAGGCGTTGCGTTTCCTCCATGCCCCTATCACGTGTCAATCCACCATTCGTTTTCAAAGAGCGCATCAAAACCTGCTCTATAACCAAGTCGCTTGGCAGTCCTGCCCACAGCCGATCACTTCGGCGGATCACAAATAGACCGGAGTTCAATTGGCAGAACATGTCTGGGTTGAGCTGCTCAAGTTCAATCATGTCTTGAATGTACACATGGGCTGACTTGGCATAATTGTTATGACCACACGCTGCAAAGTACGGCAACATCTCCTGGAGTGTTCTGAGGTACAGTAGGAAATCGCCCATTCTCAGTGCCCTCAGGAAGCGACGCAGCAAGTCAATCATGTCCATGTATTGAATCCATAGCTTTCCCATCTTATGCTCTGCTAAGGAGCTCTTCTCAGCTTTAAGTTTTTCACAAATTCTGTTGAAAACGTCTTTACTGCAGACTTCATCCGGTGAAACGTCTTCACGCAACAGCTTATCCAAAAGATCTGCAGCCTCCTGGAAGTCCTTGCATTCGTCACTTTCCTCATCTACCATTGAGAGGTTGAGACCGTATGCCCTGCCTAACACAATCGAACTCAAGGCTGTGTCAACCAAGAAGTGGCCTCTGATTGCTCGTGCATAGGCTTTCCCACTCAGCATTTGGGTCACAGCATTTTCAGCATATGTAAGTTCCAAAACCTCCTTAAGCCCAGATGCTTCCATAACATGGCCCATGCATCCCAAAAAGCTCATCACAGAGTGAAAGCCACCAAGGTTCAAAACAATGGGTTTCAGTTCGCTTCCTTCCTTCTCATGAACAATGATCGTCTTCGCTTTCCAATAAAGCGGTTGGTCGAATGTCAGCATTGGCGTCGTTCCTTGGCGATGGCTTTCCGCAGCAACGAAGTGAAGTGTTGAGTAAATACAACTCATGTCAGTAGGGTCCATGTCAATCATGGGCAAGAAATGGACGGATGATTTCCCTGGGTGTGGTCCATGGCACACACTCTGCATTAAGCCGGACCAGCCTGGTCGTTTTGGTCGAAGCAACCATGACGTTTTCCACAGTATGTCCAGATTTTCAAGCTTGTCAGATGCTGAAATGGGGTCAAGCTTTCTAAATTCGAGAGGCCCACCCTTCTTACGAACACTGCGGTAGTATTTGATTTCAATTTGAGCTGCCGTGAAGTTGTTTCCAGGTGACTGCAATCTTGGTATTGATGTTGTGTCTCTTACTCCAGGGGTGACAGCAACAATTATACCCATGCCATGGTATGTTCCTCGCCCATCAAGCGTACGCAAGTTGTGATCAACATTGTCTGCAACGAACTGTCCAAACCTGCCTGCAGTGGATATGTTGGTGCCCCTGAAATTGGCAGCACACTTCGAAAACCTCAAAACTTCTGCGTAAGGCAGACAGAAGCCGTGGCTGTGTAAACTGTCCACAACGAAGCGGGAACCAAAGTGCTGGTGCATTTAAACCGCCAATCCATACTGAATGGGTGCTACAATGGCCCTTGTTCTGGTAAGTTGCATGATACTTTGTCCAATTGATGCAACTTCAAGATCACATGACTTGCCACTGAACGTCTCTTGCAGAAATATACGAAGGGACTGCGGAACGTACGCCACATTCTTTTCCAGCGACCGGAGTTCAGAAGGATCTGGATAGAAATCTCTACAAGTATCAATGTTCTTTATATCTGCTTTGATCAACTGTGCCGCAGCCCTGACGATCTTTCTTTTTCCTGCTTCCTCATCATCAGTCTGTGGTGAGTCTTTGAATTGTTGCAAAATCTTTGCAGCAGTTTCTTTGACAGTTACAACATCGCTGCGTCCATGCACGTTACTAATAACCAGTTCATCTCCAAAATATGAAATCAGTTTCTGTTTCATGTACTTTACACTATACGCTTCAACATCAGGGCACAACTGGGACATTCTATCAACGACATCCACCACTGTAGTCTGTTCATCATCATTGCCACTGACTAGGTCCTCGATTGCGAGCAGAAATGCTTCCTCTCGTGACGCATCTACTTTGTGACCCTTGCGAGGAGGTTCACTGTCTGCGGAATCACGATATTTGGAGGGGATCTGCCTATGTGTCTGGAAATTTGAGCTGCACTGCTTGTGATATATTGTGTCAGCTGCTGGAAGATCGCGTGCAAAGTTAATTCGGCCTCTAACAGTCTCAGCCCACTCATCAGCCCTGGCATCACATGCAGAAAGTATTGTCCTTTGAAAGTTGAAGGTGCGTACTGGATACACTTCTTTTGAAGCATGCTTTGTGTCCAAATAGATTTTTCTACCACAAAAAAAGCAGTTCTCTGTAAAACAAAAGTGTGGTTCCTGAGAACGAAGAGCAGGTTTTTCAGGACGTTTCTTCTGCTTCCCAGGGATTCTATTTGGCTTCGTATTGACATGCATCTTTCGGCAATCAATGTGCACCGTTTGGCCCTCGGACACGGTAATTGACGGCGTTCCACGTTCAGTACTGGCCTTGTTGATAGTATCTGCTCCCTTCGCCCTCAGCTTGACTGTTTCTCCTTCGTCTAACGTGTTTGAGCAAATGCCGCAGGGATTATGCACCACCTCTTCTTCCATGGCTTCGGTAGATGTCGCACCATTAGACATGGTCCAATCTGTTGAAACAAGAAACAAGATGATGGGATTAGTATCGGCCTAGGCAAAATTGAAGCTTTGGACGGCGGCCATCTTGAATTTATGCAAATTAACCACTTTCCAGGTGTCCAAAAGTTTGAGACTTTTTATATGTTCATCAGAGGGACCTAATAAACAAGTTAAAGCAAAAAAACCTTATATTGCAATTTGTTTTAGGTCCTTGTTAAATGATTGCTAGATTTACTGGACTATTACACCTGCCGAGGATGCAACCACGGAGCGATCGCTGTGCCGGGCTCGCCCAGATCGCCCGGAGACGCTCAGTCTCGCCTTTCCCGGGCTCGCCCGGCCCGTCCTGGCGACACCCAGTCTCGCCGTTCCCGGGCATGTCCAGGCACGCCCGGCCCGTCCGGCGACACCCAGTCTCGCCGTTCCCGGGCATGTCCAGACTCGCCCAGGTCTACCGGACACGCCCAGTCACGCCTTTTAAGGGCAAACGCTCCGGCATGAGATATTCAAGTGCTTGTATATAATGCTGCCCGATAAACGGGCTTTTCAGTTTACCTGAGTTGATTTGATGCAATAAAGAAACTCGGACGAATTCCAGCTTTTTGTCGCGTCCATTCTTTTGATTCGAGTTGGAGCACAGCTCCTTCAACATCATTATAATACTTCTACCGAGGTTGATTGAAATCCATTCAGCTGTTCTCAAGTTATCACATCTTTATCTGACATGACATGTGACCTTGGACCTCGGGATCCCAAAATGTAATCAGTTAATCTTTAAATCATTATACATACCTGCATGAAGTTTGAATTAGATCCCTTTAGCCATTCTCAAGTTATAGGCCTATTAGACTTTGACCTTTGCCCTTTTGATCCCAAAATGTAATCAGTTAATCTTTAAAGCATTATACATACTGTTATAAGTTCAAGGAGGCAGAGATGAACATCCGAGTTTATTCAAACAACACCGTAACCGAACATGGAAGCATTCGGCTGCAGGGCCTCGTGGAGCAACTGACTCCTCGCACCCGGAAACGGAAACAGGTTTACATACCACGTCATGTGTAATACCAAAGGGTTTTGCAGAATCCAGAAAATACCTGTACAAAGTTTGAATTAGATCACTTCACCTGTTCTTAAGTTATGGACCTGCTAGTGAGGTACCCGTGCTACGCATGGGTGGGAGGCCGTAAGCAAACAGCCAATGCAGAAAGGGTGAATGCTAAAGCATGAAACCAATAAATTCCACTTTCCTGTAGCACCTTCAGTCGCACGTCAGACATGGACAGCAGGTTCGTGAAAGACTTCCAAGAAAAACGTCCCGTTTTAATGGTTCCATTCCCAGTCAATGGCGAATCTGCATATGGCGATCCGCGAATGTCAAGCTTAGAAAGTAGAGACCATCACGGTTCACGTCACGTGTTCATGTTTGTTTACAAATTGCATCCAATAATCTGGTGATCATTTCACATACTCAGCTGGTCCTACACTCGCCGCTCTGTGCACCTGGTTGAGTTCCATCAGGCTGCTCCCTCCTCTCGTCTCGGCAGGTACATTCTCGGGATGCACTGGTATTTGTAAAACATTTTGTGGATGGTAAGCAGTTTTCTTGTTTGATATCTAACTTGTTGATTTCTGATTGGGGCAGGTCTATTTTTCTGCAGCTATATTGTAACACTGGTACTGGAGCTGGTTTATGGTCTTGATTTTGTTTCTTGGGGAGAGGTATGTTTTCAGGATCAGCTTAGTTCTACGTGGGTATTCCTTGGCGATTGTTTTACACATTTGTTTGTGGCATATGTGGTGGCCCTCTTCTACTCCGAGGTATTTATGTGATGCTTTGTTTTCTAACTGCTGTATTGTTGTTTCAAGGTCAATTTTTATGTTGTCTGTTTTTGTTGGTTTACCTTGTACAAATGTGCACTTGGCACACTTGTCTAGTCCAAATTCCATTTGAATGTCCTCGGAAAACCGTTTTACTAGTTTCAGTTGTTCTGTCAATTTTTTGTCATTCAGCCAGAAGAGCTTTAAATGATTAATCATTAAAATTACCATTTATTTTTTTCTATGCGATAAAGTTTTGGTCTTTCTCTGAGTTTTATCAATTTCATCTCTCCTATTTTGTTGGTTCACTCTTCTTCCAGTCTATGCTGCTCTTCCTCATCTTCACCATCCTCCTCTCCCTCATTCTGCTGCTCTCCCTCGTCTTTCTGCCCATTTCCATTCTTCTCCCCTTTGTCTGTGTCTGATTCTCCTGGTCTTTGTCTCTGAACCGGTCTTGCCCCTCTTTCAGGGGGATACCGCCATTCTTTCTTTTTGCCACACTCTTTCTTTGCCGCCTTTGCTCAGGCTCTATGTCGGGGTTTGGTCCCCTATCTCCTTGCACAGCCAACACTTCCTCTCGTGCCATCTTGGCCAAATTCCTGCCATACAAAGTGTGTGTGTGTGTGTGTGTGTGTGTGTGTGTGTGTGTGTGTGTGTGTGTGTGTGTGTGTCACAGAGAATGTGCGTGATAGAATTGTCAGGAATAAAAATGAACAAAACAAGACGTGTGTGTGGTGTGTCTGGCAGTATATATATATTTTTTACCATCTCAGCTATTTTCATCAAATTTTCAACAAAATTTCATTATTGGAACATGAAGACAAATTAATAGTTTAGTAAAAGGGTCAAAAGTCAGCATTACTTAAAATCGTCATTACTCCCACCAGGGAGTAATGCATTCGATCGTGTCCGTGTGTGTGTGTTCGTGTGTTTGTGAACAATATATCTGGAAAAGTTCGAAACGGATTTGGATGAAAGTTGGTGGGATGATTGCCCTTGGGATAAGGAAGAATTGGTTAGTTTTTGGTGAAGCTCAGGATATTATTCCCGATCCAGGAATTTTTTGAAGGATTTTTTTTACCATTGGAAGATAGGGCTCATTTTTTTTTAACATTATCTTCTATATATTCTATATTTAACATTGTGATATGAAAATAGTTTTCATATTTGTTGTAAATGTAGTTTAAAGTCGTGGTTACGCGTTAGAGTGGTGTATTTTGTTCGCAGCGTCGTCTTCAAGGTTCTTTAAAACGTTTTTATAATAAAGACATATTCTGTCATTTTAAAACCACCAAAGTGTGTATTAGGTTTCCTCGTTTCATGAAATGTATCGTTTGATACGTATAATGCTTTAAAACTGTTTTTGTTTTAGTTTTTATTTTACCCCAGAAAAGACGTCAACCTCAGAAAAGACAAGAAACTCAGCGAATGTCAATCGCGGTGTCAGTATTTGATGAACTTATAAAGACTTAGGTGAGCTATAAGTGTGACCAGCATGTGCACGGGATTCTTCCCAGAAGAATGAGTGGTCGCATTAGCTTGTACGATTTAAAATGAGCGAGTTTTGTTTTGACGTTTGGGCCAGTTTTACATGTTGTATCCCTAAAGAATGAAACAAACGTTTTTCCTGGCTTACAATTTTATTTGAAGTCACGCATGCCTCAAAATACACTCACTTATATAGAATTGAATGCTGAATCCGAAAATGTAAGTGAAATTGCCTGTTTTTTTTACATTATCTTCTATATTTTCTAAAAATATATTTCTGTGCAGTGTGGGTCTTGTGTTGTCTTGTCTTGTGTTGTCACTGAACTACTCCCTCAAACTTTGGTGAAATCGTACTATTCCAACTTGACCCACGGCGGGAGTATGCGCTCTACTGAGTGGCGTTCTAGTTTTCATGCAATTTACCTGAAATTTAAATTTGCCATTTGAGTTTTGTCATCAAACTTTCAACAAAGCTTTATTAATATGAGGATATGGAGAAGATAATTAATAGTTTGGTCAAAGGGTCAAAGGTCAGCATCACACAAAATTGTCAATTTTCATGCAATTGACATAAAATTTTAAGAAATCGCATTTTGCATCATAGTTCACCAATTAAACGCTAGAATCCGATTTTTTAAATTTATTTATCAAAAAGTCAAGGTTGCATAAAAATGCTAATTTTCATCCGATTGACCTGAAACTTAAAGCATTTGCATGTTGGGTCACATAACTGGTTCTCCAATCAAAAGCTAAAAGCTGATTGTTTTTAGTTTTTTTGATCAAAAGGTGAAAGGTCAAGGGTGCATAAAAGCAACTTTGGGAAAACACCACAGTAAGCTATTTAATCACCTCAACATGGATTTCGCCCAAAGTGGAAAATCCCCATGGGGAAGGGATAAAATGAAGGTGCTCCATCGCCTGGCGCTTTGTCCCCTGATCACATTTGGTTGGGATTGTAAAAGCAACCGGCGAATGTATAGCGGTCAGACAGACATACAGATCACCAAGTGGCGTGTTGTAGTACAATTATGTTTGTGGGTCCTTTTTCTTTGGTCTTCAGTTGTTTGTCTGATTTCATCAGTTATTTACTTTATTCTGATGTTGAATTGGCATTTATGGGTTTTTGTGACTGCAATAATCTTTTTAAGTGAAACTTTATCATCTTTTGAAGCAATACTACAGGGCAAAAAGTATGTGGACACCCGAACATCACATACGTATGTGCTCGTCGAACATCTCATTCCAAAATCATGGGCATTAATATGGAGTTGGTGCCCCCATTGCTGCCATGACAGCCTCCACTCTTCTGGGAAGGCTTTCCACTCGATGTTGGAACATTGCTGCGGGAACTTGCTTCCATTCAGCCACAAGAGCATTTGTGAGGTCGGGCGATTAGGCCTGGCTCACAGTCGGCGTTCAAATTCATCGCAAAGATGTTCGATGGGGTTGAGGTCAGGTATCTGTGCAGGCCAGTCAAGTTCTTCCACACCGATCTTGACAAACCATTTCTGTATGGACCTCGCTTTGTGCACTGGGCCATTGTCATACTGAAACAGAAAAGGGCCTTCACCAAACTGTTGCCACAAAGTTGGAAGCACACAATCATCTACAATATCAGTGTATGCTGCAGTGTTAAGATTTCCCTTCACTGGAACTAAGGGGCCTAGCCCGAAGCATGAAAAACAGCTCCAGACCATTATTCCTCCTCCACCAAACTTCACAGTTGGCACTGTGCATTCAGGCAGGTAGCGTTCTCCAGGCATCTGCCAAACCCAGATTCATCCGTCGGACTGCCAGGTGGTGAAGCGTGATTCATCACTCCAGAGAATGCATTTCCACTGCTGCAGAGTCCAATGGCGGCGAGCTTTACACCACTCGAGCCGAAGCTTGGCATTGTGCATGGTGATCTTAGGCTTGTGTGCGGCTGCTCGGCCGTGGAAACCCACTTCATGAAGCTCCCAACAAACAGTTGTTGTGCTGATGTTGCTTCCAGAGGCAGGTTGGAACTCGTTAGTGAGTGTTGCAACCGAGGCCAGACGATTTTTACGCACTCCAGCACTCGGCGCTCCCATTCTGTGAGCTTGTGTGGCCTACCACTTCACAGCTGAGCTGTTGCTGCTCTGAGACGTTTCCATTTCACAATAACAGCACTTCCAGTTGACTGGGGCAGCTCTCGCAGGGCAGAAATTGACGAACTGACTTGTTGGAAAGGTGGCATCTCATGACGGTGCGACGTTTAAAGTCACTGAGCTCTTCAGTACGGCCCATTCGACGAACAATGTTTGTCTATGGAGATTGTGTGCCTGTTTACTTGATTATATATACCTGTCAGCAATGGGTGTGGCGGAAACAGCCGAATCCACTAATTAGAAAGGGTGTCAGCATACTTTTGGCCATGTCGTGTACTTCTTGACTCTTTAGATTCTCATGAAAACGTCTTTTTCTCCGTGTCCCCAACCCATGATGCGTGGAATATACTTCACAATAGAGGATGGGCTCCTCTGTGGATCAGCTTGCTTCTTTTAAATCCATAAGTGTGCCCATTGGCACATGAGATCAAATTCTCATTGTTCAGTCCTCACGGCCTTGTTGCGTACCTGCCTACTGTACTGCTTGAGCATTAGCTTGTCCGAAGCCCAGATGTACTTTGGTCAGGACGGAGAGTGCAAGGGGGTAGGGGTTATATTTTTATTTTATTTTTTTTGTCTGCAAGATCGAGGCTCGTGTAAGGGCTAACATGAATGACAAAAAAACAAACGGACACACAAGACAAAACAAAGGGAGCGGGAGACAACATGAGGCGAGAGGGGGAAGTGCACAAGCACATTTGAGAGCAGGGATATCGGGAGATATGTGGGAGTGAGAGGGCTTGGGGGGAGGAGGCGTGAGAAGGGGGGTGGGAGGTGGGAGAGGTAAAAAACACATGGACACAGCTAGGACTTCCAGGAAAAAAGAAATTCAGAAAATAATTTCAGAAAAGTTGATCTGGGGTGAATTAATGGGGGTAGAAAAGATCAAGGTTTTGGATGGGGGAAGATAAGCGATGGTGTTTTATATAAGATATGGAAGATAAGATAAAGTTATTATTATTGCCAAATGATACAACTGTTATTATTGTTTTTTCTGGAATTTATTTTGTAACAAGAATGCCATGCCCTGGAAGGACCGATTAAACTGCTCTATACACCTTCACATCGCACGCATTTAGAAACATGGGAATTAATCCCCGTTATTTGTAGTTAATTCGCCGAATCAACCCAAAATCATGATGATCATTTAGGTAAATCACATTCCACATTGGGATGGTCCAGTATTAATTCATACGTACTTTCTTCCAATGTTATCATTGTATTTGCGATTTATTTTCGAAGTGGAATGCCGTGGAATGGAAGGACTTATTAAACTGCTTTAACTACCTGAACGTAGAGTGCACTTAGAAACATGGGAATTGCTCTGAATTATTTGCAGTTAATGGGACGAATCACCTCATGAGATCACAATAATCATTTTGGTACATCACATTCTACATCAGAAAGGTCCAGTAGAACACTACAAAAACCAATAAACACACACACACACACACACACACACACACACACACACACACACACACACACACACACACACACACACACACACACTCCATGGAGAGTAAATTCTGTTCATCTTCAGTTTTGTCATAGTTTTGGGGCCAGGCGTTTTGTCTTCAGGTTTGTGCTATTGTGTAAAAAAACAGTCTCACAGTGCGGTTGATATATTCTCTCTTGCGTGAATTCTTTCATGTCTTTTCATTGCTGAGAGATGAACAAAACCCTTCTTGCAAACAGAACACTTGTTGGGCTTATCTCCTGTGTGTATTTTTCGATGTTGATGCAAATAGGATGAAGAAGCAAAATCCTTATTGCAAACAGAACACTTGTAGGGCTTCGCTCCTGTGTGTATTTTTTGATGTTGGTGCAAATTTGATGAAGAAGCAAAATCCTTCTTGCAAACAGAACACTTGTGTGGATTCTCTCCTCGATGTATTCTTTGATGTTGATGCAAATACGATGAAGAAGCAAAATCCTTCTCACAAACAGAACACTTGAATGGGTTTTCTCTAGTGTGCATTTTTTGCTGTTGATGCAAATACGATGAAGAAGCAAAACCCTTATTGCAAACAGAACACTTGTAGGGCTTCGCTCCTGTGTGTATTTTTTGATGTCGGTGCAAATTTGATGAAGAAGCAAAATCCTTCTTGCAAACAGAACACTTGTGTGGATTCTCTCCTCGATGTATTATTTGATGTTGATGCAAATACGATGAAGAAGCAAAATCCTTCTCACAAACAGAACACTTGAATGGGTTTTCTCTAGTGTGCATTTTTTGATGTTGATGCAAATACGATGAAGAAGCAAAACCCTTATTGCAAACAGAACACTTGTAGGGCTTCGCTCCTGTGTGTATTTTTTGATGTCGGTGCAAATTTGATGAAGAAGCAAAATCCTTCTTGCAAACAGAACACTTGTGTGGATTCTCTCCTCGATGTATTATTTGATGTCGATGCAAATACGATGAAGAAGCAAAATCCTTCTCACAAACAGAACACTTGAATGGGTTTTCTCCAGTGTGCATTTTTTGATGTTGATGCAAGTACGATGAAGAAGCAAAACCCTTATTGCAAACTGAACACTTGTAGGGCTTCTCTCCTGTGTGTATTTTTTCGATGTTTATGCAAATACGATGAAGAAGCAAAATCCTCATTGCAAACAGAACACTTGTAGGGCTTCTCTCCTGTTTGTATTTTTCGATGTTTATACAAATACCATGAAGAAGCAAAATCCTTATTGCAAACAGAACACTTGTATGGGTTTCCTCCAGTGTGCATTTTTTTATGTTGATGCAAGTGCGATGAAGAAGCAAAATCCTTATTGCAAACAGAAAACTTCAATGGTCTCTTAATTCCTTGGATATTCTTGAGAGAGTCTGTACAGCTTTTACAACTGCGGATGGAAGACACACTGTGAAATGCATCGTTGTTTTGAGAATTAGTGTGTGTCATGTGATGATTTAAAACTTCTGAGCAGAACAACTGGGAACAGTCGGAACAAGAAACCAGTTGCATTTGTTTCACTGGAAATACAAATAAAAAAAGCATTCAAAATTCACCAAAACATTAAAATGTTGCAGAATTGACAAGTATTTCACTCAGATTAGATTAAACATTTGACATATTTCTGTACTTCGCTCAATGGAGAAGCTCCATATCAAGGATTGAAAAATAGGCTCACCTGAAACGACTCCTGAAGCTCACCTGGATCAGGAGCAACAGTCACTTAAACCCCCCACAGACTCCCTCAACCCTGATATTTTTAATGCCATGAACAAACTTTGGTACATCACGGGCGATTAAGGTTGTGGGCAAGTTTAATCGAAATTGTGTGTGCAGTTTAGGAGAAGAGAGCAAAACCTATGTTGGGGTGGGGGTGGGGGGTCAACCCTACCCACCTACCCCCCATAGACCACCTCAATGAGCCCAGATTTTGATGTGGTCAATATACCCTCGTTAGGCATCAAATATGAAGCTTGTGGCCAAGTTTCATCAACATAGTGTGTTTGGTTCAAGCGACAATGACTGAAGTGTTTACAGACTGACTCACTCACTCACTTTTTTTCTCTTTTCTTTTTTGTATACAGAATCGAGGCTCGTGAAAGAGCTAACATTTATTTCACAAACAAATCAAACAGACAAACAAAATATATAAAAAGAGGGAGCGGAAGACAAGATGGGGAGAGAAGGGGAAGCACACAAACACAACATTTGAGAGCAGGGACATCTGGAGATGTGTGGGAGGGAGAGGGCTTGGGGGGAGGAGGCGTGGGAAGGTGGGGGGCGGGTGGGAGAAGTATAAAACACAAGGACACCGAGGACTTCCAGGACAGAAGTTGGCATTTCAAAAAAGGGGATTTGGGGTGAAATTAGCGGGGGTAGAAAAGATCAAGGTTTTGGATGGGGGACGATAAGAGATGGTGGTGAACAGCTGTTTTAAAGACCTGGAGGGAGGAGTGGGATTGAAGAGAGTGAGGGAGTTTGTTCCAGAGGCGGGCGAAAAGAGAAATGAAGGAGTGAAGGTGAGCAGAGAGTCTTGATTTTGGCAGTTTAACCATAAGAGGGTTGCAGGCAGATCTTGTGCGACCTGTAGGAATATTTGGGGGACAGAGCCCAGAGAGAGCTGGGGGGGCAAGGCCAGAGAGGAGTCGGTAGAAGACGGAAATACCACCAACCTGCCTGCGGTGAGTGAGTGAAAGGCCCTTGGAGTTAGCTTCATTGCGGGAGATTCCAATGATTCTGAATGCTTTGGTTTCAACAGCGTGAAGACGAGCTCGTTGTGAGGCAGGAGCACCAGCCCAGAGGGGAGAGCAGTATTCCATTGAGCTGCGGATGAAAGCCTTGTATGTGGTGAGGAGCTCAGGTGTGCCAAGGAAGGACTTCACACGACGGAGGATGCCCAGTCGGCGACTGGCTTTGGAGGCCAGATTTGAAATGTGGTTTTCCCAGGAAAGATCATGGCAGATAGTGAGACCCAAAAGCTTGAGTGACAGAACTTCTTGGTGAGGATTATTCAGAAAGTGGATGGGAGGGTTGTCCAGTCGGTCTTTTCGGAGAGACATCGGAAGAGTGTGAGATTTGTCAGGATTGAAAGACATGTTCCACTTGTTTGCCCAGTCTGTGATTTTGTCCAGGTCTGCAGAGAGTGAGGAGGCTGCAGACTGCCGATCTGAGGGATGAGGAATGGAGCGACAGAGAGTAGAGTCATCAGCAAAGAGATAGAGAGGATTTTCAAGAGAGTCAGAGAGATCATTGATGAAGACCAGAAAGAGCACAGGGAGCAGAATACTGCCTTGGGGAACTCCAGCCTGAACAGGAAGAGGAGATGAGAGAAACCCATTCAGGGCCACACGTTGACTAGGGAGAAAGTCCACCAGCCATGCGTGGAGATTTCCATGGATACCAAAGGAGGAGGGTTTGGTGAGCAGAGCGGGGTGCCAGACCGTATCGAAGGCACGTGATATGTCAAGGGAGACAGCTCGAATTTCCTGTTTGGCATTGAGGACCTCCATCCATTGTTGAGAAAGCAGAAGCAGCATGTCCAGAGTAGAGTGACCAGGTTTGAAACCAAATTGATGATCAGAGATCAAGCCATTGGAGAAGAGGAAAGATTTCATATCCGAAGCAATGATGGATTCCATGACTTTGCTGATAATTGGGAGAAGGCTGATTGGTCTGTAGTTGCTAGGATCTGTTTTGCACCTTTTTTGTGCAAAGCGGTGATGTTGGCTGATTTCCAAGCAGATGGCAGATGACCTTGAGCAAAAGAGAGGGTGAAGAGAACAGAGAGAGGGAGTGAAAAAGCGGAAGTACAGGATTTTAGGATCCGTGGGCTGATGCCGTCAGGTCCAGTTGCAGAATCAGAGTCGAGGGTTGACAGAAACTTTTCCACCTTGTCAGGAGGAAAGGACAGAGAGTCCAGGAGCAGCTGGGTGCGACTGGGTACGGTGGGTACAGAGAGGGATGGGTTTGAGACACAAGATTTAGAGGCAAACACAGAGTTGAGGCATTCAGCTTTTTCACGTGCGGAGTCAGCCGTGTAGCCGTTTGAGGTGAGGGAGAGGTTGGAGGGGGAACAAACACCAGAAACAGATTTAACCAGATGCCACCAGGATTTGGAAGAGGGAGACAGATAAGAGAGTTCGGTCTTGAGAACGGAGAGATATTGTTTCCTGGTTCTCCTGAAGGTGGACACACACTTGTTTCGGGCTTTGTGAAAGGAAATGAGATTTCCTTCCATTGGATTTGCTTTCCAGGAGACGAAGGCAAGTTGTTTCTGGGCAATAGCCTCACCACAAGATTCTGTGTACCATGGACGGGAGGAAGGGTATGACAACTGAAGACGAGATGGGATAAATCTGTGCATGAGAGAGAGCAACTTACTTTGGAAGAATTCCCAGGATGAGTTGATGTCAGATGGGAGAGCAGTCCAGATGAGTGATGGCTGCTTGAAGACCGTGCCAGTTGGCCTGAGTGAAATGCTAGACTCGTCGACGCTGAGGAGGCTCTCTGAGAATGGTCAGAGAGATGTCCACTTTAACAAGCACATGATCAGATGAGCCGATTGGAGCAGAAGAAGAGCAGCAGACATTTTCAGGGAAGTTAGTCATAACCAAGTCCAGAAGAGAAGATGCTCCGTTGACTGAGATCCGGGTCGGGAAATTGACAGATTGTGTCAGTCCCAGTGAGTCGCAGAAGTCCTTTGCTGAGGAGCCATGGCTGGTGAGAGAGGTACCCACACCCAGCCAACTGGCATGGTGACAATTGAAATCACCACATATGAGGAAGAGAGAGTTGGGATGGGTAGATAGAAGTTGGTCCATATTATCAGACAGCGAGATGCAGATTGAGTCATCACTGTTTGGTAGACGGTACAACACGCATATGAACAAAAGGTGGGAGCGAAGGGGAAGCCGTAGCCAAAGGTATTCCTGGGGGTGAGGTGGAGAGAGGGCAGTGCAGGGCGAGTGAGGAAGAGAGTTTTTTATAAAGATAGCAACCCCACCTCCAGGACGAGGCTCAGATCTATCATACCGGAGGAGGGAGTAACCTGGAAGAGATACTAATGAATCAGAGACATCATGAAGGAGGAAAGTTTCTGTTAAGCAGATTACATCTGGTTTGTCAGAAGCTACCTGTATGGAGAGATCAGTCAGGTTTGAACGAAGGCCCCGGATGTTTGAGGCCCATACCGTTAATGAAGAGGAAGGAGGAGCATCGGATACAGAACGGGGGGGGGGGGGGGAGGGGTCGGGTAAGATGTGGAAGAGGAGGAAGTGGTAGGGAGAGCTGTTGATAGTGTGTCAGAGATTACAGAAGAGTTACAAGAGAGGGAAGGATGAGGAGGACGAAAGGTTTGATCGTGATGGGATGAGGCACAGTGAGGGGTTGCTTGAGGGGGGGGGGGCAGAGGAAAGTAGAAGGTTGGGGGAATGGGGGAGGTGGATGTATGAGATAGAAGGGAGACGAAGTGGGGAGAAGGCAGCTTTGAGGAGGAGGTGGGAGGGGGGAGAATTTGGGAGGGATGGTTGGGGGGGGAGATTTGAAGGGGAGGGGTTGGGGGGGAGTTTTGAATGGGAGGGACAACGGGGGAGTTTAGGAGGGGAGGGGCAAGGGGGGAGTTTAGAAAGTGGATGATTAATGAAAGACGAACATTTATAACAATTTGGGTTTATTGTGATTTTCAAGTTAGCGATCCGTTTAAGAACGATGGAGGAGGGGTGGAATGAATGTGAATTTAGAGCATGTAGTGAGGGAGACGTATAAGAGATTGAATATTTTTTTGAAATCGAATGATTGGAGAGGAAATTGAAAAAAGCCTTTTAAATAGGAAGAACAACAGCGTGTTGTAATAAATCACTGAATAAAACACTGCAGGGGAAAGTTTAAACATATTGAAACAGAACCGTGAAGAACAATCTTATATTCACAAAGATACCAACGGGGAGAGGGAGCCGAGAGGGACAACCACGAGTCATGTGAACAGGGGAAAAGGTGGAATGCAAGGAGATAATGGGGGCGGGGCGAGACGGCGTACCTGGGCAGAAGCACAGGATGGGACAACTTCACACGTGGAGAATGGGAAATAAATGTTTTTTTTTTTTGTTTGTTTGGGGGGGGTGGGGGGGGGGGTTAAAACGTGAGACAAAGAGTAGATGTACGATGTACGATGAAGTTTGGGGGAGAAAGGGAAATCTAAAAACCTAGCAAAAACAGCAAAGGAAGAAACAAACTTCGACGGGGGACAGTGGAAGCCTGAGGCTGCAAGGCCGCATCACGCGCGGCAAACAGAAACGATTAATTTATGAAAGATCAACACCGAGAAACTTCCTAGGGACACACTAAAGGTTCACACACCGAAAGATAAATACAGTTTCGACAAAATACAATTGTGAACAATGACAGCTTTGGAAACGTGGAGAAAGTGTGCAGCTTCGAAAATCCCTGCCGTCGTCTCCAAGATCAATACTCTTAGCTACTCTTCGCTGCTCCATGTGATGGCAATTCTCTTCGCTACTCTCTCAACCAACATCATCCCTATCTTGTTTCGGACCTTTTTTAGACTAATTTGTCATCCCTACATTGCCTTATTAATTTAGCACGAATTTTTTTTATTCACTTTATAGCGTATATAACAATACCCTTGTTCGTGTGTCCACATTCCTGGAACAATCTTTCCCACCCTTGATTGAAGATCTGGCCTCACTCCACCCACCCACAATTTCATCCTGATAATCTTACGGCCGCCATTTTGGTGTTCACTGCGATGCTAAGCTAAAGACGCTTTTGAGCTGTCATATTCACAATCGCTGTGCACTCCCTATAGATTTTGCCTTCATTGAAAAACCTACCAAAGTGACTGGAGCAGAGATTAAACCCGTGTAATTAGAAAATTGTCAAAAGACATGATTTACTTTTTTAGATTTTCGATTCATAATATTCCATTTTTACAAAACACGTTGGTAAGAAAAACATCGTGTCTGAATTACTTCCAGCTGAGTCACAGAGATGCGTTTTCACTGTGCATGTGCAGTATCCCTCCGCACCAGCTTGGTGTAAGAAGATCAGTCAATGAACATGAGTGGCCATTGTGTAAAGCACAGCCAGAGTGTAAAGCGATATGTGTGGTATTGGCATTGCATATTTCATTATAAATCAAGCTGTGAGTGTTAGGTGTAAAACCCCATGTTGTGCATAATGAGTGCGAAGAGACACGCGAGTGTTTCACCAAACACACCTCATATCAAGAAGCAGTAACAGAGTAACTTTACC
Organism: Myxine glutinosa; assembly: GCF_964187855.1. Classification (NCBI taxonomy): domain Eukaryota; kingdom Metazoa; phylum Chordata; class Myxini; order Myxiniformes; family Myxinidae; genus Myxine; species Myxine glutinosa. The sequence continues at coordinate 71,181,915 of NC_136265.1, read as the reverse complement.
GGTGCAGCTAGACATTATAATAGAAGACATCAGTGTCGCGAAAGAGAAACGCAAGTTGGACCTACACATGGAATCGCTGCATCTACTGTGCATTCTTGTTAAGTTCTCCGAAAATGAAGCTCCTGCTTTACCAATCGGAAAACCAACGAGCACGAAAGTCAGGCACTGGGAGACTTGCAACGACAGATGGAACAATGAATGGAGCCAAATTCTTGAGGATAACCTGCTTGAGAGTGCAAAAGCCCTGAGTGTGTGGTGAAGATTTACGTTCCAACAGGACAATGACCCCAAGCATTCAGACAAAGCAACACTGGAATGGATTCAGAACAAGAACGTGAAAGTCCTTGAGTGGCCCAGCCAAAGCCCAGATGTCAATCCCATTGAGAATCTGTGGAAAGACTTGAACATTGCTGTTCACCGACGCTCCCCATTCAACTTGAAGAACGGGAGAAACTCCCCAAATCCAGATGTGCAAAGTTGAACTTTCCTCTTTGCAACTTTCTTTTTTTTCCTCCCTGAGGGTTTGCTTTCTGTATCTGTCTTGTCCCCCCCCTTGTGTTTTCTCCCATTCCTCATTCTTCCTCACTTCCCTTATCTTCAAAGTCTCTCTCTCAATTTGTCCATCAATCCTGATATTGTCCTCCTCTACTCTTGTTGTTGTTGGTTTGTTATGTTGTGTCCTATTCGAATTCCATTCTTTGTTCAAGCTTTTCCAGACGCCTCGACTGTAGAAAAAAAAAAATCACAGACACAATCCAGGAAATTATGTGGATTTTCACTGAAAATGCCACAACAAACGATCTCAGATGTTGAAGTTGATTCCATTCCACAACAAAATTCCATTCTCTATGGAATACTGCTCTCCCCTCTGGTCTGGTGCTCCTGCCTCACACCTAGCCCGTCTTCACGCTGTTGAAACCAAAGCATTCAGAATCATTGGAATCTCCCGCAATGAAGCTAACTCCAAGGGCCTTTCACTCACTCACCGCAGGCAGGTTGGTGGTCTTTCCGTCTTCTACCGACTCCTCTCTGGCCTTGCCCCCCCAGCCCTCTCTGGGCTCTGTCCCCCAAATATTCCTACAGGTCGCACAAGATCTGCCTGCAACCCTCTTATGGTTAAACTGCCAAAATCAAGACTTTCTGCTCACCTTCACTCCTTCATTCCTCTTTTCTCCCGCCTCTGGAACAAACTCCCTCACTCTCTTCAATCCCACTCTACCCTCCAGGTCTTTAAAACAGCTGTTCACCACCATCTCTTATCCTCCCCCATCCAAAACCTTGATCTTTTCTACCCCCGCTAATTTCGGTCCCCATGTGTTTTATACCTCTCGCCCCCCCCCCCCTCCCCTTCCCACGCCTCCTGCCCCCAAGCCCTCTCCCTCCCACACTTCTCCCTGCTCTCAAATGTTGTGGTTGTGTGCTTCCCCTTCTCTCCCCATCTTGGCTTCCGCTCCCTCTTTTGTATATTTTGTTTGTCTGGTTGATTTGTTTGTGAAATAAATGTTAGCTCTTTCACGAGCCTCGATTCAGTATACAAAAAAAAAAAAAAAAAAAAAAAAAAAGGAAGAGGTCCACACTTACTCCATTCTCGTGGAGGTCTTGAATGCAGATGTTGTATCACGTGATTAGATAATTATGATAAACTTGTCTTTCAAACTTGTCAAGTCCCAGTAATCTCAATTGGTTTGTTATTTACAATTTATTTCCGCCGAGTGAATTGGAGAAGGAAAGACTTTTAAACTTTAGATTCTTGTGTAAAGTGCACAAAGGTCTCTGGGGAATTTCAAATTGAACCAATATCCCTGTCTCGACATAAAAACAGATGAAGTGGGGAAACACTTTGAACGCATCCACAATTCAACAAGGATTGTAAATAAGTAATTTATTCAGGAAAATAAACAAAATAAGTAAAGAAAGTGTGATGCGAGCTCTCCGTAACTCGGCTTACCTTTGAGTAGCTGCGCAGCTTTGCTCGGCTGCGTGGGAGGAGAATCACAGGATTCCTGCTTTACATCCACATTGCTCAAAGCATCCTGGGAGGTCTGAAGAGAGTTACTCTGGAAGGTTTCCATCTTGACCAGAGGAGCTTCATCTGTAAACCATGTGACATCATTATATTACACAAACAAAAAGGATAAATGATTGAATCCAATGAAATAAATAAAAACGAAGGATTTTCAAAGACAATTTGGTCAAATCCCAAGAAATAATTGTCACAAAAATAAACGTCTCAAAAAGACATCTCAATTCATATGTGGTGACTTCAACTGTCATCATGCCAGCTGGTTGGGTGTGGGTTCCTGACCAGTCATGGCACCTCAGCAAAGGACTTCTGTGACTCACTGGGATTGACACAATCTGTCAATTTCCCGACCCGGATCTCAGCCAATGGAGTATCTTCTCTTCTAGACTTGGTTACGACAGACTTCACTGCTAATGTCTGCTGCTCTTCTTCTGCTCCAATCGGTTCTTCTGATCATGTGCTTGTCAAAGTGGACATCTCTCTGGCCATTCTCAGAGAGCCTCCTCAGCGTCGACGAGTCTGGCATTTCACTCAGGCCGACTGGGACGGTCTTCAAGCAGCCATCAATCGTCTGGATTGGTCTCCCATCTCCACTGCCTCTGACATCAATTCTTCCTGCGAATTCTTCCAAAGCAAACTGCTCTCTCTCATGCACAGATTTATCCCATCTCGTCTTCAGTTGTCTTACCCTTCCTCCCATCCATGGTACACTGAATCTTGTGGTGAGGCAGTTGCCCTGAAACAACTTGCCTTTGCCTCTTGGAAGGCTAATCCAACTGAAGACAATCTCAGTTCCTTCCACCAAACTCGGAACAAGTGTGTGTCTACCCTCAGGAGTGCCAGGAAGCACTATCTCTCCACACTCAAGAATGAACTCTCAAACCTGTCTCCTTCCTCCAAATCCTGGTGGCGTCTGGTCAAATCCGTTTCTGGTGTTTGTTCCCCCTCCATCCCCTCCCTTACCTCAAATGGCCACACAGTTGACATCGCACGTGACAAAGCCGAATGCCTCAACTCTGTGTTTGCCTCAAAATCTTGTGTCCCAAACCCATCTCTCTCTGTTCCCACCTTTCCCAGTCGAACCCAACTGCTCCTGGACTCTGTGTCCTTCTCTCCTGACAAGGTGGAGGAGTTTTTGTCTAACCTCGACTCTGATTCTGCAACTGGACCAGACGGCATCAGCCCACGGGTCCTAAAATCCTGCTCTGCCACTCTATCTCACCCTCTCTCTGCTCTTTTCACGCTATCTTTTGCTCAAGGTCATCTGCCAGCATCCTGGAAATCAGCAAACATTACCGCTTTACACAATGAAGGTGCAAAAACAGATCCTTGCAACTACATACCAATCAGCCTGCTCCCAGTTATCAGCAAAGTCATGGAATCCATCATTGCTTCGGATATGAAATCTTTCCTCTTCTCCAATGGCTTGATCTCTGACCATCAATTTGGTTTCAGACCAGGTCACTCTACACTGGACATGCTGCTTCTGCTGCCTCAACAATGGATGGAGGTCCTCAATGCCAAACAGGAAATCAGAGCTGTCTCCCTTGACATATCACATGCTTTCGATACGGTCTGGCACCCAGCTCTGCTCACCAAACTCTCCTCATATGGTATCCATGGAAATCTCCATACATGGCTTGCGGACTTCCTCTCTGGTCGTAGTCAACGTGTGGCCCTGAATGGATTTCTCTCATCTCCCCTTCCTGTTCAGGCTGGAGTTCCCCAAGGCAGTGTTCTGGGCCCTGTGCTTTTTCTGGTCTTTATCAATGATCTCTCCGACTCTCTGGAAAATCCTCTCTATCTCTTTGCTGATGACCACTCTCTGCCGCTCCATTCGTCTTCCCTCAGATCGGCAGTCTGCAGCCTCCTCACTCTCTGAAGACCTGGACAAAATCACAGACTGGTCAAACAAGTGGAACATGTCTTTCAATCCTGACAAATCTCACACTATTACAATGTCTCTCCGAAAAGATCGACTGGACAACCCTCCCATCTACTTTCTCAACAATCCTCTCCAAGAAGTTCTGTCGCTCAAGCTTTTGGGTCTCACTATCTGCCATGATCTTTCTTGGGAAAACCACATTTCCAAGCTGGCCTCCAAAGCCAGTCGCCGACTGGGCATCCTCCGTCGTGTGAAGTCCTTCCTCGGCACAGCTGAGCTCCTCACCACATACAAGGCTTTCATCCGCAGCTCAATGGAATACGGCTCTCCCCTCTGGGCTGGTGCTCCTGCCTCACACCTAGCTCGTCTTCACGCTGTTGAAACCAAAGCTTTCAGAATCATTGGAATCTCCCGCGATGAAGCTATCTCTGAGGGCCTTTCACTCACTCACCGCAGGCAGGTAGGTGGTCTTTCTGTCTTCTACCGACTCCTCTCCGGCCTTGCTCCCCCAGCTCTCGCTGTGCTCTGTCCCCCAAATATTCCTACAGGTCGCACAAGATCTGCCAGCAACCCTCTGATGGTTAAACTGCCGAAATCTCGGCTCTCTGCTCACCTTCACTCTTTCATTCCACTTTTCTCCCGCCTCTGGAACAAACTCCCTCACTCCCTTCAATCCCACTCCTCCCTCCAGGTCTTTAAAACAGCTGTTCACCACCATCTCTTATCTTCCCCCATACAAAACCTTGATCTTTTCTACCCCCACTAATTCACCCCAGATCCACCTTGTTTGAAATTCCAACTTCAAAGACTTAGGTGAGCTATAAGTGTGACCAGCATGTGCACGGGATTCTTCCCAGAAGAATGAGTGGTCGCATTAGCTTGTACGATTTAAAATGAGCGAGTTTTGTTTTGACGTTTGGGCCAGTTTTACATGTTGTATCCCTAAAGAATGAAACAAACGTTTTTCCTGGCTTACAATTTTATTTGAAGTCACGCATGCCTCAAAATACACTCACTTATATAGAATTGAATGCTGAATCCGAAAATGTAAGTGAAATTGCCTGTTTTTTTAACATTATCTTCTATATTTTCTAAAAATATATTTCTGTGCAGTGTGGGTCTTGTGTTGTCTTGTCTTGTGTTGTCACTGAACTACTCCCTCAAACTTTGGTGAAATCGTACTATTCCAACTTGACCCACGGCGGGAGTATGCGCTCTACTGAGTGGCGTTCTAGTTTTCATGCAATTTACCTGAAATTTAAATTTGCCATTTGAGTTTTGTCATCAAACTTTCAACAAAGCTTTATTAATATGAGGATATGGAGAAGATAATTAATAGTTTGGTCAAAGGGTCAAAGGTCAGCATCACACAAAATTGTCAATTTTCATGCAATTGACATAAAATTTTAAGAAATCGCATTTTGCATCATAGTTCACCAATTAAACGCTAGAATCCGATTTTTTAAATTTATTTATCAAAAAGTCAAGGTTGCATAAAAATGCTAATTTTCATCCGATTGACCTGAAACTTAAAGCATTTGCATGTTGGGTCACATAACTGGTTCTCCAATCAAAAGCTAAAAGCTGATTGTTTTTAGTTTTTTTGATCAAAAGGTGAAAGGTCAAGGGTGCATAAAAGCAACTTTGGGAAAACACCACAGTAAGCTATTTAATCACCTCAACATGGATTTCGCCCAAAGTGGAAAATCCCCATGGGGAAGGGATAAAATGAAGGTGCTCCATCGCCTGGCGCTTTGTCCCCTGATCACATTTGGTTGGGATTGTAAAAGCAACCGGCGAATGTATAGCGGTCAGACAGACATACAGATCACCAAGTTGCGTGTTGTAGTACAATTATGTTTGTGGGTCCTTTTTCTTTGGTCTTCAGTTGTTTGTCTGATTTCATCAGTTATTTACTTTATTCTGATGTTGAATTGGCATTTATGGGTTTTTGTGACTGCAATAATCTTTTAAAGTGAAACTTTATCATCTTTTGAAGCAATACTACAGGGCAAAAAGTATGTGGACACCCGAACATCACATACGTATGTGCTCGTCGAACATCTCATTCCAAAATCATGGGCATTAATATGGAGTTGGTGCCCCCATTGCTGCCATGACAGCCTCCACTCTTCTGGGAAGGCTTTCCACTCGATGTTGGAACATTGCTGCGGGAACTTGCTTCCATTCAGCCACAAGAGCATTTGTGAGGTCGGGCGATTAGGCCTGGCTCACAGTCGGCGTTCAAATTCATCGCAAAGATGTTCGATGGGGTTGAGGTCAGGTATCTGTGCAGGCCAGTCAAGTTCTTCCACACCGATCTTGACAAACCATTTCTGTATGGACCTCGCTTTGTGCACTGGGCCATTGTCATACTGAAACAGAAAAGGGCCTTCACCAAACTGTTGCCACAAAGTTGGAAGCACACAATCATCTACAATATCAGTGTATGCTGCAGTGTTAAGATTTCCCTTCACTGGAACTAAGGGGCCTAGCCCGAAGCATGAAAAACAGCTCCAGACCATTATTCCTCCTCCACCAAACTTCACAGTTGGCACTGTGCATTCAGGCAGGTAGCGTTCTCCAGGCATCTGCCAAACCCAGATTCATCCGTCGGACTGCCAGGTGGTGAAGCGTGATTCATCACTCCAGAGAATGCATTTCCACTGCTGCAGAGTCCAATGGCGGCGAGCTTTACACCACTCGAGCCGAAGCTTGGCATTGTGCATGGTGATCTTAGGCTTGTGTGCGGCTGCTCGGCCGTGGAAACCCACTTCATGAAGCTCCCAACAAACAGTTGTTGTGCTGATGTTGCTTCCAGAGGCAGGTTGGAACTCGTTAGTGAGTGTTGCAACCGAGGCCAGACGATTTTTACGCACTTCAGCACTCGGCGCTCCCATTCTGTGAGCTTGTGTGGCCTACCACTTCACAGCTGAGCTGTTGCTGCTCTGAGACGTTTCCATTTCACAATAACAGCACTTCCAGTTGACTGGGGCAGCTCTCGCAGGGCAGAAATTGACGAACTGACTTGTTGGAAAGGTGGCATCTCATGACGGTGCGACGTTTAAAGTCACTGAGCTCTTCAGTACGGCCCATTCGACGAACAATGTTTGTCTATGGAGATTGTGTGCCTGTTTACTTGATTATATATACCTGTCAGCAATGGGTGTGGCGGAAACAGCCGAATCCACTAATTAGAAAGGGTGTCAGCATACTTTTGGCCATGTCGTGTACTTCTTGACTCTTTAGATTCTCATGAAAACGTCTTTTTCTCCGTGTCCCCAACCCATGATGCGTGGAATATACTTCACAATAGAGGATGGGCTCCTCTGTGGATCAGCTTGCTTCTTTTAAATCCATAAGTGTGCCCATTGGCACATGAGATCAAATTCTCATTGTTCAGTCCTCACGGGCTTGTTGCGTACCTGCCTACTGTACTGCTTGAGCATTAGCTTGTCCGAAGCCCAGATGTACTTTGGTCAGGACGGAGAGTGCAAGGGGGTAGGGGTTATATTTTTATTTTATTTTTTTTGTCTGCAAGATCGAGGCTCGTGTAAGGGCTAACATGAATGACAAAAAAACAAACGGACACACAAGACAAAACAAAGGGAGCGGGAGACAACATGAGGCGAGAGGGGGAAGTGCACAAGCACATTTGAGAGCAGGGATATCGGGAGATATGTGGGAGTGAGAGGGCTTGGGGGGAGGAGGCGTGAGAAGGGGGGTGGGAGGTGGGAGAGGTAAAAAACACATGGACACAGCTAGGACTTCCAGGAAAAAAGAAATTCAGAAAATAATTTCAGAAAAGTTGATCTGGGGTGAATTAATGGGGGTAGAAAAGATCAAGGTTTTGGATGGGGGAAGATAAGCGATGGTGTTTTATATAAGATATGGAAGATAAGAGAAAGTTATTATTATTGCCAAATGATACAACTGTTATTATTGTTTTTTCTGGAATTTATTTTGTAACAAGAATGCCATGCCCTGGTAGGACCGATTAAACTGCTCTATACACCTTCACATCGCACGCATTTAGAAACATGGGAATTAATCCCCGTTATTTGTAGTTAATTCGCCGAATCAACCCAAAATCATGATGATCATTTAGGTAAATCACATTCCACATTGGGATGGTCCAGTATTAATTCATACGTACTTTCTTCCAATGTTATCATTGTATTTGCGATTTATTTTCGAAGTGGAATGCCGTGGAATGGAAGGACTTATTAAACTGCTTTAACTACCTGAACGTGGAGTGCACTTAGAAACATGGGAATTGCTCTGAATTATTTGCAGTTAATGGGACGAATCACCTCATGAGATCACAATAATCATTTTGGTACATCACATTCTACATCAGAAAGGTCCAGTAGAACACTACAAAAACCAATAAACACACACACACACACACACACACACACACACACACACACACACACACACACACACACACACACACACACTCCATGGAGAGTAAATTCTGTTCATCTTCAGTTTTGTCATAGTTTTGGGGCCAGGCGTTTTGTCTTCAGGTTTGTGCTATTGTGTAAAAAAACAGTCTCACAGTGCGGTTGATATATTCTCTCTTGCGTGAATTCTTTCATGTCTTTTCATTGCTGAGAGATGAACAAAACCCTTCTTGCAAACAGAACACTTGTAGGGCTTCGCTCCTGTGTGTATTTTTTGATGTTGGTGCAAATTTGATGAAGAAGCAAAATCCTTCTTGCAAACAGAACACTTGTGTGGATTCTCTCCTCGATGTATTCTTTGATGTTGATGCAAATACGATGAAGAAGCAAAACCCTTATTGCAAACTGAACACTTGTAGGGCTTCTCTCCCGTGTGTATTTTTCGATGTTTATGCAAATACGATGAAGAATCAAAATCCTTATTGCAAAAAGAACACTTGTAGGGCTTCTCTCCTGTGTGTAATTTTCGATGTTTATGCAAATACGATGAAGAAGCAAAATCCTCATTGCAAACAGAACACTTGTAGGGATTCTCTCCTGTGTGTAATTTTCGATGTTTATACAAATACCATGAAGAAGCAAAATCCTTATTGCAAACAGAAAACTTCAATGGTCTCTTAATTCCTTGGATATTCTTGAGAGAGTCTGTACAGCTTTTACAACTGCGGATGGAAGACACACTGTGAAATGCATCGTTGTTTTGAGAATCAGTGTGTGTCATGTGATGATTTAAAACTTCTGAGCAGAACAACTGGGAACAGTCGGAACAAGAAACCAGTTCCATTCGTTTCACTGGAAATACAAATAAAAAAAGCATTCAAAATTCACCAAAACATTAAAATGTTGCAGAATTGACAAGTATTTCACTCAGATTAGATTAAACATTTGACATATTTCTGTACTACGCTCAATGGAGAAGCTCCATATGAAGGATTGAAAAATAGGCTCACCTGAAAATAGGACCACGACTCCTGAAGCTCACATGGATCAGGAGCAACAGTCACTTAAACCCCCCATAGACTCCCTCAACCCTGATATTTTTGTGAGAGTGAGAGAGTGAGGAGGCTGCAGACTGCCAATCTGAGGGATGAGGAATGGAGCGACAGAGAGTAGAGTCATCAGCAAAGAGATAGAGAGGATTTTCAAGAGAGTCAGAGAGATCATTGATGAAGACCAGAAAAAGCACAGGGACCAGAATACTGCCTTGGGGAACTCCAGCCTGAAAAGGAAGAGGAGATGAGAAAAACCCATTCAGGGCCACACGTTGACTACGACTAGGGAGGAAGTCCGCCAGCCATGCGTGGAGATTTCCATGGATACCAAAGAAGGAGAGTTTGGTGAGCAGAGCGGGGTGCCAGACCGTATCGAAGGCACGTGATATGTCAAGGGAGACAGCTCTAATTTCCCGTTTGGCATTGAGGACCTCCATCCATTGTTGAGAAAGCAGAAGCATGTCCAGAGTAGAGTGACCAGGTCTGAAAGCAAATTGATGATCAGAGATCAAGCCATTGGAGAAGAGGAAAGATTTCATATCCAAAGCAATGATGGATTCCATGACTTTGCTGATAATTGGGAGAAGGCCGATTGGTCTGTAGTTGCTAGGATCTGTTTAGCACCTTTTTTGTGCAAAGCGGTGATGTTGGCTGATTTCCAAGCAGATGGCAGATTAGCTTGAGCAAAAGAGAGGGTGAAGAGAACAGAGAGAGGGAGTGAAAGAGCGGAAGAACCGGATTTTAGGACCCGTGGGCTGATGCCGTCAGGTCCAGTTGCAGAATCAGAGTCGAGGGTTGACAGAAACTTTTCCACCTTGTCAGGAGGAAAGGACAGAGAGTCCAGGAGCAGCTTGGTGCGACTGGGTATGGTGGGTACAGAGAGGGATGGGTTTGAGACACAAGATTTAGAGGCAAACACAGAGTTGAGGCATTCAGCTTTTTCACGTGCGGAGTCAGCCGTGTAGCCATTTGAGGTGAGGGGAGGATGGAGGGGGAACAAACACCAGAAACAGATTTGACCAGATGCCACCAGGATTTGGAAGACAGAGACAGATAAGAGAGTTCGGTCTTGAGAACGGAGAGATATTGTTTCCTGGATCTCCTGAGGGTGGACACACACTTGTTTCGGGCTTAGTGAAAGGAAATGAGATTTCCTTCCGTTGGATTTGCTTTCCAGGAGACGAAGGCAAGTTGTTTCTGGGCAATAGCCTTCTGGTTTTTTCATTCATAAGTTTTTCATAGGTTTCATTCATTTTCATTCATTCATAAGTATTTTCATTCCCACCTCAGTGTTTAAAGACCCCAAATACCCCTATCATCTCTCAGGAACTCATCCCATGTTTTCCTCGGACGGCTCCAGTTCTCCTTCCATTCACATTCATATTTATGCACCTCTTCACACAGCTGCCCTCCCCCATCCTTTCCATGTGTCTGAACCACCTCAACCTACCCCGATGCATCACCTCACGAATGCTCACAATACCTAACCGATTTATTAACTCCACATTTGGTTTCTTATGCTTCAGTGTCACATTACATGTCCATCTCACTAATCTCATTTCATTTCGTTCACACCTCCGTTCATCCTCCTTTTTGATCGCCCAGGTTTCACTGCCGTACAACATTGCACTACGACCGCAAGCAGTTAAAAGGTTCCCCTTGAGTTGGAGAAAGATCCCCCTTGATATCAATCGGGGAAACAACTCCCTAAACTTCCTGCAACCACTTCATCAATTTATCCATGAGAGGATTTGGTTAAATATTGATGGTGTGTATGTTATCCATGATCATATGGAGATTTATATGGTGATCATTGGTTAAACATCAAAACAAAAGCCGCCTTGTTTTAATACTTGTTTCAGTTGATTTTGCTGACGGGGCGGATATGTATGTGGAGTTCCTGAATAAGAAGGTTGCGGCAACCTGGATTTTGACGCTATTTTGTTTCCATCGAGCACAGCGTATGGAACATGCGCCCATTGTGCTTGAAGCGCAATGTGTTACTTTGATACCACACAAGACGGAGATTATATTCCTTAATGCTTTCTTGTCATTCTTCCAACTCGTCACTGATGTGTGCCTGATGTGAGGTGTGCAGAGTGTGTTCGTGGAAGAGATACACAGGTAGTGACTGAATGCAGAAATTTGAAAGAAGTGTAAAACAGAAATGGAGTCACACCAAAAAGACTACAGAATAGAAAAGATAACAATTGTGAGTGAAAAAAAAGAAAAAATAGCTTGGGAATATCGATTGATTGATTGTGTGCTCTGCCTGAAGCCAGGTCCGAGGCTGCTTGCCAAGGGTGATATTGGGCCGGAAGAGGAAGGGAAAAGGTGGTTGCATTGCATTCCAAGCAGTTAGTCAGGGCAGGAATTGTTCATTTGAGCAGGATGCTGGTGATAACTCACCTCTCTTGGTTTAAAATGAGAAAGAAGAAATTGCGAAAGAATAAAGAAGGAATAAAAGAAGGCCACATCAAAATGTACTAGGGCATGCCCGTACTATATCTATATCTAAAATTATATCCCCCCCCCCCCCTCTATTTACATGAAATGGTTTGGTCCAAAGCGAATGGCTTGCGAGTACGGTGACAATCCCCCCCCTCTATTTACATGAAATGGTTTGGTCCAAAGCGAACGGCTTGCGGAGTTTGGTAAAGAAATCGCCATAGCATGCACAAACGCGCAGGAAAGCGAAAGAATCGCAAATTAGTTTTAATTAGTTTTAAAACATCGTTTAACGCCAACATAGCGGCAACATAGTTTGCCAACGTGAAATAAATGAATACGCTCTCAAATGTGCCGTCCGAGGCAGAGTCTGTTCGCCACGTTCGGCACACGTGATAGCTCGCTGCTCTCTGATTGGTTGAATCGTTTTTTGGACATACAGTAGCTCCGTAACTACTTCTCCGATTAATATGAAACCTTGAAAAGGCACATCCTCGGGTCCCCAGCAATATACATGGCAAGTTTCAAGTATATCGGACCCGTGGTTGTCGAGAAACAGCGGTCACAGACAAACAAACATACAAACATACACACAGAGATTAGTGGAATTATAGATAGATATGACCCACAAGTGAAGGGGACATTTCTTTCCAACTCTTAATTTATTTTAACACAAGTACTGTGCCGCTGAAAACATGTGTGTGCATGTAATCCTTCACATGTGCGGAAAACATATATGTAACACATATGCATATGCAATCATTATTTTCTATTATCATTAAATATGCCATCATTTTGACACAACACAACCATATAATTCTCAAGAAGTCTACAGCGTTGTCCGATATACAAATAATGCAGGGTGTGAATATTGTTGTTCATGGTAAATTGGAACAAGATGGTGCAGACGGACCACGTGACCACAATTTCCCGTGTTGAAACCGCTTAACTGATAAAATATAGAATGATTGTAACCCAAGTGAAGTGAAGCCGCCGTGTCGCCATCTTGGGGAGCACAACTCGACTCACAAACTCGTTATGTAACAGGAACATTGTTGGTGTTTAACATCATATAACAGGAACATTGTGGGTCAAACCTTTGATAAACGAGAACTCATCAATGAACTCGGTCTCCACCTTCACCTTCACAATAAAATCTGAAAATAAAAACATCACATTCAAACTCAAGTTTAAGGAGCATTTCTAAAGAAAATCGTCATCACAAGAGATATTCAGAAAAAGCGAACTTTTCAATCCCATGAAAAATAAATATTTTTGAAACGACTTGGAAAAGTAAAACAACAAAGAGTTTTTACTTTCATAAAATGAAGGAAACAAACCAAACAATCTCTCTTGGTCAATATTGACAAACTAACAAAGGTACCCGGCATTGCCTTCCCCCTCCAGACTCCTCACACACTCCCAACAGACTCCCAACGGACTCCCACCACACTCCCTCCGGACTCCCACCACACTCCCTCCGGACTCCCACCACACTCCCTCCGGACTCCCACCACACTCCCTCCGGACTCCCACCACACTCCCTCCGGACTCCCACCACACTCCCTCCGGACTCCCACCACACTCCCTCCGGACTCCCACCACACTCCCTCCGGACTCCCACCACACTCCCTCCGGACTCCCACCACACTCCCTCCGGACTCCCACCACACTCCCTCCGGACTCCCACCACACTCCCTCCGGACTCCCACCACACTCCCTCCGGACTCCCACCACACTCCCTCTCGACTCCAACCACACTCCCTCCGGACTCCAACCACACTCCCTCCGGACTCCAACCACACTCCCTCCGGACTCCAACCACACTCCCTCCGGACTCCAACCACACTCCCTCCGGACTCCAACCACACTCCCTCCGGACTCCAACCACACTCCCTCCGGACTCCAACCACACTCCCTCCGGACTCCAACCACACTCCCTCCGGACTCCAACCACACTCCCTCCGGACTCCAACCACACTCCCTCCGGACTCCAACCACACTCCCTCCGGACTCCAACCACACTCCCTCCGGACTCCAACCACACTCCCTCCGGACTCCAACCACACTCCCTCCGGACTCCAACCACACTCCCTCCGGACTCCAACCACACTCCCTCCGGACTCCAACCACACTCCCTCCGGACTCCAACCACACTCCCTCCGGACTCCAACCACACTCCCTCCGGACTCCAACCACACTCCCTCCGGACTCCAACCACACTCCCTCCGGACTCCAACCACACTCCCTCCGGACTCCAACCACACTCCCTCCGGACTCCAACCACACTCCCTCCGGACTCCAACCACACTCCCTCCGGACTCCAACCACACTCCCTCCGGACTCCAACCACACTCCCTCCGGACTCCAACCACACTCCCTCCAGACTCCAACCACACTCCCTCCGGACTCCCAACACACTCCCTCCAGGACTCCAACCACACTCCCTCCGGACTCCAACCACACTCCCTCCAGACTCCAACCACACTCCCTCCGGACTCCCAACACACTCCCTCCAGGACTCCCACCACACTCCCTCCAGGACTCCCACCACACTCCCTCCGGACTCCCACCACACTCCCTCCAAACACACTTTAGTAGATCACAGGTGATGAAGGTTGTGGTCATTTTTCATCAAATCCTGTGCGTCGTTTCAGACAAGAAGTTCCGAGTTGCAGGTTCAGGTAAAAAAAAAAGGTTCCGTTTGAAAGATAATAATTAATTTAATAAAAAACACCGATTTTGAAAAAGAAGAAGATGCGATATTGATTTCTTCCCGTTGAGATTCGAGAGCAAAACGTTGTTTATTCTACCAAAGGTAAACGTTGTTTATTCTACCAAAGGTAAACGTTTATTCTACCAAAGGTAAACGTTGCTTATTCTACCAAAGGTAAACATTGTTTATTCTACCAAAGGTAAACGTTTATTCTACCAAAGGTAAACGTTGTTTATTCTACCAAAGGTAAACGTTGCTAATTCTACCAAAGGTAAACGTTGTTTATTCTACCAAAGGTAAACGTTGTTTGTTCTACCAAAGGAAAACGTTGTTTTTTTCCACTGAAGGGAAACGTTGTTTATTCTACCAAAGGTAAACGTTGTTTTTTTCCACTGAAGGGAAACGTTGTTTATTCTACCAAAGGTGAACGTTGTTTATTCTACCAAAGGTAAACGTTGTTTATTCTACCAAAGGTGAACGTTGTTTATTCTACCAAAGGTAAACGTTGTTTATTCTACCAAAGGTAAACGTTGGTTATTCCACAAAAGGTAAACGTTGTTTATTCTACCAAAGGTAAACGTTGTTTATTCGACAAAAGGTAAACGTTGTTTATTCTACCAAAGGTGAACGTTGTTTATTCTACCAAAGGTAAACGTTGTTTATTCTACCAAAGGTAAACGTTGTTTATTCTACCAAAGGTAAACGTTGTTTATTCTACCAAAGGTAAACGTTGTTTATTCTACCAAAGGTAAACGTTGGTTATTCTACCAATGGTAAACGTTGGTTATTCTACCAAAGGTAAACGTTGTTTATTCTACCAAAGGTAAAGGTTGTTTATTCTACCAAAGGTAAAGGTTGTTTATTCTACCAAAGGTAAACGTTGTTTATTCTACCAAAGGTAAAGGTTGTTTATTCTACCAAAGGTAAACGTTGTTTATTCTACCAAAGGTAAACGTTGTTTATTCTACCAAAGGTAAACGTTGTTTATTTTATCAAAGGTAAACGTTGTTTATTCTACCAAAGGTAAACGTTGTTTGTTCTACCAAAGGAAAACGTTGTTTTTTTCCACTGAAGGGAAACGTTGTTTATTCTACCAAAGGTAAACGTTGTTTTTTTCCACTGAAGGGAAACGTTGTTTATTCTACCAAAGGTGAACGTTATTTATTCTACCAAAGGTAAACGTTGTTTATTCTACCAAAGGTGAACGTTGTTTATTCTACCAAAGGTAAACGTTGTTTATTCTACCAAAGGTGAACGTTGTTTATTCTACCAAAGGTAAACGTTGTTTATTCTACCAAAGGTAAACGTTGGTTATTCGACTAAAGGTAAACGTTGTTTATTCGACAAAAGGTAAACGTTGTTTATTCTACCAAAGGTAAACGTTGGTTATTCTACCAATGGTAAACGTTGGTTATTCTACCAAAGGTAAACGTTGTTTATTCTACCAAAGGTAAAGGTTGTTTATTCTACCAAAGGTAAACGTTGTTTATTCTACCAAAGGTAAAGGTTGTTTATTCTACCAAAGGTAAAGGTTGTTTATTCTACCAAAGGTAAAGGTTGTTTATTCTACCAAAGGTAAAGGTTGTTTATTCTACCAAAGGTAAACGTTGTTTATTCTACCAAAGGTAAACGTTGTTTATTCTACCAAAGGTAAACGTTGTTTATTCTACCAAAGGTAAACGTTGTTTATTCTACCAAAGGTAAACGTTGTTTATTCTACCAAAGGTAAAGGTTGTTTATTCTACCAAAGGTAAACGTTGTTTATTCTACCAAAGGTAAACGTTGTTTATTCTACCAAAGGTAAACGTTGTTTATTCTATCAAAGGTAAACGTTGTTTATTCTACCAAAGGTAAACGTTGTTTATTCTACCAAAGGTAAACGTTGTTTATTCTTCCAAAGGTAAACGTTGTTTATTCTACCAAAGGTAAACGTTGTTTATTCTTCCAAAGGTAAACGTTGGTTATTCTACCAAAGGTAAACGTTGTTTATTCTACCAAAGGAAAACGTTGTTTATTCTATCAAAGGTAAACGTTGTTTATTCTACCAAAGGAAAACGTTGTTTATTCTACCAAAGGAAAACGTTGTTTATACTACCAAAGGTAAACGGTGGTTATTCTACCAAAGGTAAACGTTGGTTATTCTACCAAAGGTAAACGGTGGTTATTCTACCAAAGGTAAACGTTGGTTATTCTACCAAAGGTAAACGTTGTTTATTCTATCAAAGGTAAACGTTGTTTATTCTATCAAAGGTAAACGTTGTTTATTTTATCAAAGGTAAACGTTGTTTATTCTACCAAAGGAAAACGTTGTTTATTCTACCAAAGGAAAACGTTGTTTATTCTATCAAAGGTAAACGTTGTTTATTCTATCAAAGGTAAACGTTGTTTATTCTACCAAAGGAAAACGTTGTTTATTCTACCAAAGGAAAACGTTGTTTATTCTACCAAAGGAAAACGTTGTTTATTCTACCAAAGGAAAACGTTGTTTATTCTACCAAAGGAAAACGTTGTTTATACTACCAAAGGTAAACGTTGTTTATTCTACCAAAGGTAAACGTTGTTTATTATATCAAAGGTAAACGTTGTTTATTCTACCAAAGGTAAACGTTGTTTATTATATCAAAGGTAAACGTTGTTTATTCTACGAAAGGTAAACGTTGTTTATTCTATCAAAGGTAAACGTTGTTTATTCTACCAAAGGAAAACGTTGTTTATTCTACCAAAGGAAAACGTTGTTTATACTACCAAAGGTAAACGTTGGTTATTCTACCAAAGGTAAACGTTGGTTATTCTATCAAAGGTAAACGTTGTTTATTCTATCAAAGGTAAACGTTGTTTATTCTACCAAAGGTAAACGTTGTTTATTTTATCAAAGGTAAACGTTGTTTATTCTACCAAAGGTAAACGTTGTTTATTCTACCAAAGGTAAACGTTGTTTATTTTATCAAAGGTAAACGTTGTTTATTCTACGAAAGGTAAACGTTGGTTGTTCTACCAAAGGTAAACGTTGTTTATTCTATCAAAGGTAAACGTTGTTTATTCTACCAAAGGTAAACGTTGTTTATTCTACCAAAGGTAAACGTTGTTTATTTTACCAAAGGTAAACGTTGTTTATTCTACCAAAGGTAAACGTTGTTTATTCTACCAAAGGTAAACGTTGTTTATTTTACCAAAGGTAAACGTTGTTTATTCTACCAAAGGTAAACGTTGTTTATTCTATCAAAGGTAAACGTTGGTTATTCTACCAAAGGTAAACGTTGTTTATTCTACCAAAGGTAAACGTTGTTTATTCTATCAAAGGTAAACGTTGTTTATTCTATCAAAGGTAAACGTTGTTTATTCTACCAAAGGGAAACGTTGTTTATTCTACCAAAGGTAAACGTTGTTTATTCGACTAAAGGTAAACGTTGTTTATTCGACTAAAGGTAAACGTTGTTTATTCTTCCAAAGGTAAACGTTGTTTATTCTACCAAAGGTAAATGTTGTTTATTCTACCAAAGGAAAACGTTGTTTATTCTATCAAAGGTAAACGTTGTTTATTCTACCAAAGGAAAACGTTGTTTATTCTACCAAAGGTAAACGTTGGTTATTCTACCAAAGGTAAACGTTGTTTATTCTACCAAAGGAAAACGTTGTTTATTCTATCAAAGGTAAACGTTGTTTATTCTACCAAAGGTAAACGTTGTTTATTCTACCAAAGGTAAACGTTGGTTATTCTACCAAAGGTAAACGTTGTTTCTTCTACCAAAGGAAAACGTTGTTTATTCTACCAAAGGTAAACGTTGGTTATTCTACCAAAGGTAAACGTTGTTTATTCTACCAAAGGAAAACGTTGTTTATTCTATCAAAGGTAAACGTTGTTTATTCTACCAAAGGTAAACGTTGGTTATTCTACCAAAGGTAAACGTTGTTTATTCTACCAAAGGTAAACGTTGTTTATTCTACCAAAGGTAAACGTTGTTTATTCTATCAAAGGTAAACGTTGTTTATTCTACCAAAGGTAAACGTTGTTTATTCTATCAAAGGTAAACGTTGTTTATTCTACCAAAGGTAAACGTTGTTTATTCTATCAAAGGTAAACGTTGTTTATTCTACCAAAGGTAAACGTTGTTTTTTTTCTCCAAAAGGTAAACGTTGTTTATTCTCCCAAAGGTAAACATTGTTTATTCTTCCAAAGGTAAACGTTGTTTATTCTACCAAAGGTAAACGTTCTCGAAAGAGGCAGAAATTTTCTGTGGTAATATTTGTTAATAGTTTCAATAAATGTGCATGGAAGGAGAACACAAACAACAACAACAACAACAACAACGTGTGACAAAATATTCCTTTTCGCGCGTTTTACATCGTCAGTGATCGTCACAGATTGGATGTTATATTATGTTATGTTAGTGAAGTACAACATGGGTAATGATGAAACCTGGAAGTGAGGGGAGGCTCACCTATAATAAGTGATGATAGCAAAGACAGTTTTGTCGATTCCGAGAGAAGAAGAGGAAACGATCCCGAACTTCTCCTCAAAATCCTCCATGAACGAATCTGCTCTCAGGAATCAAAATGTCCGTTCGAGGTCCGATTACAACGAACGGGATCGATTCACCGGCTCAGGAGATCGATACGATATTGTCCGAGGGGACCCGATGAGATCGACACGATATTGTTTGGGGGAACCAGATCCGTGCATGATGTGATTCTGCATATAAATTATCTATTTAAATAGCACAGCACGGACCCCGCACGGGAACGAACAGTACGTACCGGGTCCACACTCCTCATTCCCGGAAGAACGTCCCGGACTGACCCCGTTTCCTCCATCTGAGCCGCTCCTCCATCCCGGGGGATTCGTTCTGTGCTCCATCATGGACACATCTCCCTTCATCGCGCACATGACGTGTGGTACAGTGTTATACAGTAGATGAGGTACAGTGTGACACAAAGTCCGTGTTCTCAATCGATCTCTGAAAATAGTTGATTAATCCATTCCAATCCGCAGATTCGTCACAAATCCAAAACTCGGTTAAAAATGATAAAATATATGAAATTCTGGATCGAACCAAACAAGGACCGTTTGTTATTAGAACTTTTAAAAGCGATCCTTGGTTATTTTACCGAACTAGAAATCATAATAAAGCTCATTTTGGAAACTTAACACGAAACATCGGTTTGTTCCGTCAGGCACCGTCTGGAAAGAGGGAGATGCGGAACGGATGGCTTGGTAAGGGATAGCAAGCTGCTTGTTCAGGGAAAATACCCGAGATATCCATGAACTGTGAGACCGAGGAAAGAGGTTGATACGGAACGGATGGCTTGGTAAGGGATAGCAAGCTGCTTGTTCAGGGAAAATACCCGAGATATCCATGAACTGGGAGAGCGAGGAAAGAGGTTGATGCGGAACGGATGGCTTGGTAAGGGATAGCAAGCTGCTTGTTCAGGGAAAATACCCGAGATATCCATGAACTGGGAGAGCGAGGAAAGAGGTTGATGCGGAACGGATGGCTTGGTAAGGGATAGCAAGCTGCTTGTTCAGGGAAAATACCCGAGATATCCATGAACTGGGAGAGCGAGGAAAGAGGTTGATGCGGAACGGATGGCTTGGTAAGGGATAGCAAGCTGCTTGTTCAGGGAAAATACCCGAGATATCCACGAACAACTGGGAGAGCGAGGAAAGAGCAGAGAGGAATAAAAAGAATTGGACAGACTGGAAATAGACAAAGAAAGGCCATTGGAGTGGATGAGGACGAGAAAACGTGGGAACAGGAATACTGCCCTGTAAACTGTAAAGGGTGTAGACTTGTAATACCCTCTCCCACCTGGAGTCGGCGCTGTACGATACACATTTGCATAGAGAATTGGCACAGCACCCACACTCCCCTCCCAAGTTTGGATGCAATCTCAGGTGAGAACTGTCGGAGAAGTCGTGTGACAAACACCGGTCCGTGAATTTTCGTCTGGATGAAGAAATTGTGTTTTTTCTCTTTTGTAGAAAAAATTATCTGATACTTCTTCTTCACCTTTCCGACTTTCTTTCTTTTCCTCATGTTCTGTCTGACTCTTTCCTTTCTTTTTCTGACTTTCAGTGGCTTTTTTCACACTGACGCACATCGAGAAGCCCAGGACGGGGACACTCACAGGACACCTGCAGATGGGAACTTTGTCGAATAGTCATAGAAAAAGGGAAATGAGGCAGAAAACTGGAGCAAGACGTTTATGGACACAATTATCAAAATGTGAAAAACAGATTTTTACAAAACAAAAATCACGATGAATTCAAACCATTTTCAACCATATTCCACGGAATGTTATATCCTTAAAATGTTGATCCCGTTTTTGTGTCGCAGAAATCAAAACACATCGGTGATCATAATCTGAGTTGTCAGGTTCATAAACAGTGCCACACAGCAGGAGTTTCCACAGTTCAAAACGATTGTCGTTGAAAGTTTAAACAAAAATGAACTGTCCATGTGAAAGTTGTGCACACGACCTCGGACAAATGTGGGACAATGTCAAAAGCTTTCTTGTCGTCGATGCAGGAGGTGGACAACGTAGTTCTTCACATTGTGCAATTTTCCATTATGGCCTTGCTCAGTAGTCGGTGGACAATTGGTCCACAACAACCTCTCTTACATCTCTTTTGTTCTGCCTCTAAACCTCCTTGCTGTGTTAGATGATGGTACATCGTTTCTGATGATCCCTGTAAGCAGTTTGTTTGGGGCTGGGAGGAATGTTATCGGACGGTATTTGTGGGGAAGTTGGGTTCGCTCCCATTTTGGGAAGAGAAAGGTGTTCCCTTCTATGAGCCACTCATCCACTCCCTTTTCCTCAAGAGGAGGGATCTGAAGTTCAGCGTGCCAAAAGGCCGCCGGTAGAACTGAGACTATCCCAGGAAGGAAATTAGCCTAACTCACTCAGAGGTTTGGGGAGAGCCCAGAGTAAAGAAGCGATACGTCTTCAAAAGACTCCAGCGTTTTTCATGCTCGGGAAACATGGAAAGGAAGCAATTCAATCAAGGAAGAGTTGGGCTAAATCGACGAAGAACCTAAGAATACCTTGGCCTCAGGAAGGGTCATTTGCGCTCGACGTAATCGAAGCGCTGTTCGTGGCTCTGGATTTTTTTAATTTTTTTTTGAATACAGAATCGAGGCTCATGAAAGAGCTAACATTTATCACACAAACAAATCAAACAGACAAACAAAAATATGTAAAAAGAGGGAGCAGTAGACAAGATGGGGATAGAAGGGGAAGCACACAAACACAACATTTGAGACCAGGGACATCGGAAGATGTGTTGGGGGGAGCGGCGTGGGAAGGGGGGGGGGGGGGTGGGAGAAGTATAAAACACAAGGACACCAAGGACTTCCAGGAATGAAGTTGGTATTTCAAAAAAGTGGAGTTGGGGTGAAATTAGTGGGGGTAGAAAAGATCAAGGTTTTGGATGGGGGAAGATAAGAGATGGTGGTGAACAGCTGTTTTGAAGACCTGGAGGGAGGAGTGGGATTGAAGAGAGTGAGGGAGTTTGTTCCAGAGGAAGAGGAATGAAGGAGTGAAGGTGAGCAGAGAGTTTTGATTTTGGCAGTTTCACCGTAAGAGGGTTGCAGGCAGATCTTGTGCGACCTGGAGGAATATTTGGGGGACAGAGCCCAGAGAGAGCTGGGGGGGGGGCAAGGCCAGAGAGGAGTCGGTAAAAGACAGAAAGACCACCACCGTGCCTGCGGTGAGTGAGTGAAAGGCCCTCGGAGTTAGCTTCATCGCGGGAGATTCCAATGATTCTGAACGCTTTGGTTTCAACAGCGTGAAGATGAGCTAGGTGTGAGGCAGGAGCACCAGCCCAGAGGGGAGAGCAGTATTCCATTGAGCTCCGGAGGAAAGCCTTGTATGTGGTGAGGAGCTCAGGTGTGCCAAGGAAGGACTTCGCACGACGGAGGATGCCCAGTCGGCGGCTAGCTTTGGAGGCCAGATTTGAAATGTGGTTTTCCCTGGAAAGATCATGGCAGATAGTGAGACCCAAAAGCTAGAGTGACAGAACTTCTTGGAGAGGATTATACAGAAAGTGGATGGGAGGGTTGTCCAGTCGGTCTTTTCGGAGAGATATCGTAAGAGTGTGAGATTTGTCAGGATTGAAAGACATGTTCCTCTTGTTTGCCCAGTCTGTGATTTTGTCCAGGTCTGCAGAGAGTGAGGAGGCTGCAGACTGCCGATCTGAGGGATGAGGAATGGAGCGACAAAGAGTAGTCATCAGCAAAGAGATAGAGAGGATTTTCAAGAGAGTCAGAGAGATCATTGATGAAGACCAGAAAAGGCACAGGGCCCAGAACACTGCCTTGGGGAACTCCAGCCTGAACAGGGATGGGAGATGAGAGAAACCCATTCAGGGCCACATGTTGACTACGACTCGAGAGGAAGTCCGCCAGCCATGCGTGGAGATTTCCATGGATACCAAAGGAGGAGAGTTTGGTGAGCAGAGCGGGGTGCTAGACTGTATCGAAGGCACGTGATATGTCAAGGGAGACAGCTCTAATTTCCTGTTTGGCATTGAGTACCTCCATCCATTGTTGAGAAAGCAGAAGCAGCATGTCCAGAGTGGAGTGACCTGGTCTGAAACCAAATTGATGATCAGAGATCAAGCCATTGGAGAAGAGGAAAGATTTCATATCTGAAGCAATGATAGATTCCATGACTTTGCTGATAATTGGGAGAAGGCTCATTGGTCTGTAGTTGCTAGAATCTGTTTTTGCACCTTTTTTGTGCAAGGCGGTGATGTTGGCAGATTTCCAAGCAGATGGCAGATGACCTTGAGCAAAGGAGAGGGTGAAGAGAACAGAGAGAGGGAGTGAAAGAGCGGAAGAACAGGATTTTAGGACCCGTGGGCTGATGCCATCAGAGATCGTCAGGATGAAGCAGAGAAAGAGAGAAAGATCAAAGTCGATTGGAAGGCTTTCGGATGGTGGAAGGATGAAGCAGTAAAACGGCAGAACATCACAAAACAGGCGAGTTTAGCGGGCGTCGTGTTGAAACTCAAGGGAGAGAAGGAAGAAGCGGCCCGGAGAACACGATGCAGGAGCTGAACAGGCAAATAACTCAGAAAATGATGGCGATGGTCCGTTGCGCAGAAATAGGACAGGCGATCACAAAGGGAAAGGGCGCCCCCACAGTTGGGGGCCAGGTAGACCAACAGGTGGGAAATGAAGGGCAGGACAGAGTAGGATACCTTCCTCCACAACATTCCTGCCACCACACCTCCTCTCCCAACCCCCCACATATCATACCACCCCCATACCTCTTCCCCCCCACCTCTCCCTCTGCTCCCACCTTCCCATACCCACACCCCCCCCCCCCACCCCTGGACCTCCTGGACTATCTCCCCGAATACCAGCCGCTGCCCTCCCAACTCACCCATACCCTGCCACCTCCTCCTCACCCCTCTCCACCCCCTCTTGGTGCATCACCCCTTCCACAGCCCCAACCCCTTCTACATCCCCAACAGTGCCAACAGCTCCCACCTCTCCCACAACCCCAACAGCCCCCACCCCTCCCACAGCCCCAACCCCTTCGACAACCCCACCAGCCCTGACAACCCCCACCTCTCCCACAGCCCCAACCCCTCCTCCAGCCCCAACCCCTCCAACAGCCCCAACCCCTTCAACAGCCCCAACACCCTCCACAGCCCCAACCACCCCAACACCTCTAACCACCCCAACCCCTCCGACAGCCCCAACCCCTCCGACAGCCCCAACCCCTCCAACAGCCCCAAACACTTCAACAGCCCCAAACCCCTCCACAGCCCCAACCACCCCAACACCTCCAACCACCCCAACACTTCCAACAGCCTCAACCCCTTCTGCAGCCCCAACAGCCCCCACCCCTATAACCCCCCTTTCAACAACCGCCTCTACAGTCCCCACATGCCTCCGTTGTCCCCTCGGCCTCCATGCTCACCCCTGTCCCCGCTCCCAGGGTGCAGCACCACCCAGGGGCCAAATGGTCTGTCTTTGACCCCCTGTCACCAACCGGGCCCACTAGTACCCCAAGGGGGCCTCAGGCCCCGGAACCAACCATAGGATGGTCACCTATTGTGGACTTGGGACAGGAAACTCGGCCCCTGTACCCACCACCGGGCCACTATGGGGGTTTTGACCACGCAACTTTGACCGAGGCATTCCATGCCGCAAAATCTATTCGAAAGCAGGTGAAAATGTTAGGTCTTGATGAAAGAAAGCAATCAAAGCTATCTTCAGTGGAAATGAATCCTGAAGAATCACACTTGGATATCTCGTATGAAAGTGCTGAGCAACGTTTCCCCCTTGACCTGTACAATTTTATGGCTTGGGTTATGTTTGAGGCAAGTGACGAATTGGATGCTGATGGGCGTGTTGTTCTTGAAAAGAAGCAGCATGAACGGGTTTTGAACCTTGCCCAGGATATTTGTGCTGCTTCTGCAAATGTGAAAACTCCGAAACAAGTAGGCATTGCTTTACACATAATGAAAAAGACGAGAAGTAAGGACACAGTTACTTTGCTAAATAGATTCGGTCATTGTGTAAGCTATACTGACGCCCAGAGATATATTTCACATTTTGCTTCGGAAACAGATGACCAGGTCGATTTGCAAGGTCACTTCATTCCTTACAACATTGCGAAGGGGCTTTTTACCCAATTTGCCATCGATAACCTTGATTTTCATGAAAATACTGTTGATGGAAAAACCACCCATGGGACAACACACATCATCTTTCAATATCCAAATCGTTCCACCGAACCAGTGAAGTCTTGTATCCCATGCCGCAGGAGTCGGTCTACATCTGTGAAGAGATCAGCTAGCTTAAAATCAAGGAAGAGTGGTGTTAGCCTTAAAGATCGTCAAGGAAGTCGCTCCCTTACTGGTATGAGACTTGTTCCTGGTCATGATGAAGAAAACGACAAAGCGTTTGAAGGGACTGAAAACCTCAGAGACATTTTCAAACTTTGCCAAGCAGGATCAACCAAATTGGTGGAACTGACACCTGAAATGAGTCCGATTTCATGGCAAACTTTGAATGAGGCCCTCATTGGTGAAAGGGAAAATGCCAAAGTAATTGGCTATGGACCATTCATTCCCCTCTCACCCACTAATCCTGATGTTGTACAGGAGTCTCTTGATTATTGCATGAATGTTTCAGAACACCTCGGACAGGATTATTGTATACTCACGTGTGATCAGGCAATCTATGAGATAGTACTTGCTTTAAAGAATAAGCATCCTGTAAAATACAATAAACTCATCATTCGGATGGGCGGCTTTCATATTGCTCAGAATTTTCTGGGAGCGATTGGGCACTTGATGAAGGGAACAGGATTGGAAGACATCCTTGTGGAAGCAGATGTTTGTTTACAAGGGACTGTCAACAAACTTATGGATGGTAAAGACTATTATCAAATGTTGCGGGCACATACTCTAGCCGAAAATGCCATTCACCTACTCCTTTGAGAAGCCTCTGAGGACTGGATGTTGCTGGAGGGCCATGACGTCGAGGACCTTTCTTCTTTCTCTGGAAAACTGGGTGTCTTCTGCGATGCTATCAACAATTTCAAGGTCCACACTAGTCCAGAGCAGGTTCAAAGGGCATGCAAAGAAGCTGAGGACGGTATGAGCTTGGTGAAAGCAAAGATGCTGGAATTTCTCAGGACTGATACTACCCCAACCACCAAACTGTGGCTGATGTACCTTGAAATGGTCAACATCCTGAGAAAATATGTACATGCCGAAAGAACTGGGAAGTGGAATCTCCACATCACAACAATTGAGCAAATGCTTCCATACTTAGTTGCTGCTGGTCATCACAATTGCTTCATTGGCGTATCGTCTGGTTTTGGTTAGGACTTTTGTTTTGACCATTTTTGCCTTTCTCAGTGTTCTATTATCACTATTTTCCTGTCAGTAACATCTACATATGCATGGCTGGTTTATTTGTGAGGATATGTTTGCCTTTATAGGCTGCAGTTAGCATTCAGAGCAAATACCAGTGACCATCATTTAACAATTAACGTATTAAAAATCAGGTTCATGTTATCAGTCAATAATGGTTAAATGCCAAACAAAGGGTTAAAAGAGACATTCAGAACTCAGAAAGTGATTAAAGCATCAAGATACCCTGATTGGATGTCCTTCCCTGCTTCAAAAGAATCTTTGTTTCATTATTCTGAAAATTCCAATTTTTAAAAACCATTTTCGCACATTTTGTCCCTGAAACAGAAGGGGTTAACACTGTAATGCTAATATATTTGTAAAGTTTCTTGATAATAAAAACTTCCTATATGGGTTCTCTAAAATACGAGTCGGTTTTCTTTTTACAAACTCTTTGCATTTTTTGATTTTAACCCTTTTATTGCACAGGTATCCCAGATTTTTACTTCCCCTTCAACTTCGTGACCTTTTGACCTCTGATGATGTCATCGATGACGTCATCAAAATTTGCATACCAACAATTTTTAGCCTGATGCAAGGCCTTTCCAATGATACCCAACACAAGTGGTTTTATTAACTAAAAATATATAATAAAGGCATTTTTATTTTACCTACCCCTAATTTTTGGCTATAATCAAATTGGGACGCAAGTTCAGATTCGAGCCCATACCGTGAGTTCGCAAGAAGATCGGCCGAGTTAAGAAGTCATTTCATATGCGCAATGTATATACCTACCCAAAAACACATAAGAAAAAAGTATACCATGTTTGACCACCTAAAACCTTAAATAGGCACATTTTTGCACTTTGGCTCCCCGACAACGAGGTGGGTTGACTCAGCGTATCATACTTCAGAAGTTGACAAAATGAGCATCACATGATTTGTATTGGGGGGGTGGGAGTGGGGAATTGCATCAGTAGCACTGAAAAAAAAACTATCCAAGGCACAATATCTGGTCCCTGGGGGTCTGGTCTCTGGGGGTGCTTTGGTTGCCAGGGCGATCGAGGGGCGGAGCACGGAACCCTGGGGGTGGAGATCCCGGAAGGTCCTTCTTTGTCAGACTTTGGCAAACACAAGCTGGTCTTTCTTGGAAGCGAATTTCATTGTCTGCTTTGCTCCTTTGCAGAGGGGACTGTCAGTACATGTAGAACCACTGATTTAATCACAAGAAAATGGAATACAGACAATTGAAACTTTTTATTTATAAACATTTGTAACTTGGTATACACCACTTGTTTTCAAAGTTTTTTTTGCATGGCTCCCATGCTGCATATTTCCTCATGGATATCCCCCATTCCCACCCCAATGCATGTTTGGACCATTAAGAAAACCTGTGTATTCACTTTTCTGCATTAAGATGTTGGGTTCTTCATCAACATACTGTATAAGGGAATCTCAGGATGGCTATTTCTCAGACATTTAAGAGGGCCTGAGTCATTGGGGTTTTAAGTTTG
Source organism: Myxine glutinosa (assembly GCF_964187855.1). Taxonomy (NCBI): domain Eukaryota; kingdom Metazoa; phylum Chordata; class Myxini; order Myxiniformes; family Myxinidae; genus Myxine; species Myxine glutinosa. The sequence goes on along the minus strand of NC_136265.1, from coordinate 71,153,993 downwards.
AGCCCCTGTCGTGTCGTTTAAATAACACCAGGTGGGTTGACTCAGCCCTGTCATCCTTCCGAGGTAGGCAAAAATGAGTATCCAGCTTACTGGTAACAGGGGGCACTGCATCAGCAGAACAGCCACACTTGCAGACAAATGATGCAACCAGCAGCCAGAGGCTGCATACAAAACAACTTTAAAAGATTTCCCAACTCATTTTCACTCCAAACGTCATTTATCATAGTACACCTGGGTACTGATGGACCAATGTGCAGATGCAAAGACCCTTGTGCCTCCAATCAAATTTTGACAAAATTTTGTATGTTATATCCTCCGCAATGGATCCTTTGAACCTGCTGCCAGTCCTGTAAAATCAACTAGCGACACAATCGGGGTGGACCACAAGTACGAGGTACGTCCAAGTGCAGCAAGTACAAAAATAAAATAAAGACCATGTACCACCAGAGCACAATGTCATATTTAATTTCTCTGGGAAAACAATGAAATATCTAATGCTGAAGAAGAAAAAACCCATCATCACATCTTTTGACACTTGTGCGTCTCAATCCCACAACAAAATATAATACACAATTACACCAACCTACACTACAAATCTACAACTCCCTCCCACATAGACATCTTCAGACAATTGTTACAAACTACAAAATATTGTTGCAGACGCGGTTTTGATGTTATTTTACCGAGCGGTTGGTATTACCGCGTCCGAACAGTTACTCCCTGATTAGAACCCGATTCCACCCGACGTTGACCAGATCGCACCACAGATATTCAATCGGGAAACCTCTAAAGCGACCGAAAGAGAATGAAAAGAGAAGAAGACAGAGTACGGAGGAAGAACAGATTTATTATACACACACAAGCAATGGATGGAAGAGCGACCAAAATTATTTACAAGCAATGGATGGAAAAAACAGTCACACAGTGCATCGTTAGCTTATTCTACTCAATTTACTTAACCCCAAGACAACGAGTAGGACAGGACGTTCACACTTACACAGGGGATATTGCAGGCAGGTAGGGCTTGAGGTGGATTGCTTGAGAGGGAGGCAAGGTCGGAGGCAGCAGCTCTCAATTCCTCGCGGTTTTGGCGGGAAAACCCTCCGTCGCGTATCCGCTGCTGTAGACGTCACGCGCTGGTTCGGCACACCTGCTCCTCTTCTTCTGGTGGAGCCGTCTCCCTCCTTTCAGCGCGTCTCTCCAAAGCTGGTTTCCTTTCCGAGTACCTCTCCTCTTTGGCTTGGAGCGTTTCGCATCTCACCGCTCCTCTTGGTGCCGCCTCTTCGCTCCTCTCCCAGGTCATCTCCTAAAGCAGTCCCTTACAGTCGCTTTTATAACTCGGGGCGGAATCAAGCCGCCGGCTGTGAGGGCACGCCTACCGGTTCGCTCACCGCGGTGCTGATTGGCCATGCGACCCTCTGGCTCACTCCTCCCCTCTATGACGAGGTGGAGACACGCCTTTCTTCTCCGAGATTAGCACATGGGCAATGGCGGCTTGCGGGATTGAACACAACTCCCACCCTTTTGAAAGGAACTTTGGAGAGCGGAGATGTTTGGGGAAATTGCAAGGGCCTACTCTTATTTTGTTTGATACAATGCAAAGTCAATCTAGTGGGAAACACAGATTTAGCCTACATGGAATAAGGAAATACACTATTTAAAAAGATATATCGTGACCTGCGTGTAAGTTTCATGGAATTAACTAGGAGGACGGCTGCGACCATTATTTACATTACGAGGATGTCACACATAACAAAACCATACTTTTGTAACGTTCACATTGTAACGTTTTCACATTCGTTACACTTCCTCCAAAATTGTTACACTTCTCAAAAAAACCGTTACACTTCTCAAAACCGTTACAATATGTTGCGATTGCAATCCGTAAGTTGCGGCCCAATAGTTATTTCCTTCGTAAATTATGCACACTGCCGTTACCTTGCAACCCAAAGATTATTGCGGCAGAGTTTCCTAGTCTGCTCATGCATAAATGCCGATTGCCAAACAAGTTTGCTTTCTTTGAAAAACGTTGTTACCAGTGCAATACCCCAGAGACAATGTCGCTTCCTCACGTTGAAGTCATTGGAATCGCTTCAGCCATCATTGTGCGAGACTGCCTGAAGAAAGAAAAATAAAAGTCCAATTTGGCTGTTTTGCGATCTCCCGACTTGGTACTTTAGCGATGTTTTCTGGCATCATTATCAGTCTTGTCGTCATGAAAAGGCTTGAGAATAAAAAGTATGACTTTTAAATGCGTATGACTTTACTCTGGAGCAGACTTTTCATGGCATCATTTTGTACGCATTTGATGGGGTGGCCATTTTTTCTTTACATGCCATCCCCTCCATATAGAGGACTGCCATACCATTTCTCTTTCACATTATTTCATGTATCGGGTATGCCTACACATATAGATTTGTATCATTTCGCTTTCATTTTTAGACCATATAAACTTCCAATACACACTACATACGGAGGGGAATAAACATAAACTTGGTGGGTACTGATGTTGAAGCTGAAAAAACATTTTTTTACAAGTGCATTATTGTGCAATCAACACAGAATCTGTAAAACTTCAAGGAATCAAGGAAAGATTTAATGCTCACAATTCTTATTCCTGACCGTTTGTGAATATCTTGCTTGCATCAATAACAAAATGGTCATCCAGTGGTCCAATAAGTAGAACATGAGCTTTCCTTTTTGAAGATGTCAGGTTGAACAGCATTCGTGTAACATCTCCTTGGTACTTTAAATTAAACAATGCAATATCAATCTCGAGAGACTATATAATCTTGCAAATGAGTGGGGTCAGAGGTGGCAGAGATGCAAATATCACAAGTACTACGATACAATATCGCAAAGAAAAAAAACGATACATTTTTTTATAATAAAATTTTCCTCCAAAGATGCTGCTGTACTGCAGTGGTACATTTGCGCTGGAGGTGAAAGAGTGGCATATCCGCAAAATAAGGGGTACATTGAAGAGAAGTACCAAACATTTGCCTCCCGACATGTGTGAGCACAAAAAGGCGACTGACTTAGCAAAAGCAATGGTAGAACACAAATATACACCTTGAATGTTCCTCCAATATCAATTTGTGCACTCAGCATTGGACAAAGTCACAACATATCCAGAAGGACAATCTATGACCTGAGTGAGGTGCGACCTATTCTGAGGTGCATTCCTGATTTATTTAGTTATTTTTCACAGGTAAATGTATCTAACCAGTCATGAGTGAATGACACTATTTTACAATCACTATATTGTATTTAAAATTTCTGACCCAATGGTAAAGTTATGCCTCAGGGTACAAACAATAAGTGAAAAGCTTCTTCCAACACAAGCTGGTGAGTATATGCTTCAAAGATCATCTTCCCAAAGGTTTCAACACGACGGAGGTGGAGAAGATGTAGTAGAAGAAGAAATAAAATCCCGCCAAAATCAAGATGAACACTAATCCAATTGTTGGGTAGTCCTGCATGAAGGGAAAGATGGAGACGTGTCAGTCGCACCATAGAAAATCACTTTTGTTACTGCGGAAAACAACTTAATAATGGCTGGTTGGTGGTACACACCGCTCTGAAAGGAAAAGTTTCACAATCATTTTTGAAGGAGCAATGGTCAATGGTGAAAGTTACTTTGTGATGTTGCAGAATACCTTTGTTACTCAACTACGGAGATTGAATCTTTCACATATCATCTTTTACCAGCAAGACGGTGCTCCCTGCCATGATGCTTGAAATGTGCGATAGTTCTTGAAGGAAGCTTTCCCAGACAAGTGGATAGGTAGAGGTGTGTGGAAGTGAAAAATTAATTATTTGCGTACTTAATTTGTGAACCGAGTGATTTTCTTGAGCCTCAACTGCTTGATTGAGCTTCATTAATATATGTAGTTCTGTTTAAATCGTGTTCTATACAAGCTACCAGTTATAACTATTCTCTTTAGTAACTGGGAGTTCAGAAACGTCATAAATCTTTCTCAGCTGCAGGCAAACTCGTGTGCAGGTTTCCTTTGGCAACCTGCCTGCACGAGTCGTGAGTTTCTTTATCGGCTTTGACTATTACATTCGCAATTAGAGTGACAAAACCGAACGAATAATTTGCTTTCAATTAAATGTCTGTATAACAAATAAATATACTCTTTATATAACATATATGTATGTAGGGCTCGGGAGAAATTAATAGCCAATCATTGAGGATGGTGGTTCTGAAATAATTTGGTCCAGGTGATCACTTGGCATTTTTCAGATTCAAAATGCACATTAGACTAAAATGCAATTTTATAATTCGGAATTTTATTAAAAATGCGAATTTTCTTGTGCTAGTCCATTGCTGTGCAAAGTTCAAAGTGTGTTTGTGTGATGGACTTTTTAACACCTTGGAATATACAATATTGATTGCAGTAGATCTAACTCCAGCAGACTGCACATTCAAGTGGAAATATCAACTTATGATTAATTTAAATGCAAAAATGTGATGGAAATGTTCAACAACTTTGATCCACGCCTAAGGCCAGTTGGACATGCTAGTCGAGTCCGTAGGCCTTCCAGCACACCATAAACAATGAGCAATGCAGGAAGTACAAGGAGGCAGCATATATGAGCCTGGGCCCGTATTCATAAACGTACTTAAGTCTAAGTACAACACTTAAGTACCTCCTAACTTAGGTTTTACGAACAAGTGGTATTCAATATGCTGCTCACCTAATGTATTACACTGAACTCCATGCTTATATTTGAGAGACCTCCAGGGGTCTTAAGTGAACGTAAGTTGGCCACACACTGTATATTCTGTCCACTTTCGACCAGACAGCGAAGAGGAATTGGCTGCATTGCTTCTGATAGCACAAGAACGGCTGGTTCGACGGCGTGCAATTCGTCGAGAACGAGTATTTCGTGACCGACTTCATCGCCAGATGAGTACGATGATGTCAAACTTCACCAACGATACCGCCTTGACCGGCAAACGATTTTGGATGTTATTGATGTTATTGGTGATAATCTTGATCCATTGACATTGCGAAACCACGCATTGCCAAGGGAACTTAAGGTTTTGGCAAGTTCTTTTCTGTACAAGTTCTTTTCTGTACAAGTTCTTTTCTGTACAAGTTCTTTTCTGTACGTGCGGTATTCATCCTTCATAACTGAGCACATGTTCTGCCATTTTTTCTGGTAGTCCTCGTCACTCCTTACCGTGGTAGGATTTCTTCTATTCATGGCCTCCGTTATCTTAACCCATGCCGTGTGTGTGTGTGTGTGTGTGTGTGTGTGTGTGTGTGTGTGTGTGTGTGTGTGTGTGTGTGTGTGTGTGTGTGTGTGTGTGAGAATGTGCGTGATAGAATTGTCAGGAATAAAAATGAACAAAACAAGACGTGTGTGTGGTTTGTGTCTGGCAGTCTTTTTTTTTTTTTACCATCTCAGCTATTTTCATCAAATTTTCAACAAAACTTCATTATTTGAACATGAAGACAAATTAATAGTTTAGTAAAAGGGTCAAAAGCCAGCATTACTTAAAATAGTCATTTTTCATGCAATTTACCTGAAATTTAAATTTGCCATTTGAGTTTTGTCATCAAATTTTCAACAAAGCTTTATTATGAGAATATGGAGAAGATAATTAATCGTTTGGTCAAAGGGTCAAAATCACACAAAATTGTCAATTTTCATGCAATTGACATGAAATTTTAAGAAATCGCATTTTGCATCACTGATATTGTTCACCAATTAAACGCTAGAAGCCGATTTTTTTTTTTTTTAAATCAAAAAGTCAAGGTTGCATAAAAATACTAATTTTTGTCCGATTGACCTGAAATTTAAAGCATTTGCGTGTTGGGTCACATAACTGGTTCTCCAATCAAAAGCTAAAAGCTGATTGTTTTTTGTTTTTTTGATCAAAAGGTGAAAGGTCAAGGGTGCATAAAAGCAACTTTGGGAAAACACCACAGTAAGCTATTTAATCACCTCAACATGGATTTCGCCCAAAGTGGAAAATCCCCATCGGGAAGGGATAAAATGAAGGTGCTCCATCACGTGGCGCTTTGTCCCCTGATCACATTTGGTTGGGATTGTAAAAGTAACCGCCGAATGTATAGCGGTCAGACAGACATACAGATTACCAAGTTGCGTGTTGAAGTACAATTATGTTTATGGGTCATTTTTCTTTGGTCTTCAGTTGTTTGTTGTCTGATTTCATCAGTTATTTACTTTATTCTGATGTTGAATTGGCATTTATGGGTTTTTGTGACTGCAATAATCTTTTTAAGTGAAGCTTTATCATCTTTTGATGATACACTACAGGGTAAAAAGTATGTGTACACCCGAACATCACATACGTATGTGCTCGTCGAACATCTCATTCCAAAATCATGGGCATTAATATGGAGTTGGTCCCCCCTTTGCTGCCATAACAGCCTCCATTCTTCTGGGAAGGCTTTCCACTCGATGTTGGAACATTGCTGCGGGGACTTGCTTCCATTCAGCCACAAGAGCATTAGTGAGGTCGGGCACTAATGTTGGGCGATTTGGCCTGGCTCACAGTCGGCGTTCCAATTCATCCCAAAGATGTTCGATGGGGTTGAGGTCAGGTATCTGTGCAGGCCAGTCAAGTTCTTCGACACCAATCTTGACAAACCATTTCTGTATGGACCTCGCTTTGTGCACTGGGCCATTGTCATGCTGAAACAGGAAAGGGCCTTCCCCAAACTGTTGCCACAAAGTTGGAAGCACATAATCGTCTACAATATCAGTGTATGCTGCAGCGTTAAGATTTCCCTTCACTGGAACTAAGGGGCCTAGCACGAACCATGAAAAACAACCCCAGACCATTATTCCTGCTCCACAAAACTTCACAGTTGGCACTGTGCATTCAGGCAGGTAGCGTTCTCCAGGCATCTGCCAAACCCAGATTCATCCGTCGGACTGCCAAGTGGTTAAGCATGATTCATCACTCCAGAGAACGCGTTTCCACTGCTCTAGAGTCCAATGGCGGCGAGCTTTACACCACTCGAGCCGAAGCTTGGCATTGCACATGGTGATCTTAGGCTTGTGTGCGGCTGCTCGGTCATGGAAACCCACTTCATGAAGCTCCCAACAAACAGTTGTTGTGCTGACGTTGCTTCCAGAGGCAGTTTGGAACTCGTTAGTGAGTGTTGCAACCGAGGAGACGATTTTTACGCGCTTCAGCACTCGGCGCCCCCATTCTGTCAGCTTGTGTTGCCTACCACTTCACAGCTGAGCTGTTGCTGCTCCGAGATGTTTCCTCTTCACAATAACAGCACTTACATTTGACTGGGGCAGCTCTAGCAGGGCAGAAATTGACGAACTGACTTGTTGGAAAGGTGGCATCCTATGACGGTGCCACGTTGAAAGTCACTGAGCTCTTCAGTATGGCCCATTCGACTAACAATGTTTGTCTATGGAGATTGCGTGGCTGTGTGCTTGATTATATATACCTGTCAGCAATGGGTGTGGCGGAAACAGCCGAATCGACTTATTAGAAAGGGTGTCAGCATACTTTTGGCCATGTCGTGTACTTCTTGACTCTTTAGATTCTCATGGAAACGTTGTCTTTTTCTGCGTATCCCCAACCCATCATGGGTGGAATATACTTCACAATAGAGGATGGTCTCCTCTGTGGATCAGCTTGCTTCGTTTAAATCCACAAGTGTGCCCATTGGCACATTGGATCAAATTCTCATTGTTCAATCTTCATTGTTCAATGTTCATCCTTGTAGCGTACCTGCTGACTGTGCTGCTTGAGCATTAGCTTGTCCTTCACGAAGCCCAGATGTACTTTGGTCAGGACGGAGAGTGCAAGGGGGTGGGGATTATGTTTTTTTTTTTTTTTTTGTATACAAGATCGAGGCTCGTGCAAGGGCTAACATTAATGACAAAAAAACAAACGGACACACAAGACAAAATAAAGGGAGCGGGAGACAACATGGGGCGAGAGGGGGAAGAGCACAAGTACATTTGAGAGCAGGGATATCGGGAGATCGGTGGGGGTGAAAGGGCTTGGGGGGAGGAGGCGTGGGAAGGGGGGTGGGGAGGTGGGAGAGGTAAAAAAACACATGGACACAGCTCGGACTTCCAGGAAAGAAGTCGGTATTTCAGTAAAGTTGATCTGGGGTGAATTAACGGGGGTAGAAAAGATCAAGGTTTTGGATGGGGGAAGATAAGAGATGGTGTTTTATATAAGAGATGGAAGATAAGAGAAAGTTATTATTATTGCCAAATGATACAACTGTTATTATTGTTTTTTTTGGCATTTATTTTGTAATAAGAATGCCATGCCCTGGAAGGACCTATTCAACTGCTCTATACACCTTCACATCGCACGCGTTTAGAAACATGGGAATTCATCCCCGTTATTTGTAGTTAATTCGCCTAATCAACCCAAAATCATGATGATCATTTTGGTAAAGCACATTCCACATTGGGAGTCCAGTATTAATTCATACGTACTTTCTTCCAATGTTATCATTGTAGTTGCGATTTATTTTCGAAGTGGAATGCCATGGCATGGAAGGACTTATAAAACTGCTTTAACTACTTTAACGTGGAGTGCACTTAGAAACATGGGAATTGCTCTGAATTATTTGCAGTTAATGGGACGAATCAACTCATTAAATCATAATGATCATTTTGGTACATCACATTCTACATCAGAAAGGTCCAGTAGAACACTACAAAAAACAATACACACACACACACACACACACACACACACACACACACACACACACACACACACACACACACACACACACACACACACACACACACACACTTAATTAATTGTACAGTATCGGTTGTTCCTAAACTTAAATAATTTAAAGGATTGTTGTAAATGATGTTAATTTTACAACATCCCATATTCAACTTTATTTAAATTGTAAACCTCAAACACAGTTTCTCCACCTAAAGCAAGAACCTTAACCCGTAAGCAACTGACTAGTTTCCCGACTGCATGGATCATCAGCTGGGCACCGTTCTTCCTCGAGGTTTCAATCCTTTCAGCCCAGGACCTCTCCAAACGGCGGATCCACAACCTCGATCATGGATCCACATCAATTGATGGTTAATCAGTGGGTTCACAACATCAGTTGCGTCCAGGCAGTCAGTCAACCCATCAATGCAACCTCACTTATCCCAACTTTACTTGCAATAGGATTTAATGTGTTATCATATATTTATAACTTTCCTTACACACTCTATAATATGATAATATCATTAAATCATTCACATCTTACCCTTAAACACATCAATCGACCAAACAGCATGACCACACCACCTACCTCTCGATCAAACTCTATTTCGAATGTTCAAACTGTCATTTATAACGATTTTTGGCATGCTGCCGTATCCTAGCAACCACTGATTCCTAGCAACATTAATTTGTAGTATATTTAATTATTATATTGTACTGTATTTACATAAAGATCTCATGAATAATATTATATTGCACTGTACTTGTATTATATTGTACTGTAATATAATATTATATTGTACACTTAGAATGTTCAAACTGTCATTTATAACGGTTTTTGGCATGCTGCCGTATCCTAGCAACCACCGATTCTTAGCAACATTGATTTGTAGTATATTTAATTGTTACTAGGGCATGCCCGTACTATATCTATATCTAAAATTATATCCCCCCCCTCTATTTACATGAAATGGTTTGGTACAAAGCGAACGGCTTGCGAGTACGGTGACAACCCCCCCCCCCTCTATTTACATGAAATGGTTTGGTCCAAAGCGAACGGCTTGCGGAGTTTGGTAAAGAAATCGCCATAGCATGCACAAACGCGCAGGAAAGCGAAAGAATCGCAAATTAGTTTTAATTAGTTTTAAAACATAGTTTAACGCCAACATAGCGGCAACATAGTTTGCCAACGTGAAATAAATGAATACGCTCTCAAATGTGCCGTCCGAGGCAGAGTCTGTTCGCCACGTTCGGCACACGTGATAGCTCGCTGCTCTCTGATTGGTTGAATCGTTTTTTGGACATAGCTCGGTAACTACTTCTCCGATTAATATGAAACCTTGAAAAGGCACATCCTCGGGTCCCCAGCAATATACCTGGCAAGTTTAAAGTATATCGGACCCGTGGTTGTCGAGAAACAGCGGTCACAGACATACATACATACATACATACATACATACATACATACATACATACACACAGAGATTACTGGAATTATAGATAGATATTGTACTGTATTTACATAAAGATCTCATGAATAATATTTTTACTATTCGTATTGTATTTCACTAATTCGATTTGGTGTCGTTTTGTGATTTTAAAGAAAACTTGTTTTAATCGACCAACCGAAGCTCCCTGCGCTAACATACGTCTGACTAGTTGTTGTAATTTATTGACCAGTTCAGAGCTGTGTGTGGTTGCTCTCACAGTCCTAATTATTTCACCTGCAACCGTACCATAAAATAGCTTTTTGGGAATGTTGCTGTCGAAGAAAGGCATTCAGACAATGTGGAATGGAAATGCATCTCGTTTATCAAATAATTTGGTGTGAAATTTATTATTATGGATGTCAATTTGTAATTCTAAAAAGGAAACTGAAGTGGAAGTTTGGTTTTCCTTTTTTAATTCAAGTTCTTTTGGATATATATCATCATGAAGCTGCTCAAATATAAATCCATCATTAATTGCCAACAAATCATCAATGAATCTGAAGATGTTTCTGCATCTTCGTGCAGTTGTTAATTTATTCCTGCACATGTTCTGGACCCAATCAAACTCGTACATGTGCAGAAACAAATTTGCAAAGAAAGGGGCCGGATCTGAACCCATGGGTATGCCCACTGTCTGCTGGAGTATCTTGTTGCCAAATGTAAAGAAACTGTTGTTTAGCAGAAATCGAATACTTTCTTTGAGTTTACTTTTTGAAAAACTACATGAATATTGATTATCCTTTACAGACCAGTGTGCTCTGTTTTGATATACATTAATGTATACTCTATTACCTCCCACAAATGCTTTATCTATTGCTCTGTCCAATGCGGTTACCAGCTTGTCATGTGGAATGTTTGTGTACAATGTGGAAAAATCAAAGGTTGAAAGACATTTTGCTTTACCCTTGTTATTAATGTTGTGGACACTGTCGATTACCGGTTTGGAATTGTCAATGATCCAGAATTTCTTAATACCAGAATAAAACTTCACTTTTTCATGGTAGTTTTTTAAGCATTTATAGATTAGTTTCATTGCCGCTGTAATACTGCCCGACAAAGGTTTCAAACTACATTCTCTACATGCGATGATGAACCTCATCTTGCAAGGGTGTTTGTGCATTTTTGGGATCCAGTAAATGAATGGTAATTTATGGTGTTTATCTGGAACTAGCAGTCTTCTCACCACACACCATCCATGAAGAGTAGATTCTGTTCATCTTCAGTTTTGTCATAGTTTTGGAGCCAGGCGTTATTGCTTCAGGTTTGCGCTTCAGTGTAAAAACCAGTCTCACAGTGAGGTTGATATATTCTCTCTTGCGTGAATTCTTTCATGTCTTTTCATTGCTGAGGAACGAACAAAAGCCTTCTTGCAAACAGAACACTTGTTGGGCTTCTCTCCTGTGTGTATTTTTCGATGTTGATGCAAATACGATGAAGAAGCAAAATCCTTATTGCAAACAGAACACCTGTAGGGCTTCTCTCCTGTGTGTGTTTTTTTATGTCGATGAAAATTTGATGAAGAAGCAAAATCGTTATTGCAAACAGAACACTTGAAGGGCTTCTCTCCTGTGTGTATTTTTTGATGATCTATTAATGCTGCTCTCAAAACAAATGTCTTAAGACACACGGAACACTTGTTGGGCTTCTCTCCTGTGTGTATATTTTTATGTCGATGAAAATTTGATGAACAAGCAAAATCCTTTTTGCAAACAGAACACTTGTACGGCTTCTCTCCCGTGTGTATTTTCTGATGTCGACACAAATGTGATGAAGAAGCAAAATCCTTATTGCAAACAGAACACCTGTAGGGCTTCTCTCCTGTGTGTATTTTTCGATGTTTATGCAAATACGATGAAGAAGCAAAATCCTTATTGCAAACAGAACACTTGTAGGTTTTCTCTCCAGTGTGTATTTTTTGATGTTCATGCAAATACGATGAAGAAGCAAAATCCTTTTTGCAAACAGAACACTTGTAGGGCTTCTCTCCTGTGTGTATTTTTTGATGTCGATGCAAATACCATGAAGAAGCAAAATCCTTCTTGCAAACAGAACACTTGTAGGTTTTCTCTCCAGTGTGTATTTTTTGATGTTCATGCAAATACGATGAAGAAGCAAAATCCTTTTTGCAAACAGAACACTTGTAGGGCTTCTCTCCTGTGTGTATTTTCTGATGTCGACACAAATGTGATGAAGAAGCAAAAACCTTATTGCATACAGAACACCTGTTGGGCTTCTCTCCCGTGTGTATTTTTCGATGTTGATAAAAATACGATGAAGAAGCAAAAACCTTATTGCAAACAGAACACTTGTTGGGCTTCTCTCCCGTGTGCATATTTTGATGTTCATGCAAATACGATGAAGAAGCAAAAGCCTTCTTGCAAACAGAACACTTGTAGGGCTTCTCTCCTGTGTGTATTTTTCGATGTTTATGCAAATACGATGAAGAAGCAAAATCCTTATTGCAAATAGAACACTTGAATGGTCTCTGAATTCCTTGGATATTCTTGAGAGAGTCTGTACAGCTTTTACAACTGCGGATGGAAGACACACTGTGAAATGCATCTTTTTTTTGAGAATCAGTGTGTGTCATCTGACGATTTAAAACTTCTGAGCAGAAAAACTGGGAACAGTAGGAACAAGAAACCAGTTCCATTTGTTTCACTGGAAAGACAAATCAAAAAAGCATTCAAAATTCACCAAAACATTAAAATATTGCAGAATTGACAAGTATTTCTCTCAGATTAGATTAAACATTTGACATATTTCTGCACTTCGCTCAATGGAAAAGCTCCATATCAAGGATTGAAAAATAGGACCACGACTCCTGAAGCTCACCTGGATCAGGAGCAACAGTCACTTCAACCCCCCACAAACTCCCTCAACCCTGATATTTTTAATGCCGTGAACAAACTTTGGTACATCACGGGCGATTAAGGTTGTGGGCAAGTTTCATCGAAATTGTGTGTGCAGTTTCAGAGAAAAGAGCAAAACCTATCTTGCGGGGGTGGGGGGTGGGGGGAATCAACCCTACCCACCTACCCCCCGTAGACCACTTTAATGAGCCCAGATTTTGTTGTGGTCAATATACCCTCGTTCAGCATCAAATATGAAGCTTGTGGCCAAGTTTCATCAACATCGTGTGTTTGGTTCAAGCGACAATGACTGAAGTGTTTGCAGACTTACTCACTCACTCACTCACTGACTGACTTATGTACAAAGACCCTGCTCGATCGCACACGATGAAGAAGTCCCAGTAATCTTGTCAAGTCCCAGTAATCTCAATTGGTTTGTTATTCACAATTTATTTCCGCCAATGTGAATTGGAGGAGGAAAGACTTTCAAACTTTAGCTTCTTGTGTAAAGTGCACAAAGGTCTCTGGGGGATTTCAAATTGAAGCAATATCCCTGTCTCGACATAAAAACAGATTAAGTGGGGAAACACTTTGAACGCATCTACAATTCTCCAAGGATTGCAAATAAGTAATTTATTCTGGAAAATAAACAAAATAAGTAAAGAAAGTGTGATGCGAGCTCTCCGTAATTCGGCTTACCTTTGAGTAGCTGCTCAGCTTTGCTCGGCTCCGCGGGAGGAGAATCACATGATTCCTGCTTTACATCCACATTGCTCAAAGCATCCTGGGAGGTCTGAAGAGAGTTACTTTGGAAGGTTTCCATCTTGACCAGAGGAGCTTCATCTGTAAATCATGTGACATCATTATATTACACAAACAAAAAGGATAAATGATTGAATCCAATGAAATAAATAAAAACGAAGGATTTTGAAAGACAATTTGGTCAAATCCCAAGAAATAAATGTCACAAAAATAAACGTCTCAAAAAGACATCTCAATTTAACATTGACAAATGAAAAAGGAGTGAAAATCAAATAAATAAAATTCATCGGATATCTATGTATCTTTTTGTTCACGGTTTTTTTGCAAAGACAGCTTGGCCAACACCACAGGATTTGGGACACAGACAAAGTTCGACTTGGGGATTGTACTCAGGGTATTTTCATTCCCACCTCAGCCTTTAAAGACCCCAAATACCCCTATCATCTCTCAGCAACTCATCCCATGTTTTCCTCGGACGGCTCTAGTTCTCCTTCCATTCACATTCATATTTATACACCTCTTCACACAGCTGCCCTCCCCCATCCTTTCCATGTGTCTGAACCACCTCAACCTACCCCGATGCATCACCTCACGAATGCTCACTATACCTAACCGATTTATTAATTCCACATTTGGTTTCTTATGCTTCAGTGTCACATTACATGTCCATCTCACTAATCTCATTTCATTTCATTCACACCTCCGTTCATCCTCCTTTTTGATCGCCCAGGTTTCACTGCCGTATAACATTGCACTACGAATGCAAGCAGTTAAGAGGTCCCCCTTGAGTTGGAGAAAGATCCCCCTTGATATCAATCGTCGAGGAAACAACTCCCTAAACTTCCTCCAACCACCTCATCAATTTATCCATGAGAAGATTTGGGTAAATATTGATGGTGTGTATGTTATCCATGATAATATGGAGATTTATATGGTGGTCATTGGTTAAACATCAAAACAAAAGCCGCCTTGTTTTAATACTTGTTTCAGTTGATTTTGCTGATGGGGCGGATATGTATGTGGAGTTCCTGAATAAGAAGGTTGCGACAACCTGGATTTTGACGCTATTTTGTTTCCATCGAGCACAGCGTATGGAACCTGCGCTCATTGTGCTTGAAGCGCAATGTGTTCCTTTTATACCACACAAGACGGAGATTATATTCCTAAATGCTTTCTTGTCATTCTTCCAACTCGTCACTGATGTGTGCCTGATGTGAGGTGTGCAGAGTGTGTTCGTGGAAGAGATACACAGGTAGTGACTGAATGCAGAAATTTGAAAGAAGTGTAAAACAGAAATTGAGTCACACCAAAAAGACTACAGAATAGAAAAGACTAGCAGAAGTACCCGGCATTGCCGGGCGGGGGAGGGGAGGGGGAGGGGAGGGGTACGGGGGGGGGGGGTTAGGTGGGGAGCGAGCCCCTTAGCAAAGCAAGCGATTTTTTTTTTCATAGCGTCATAGCGTTCATAGCGTCATAGTGTTTCATAACGTCAGAGCGATTTTTTTTTCATAGTGTCATAGCGTCATAGCGTTCATAGCGTCATATCGTTCATAGCGTCATATCGTTCATAGCGTCATCGCGTTTCACAGCGTCATAGCGATTTATTTTTTCATAGCGTCATAGCGGTCATAGCGTTTCATAGCGTCATAGCGATTTTTTTTTTCATAGCGTCATCGCAGTCATAGCGTTTCATAGCGTCATAGCGATTTTTTTTTTCATAGCGTCATATCGTTCATAGCGTCATAGCGTCATAGCGTTCATAGCGTTATCACGTGATCGCTCTGAGCGAATCAGCGCCCACCTGCTCTGATTCCGTTGATTCCGTGCGCTGAAATGCGCTGAGGTAAATATGAATAAAAAATATGGATCGTCAAATATTTTGAGTTCGGCCATGTTCGTCCCACGCTCAATGGCCATGTCTATGTCAAATATCAAGCACGTAAGCCTCTCCGTTTAGGAGTCTATCGGTAACATTACACACACACACACACACACACACACACACACACACACACTGTTTTATATATATAGATAACAATTGTGAGTGAAAAAAAAGAGAAATAGCTTGGGAATATCGATTGATTGATTGTGTGCTCTGCCTGAAGCCAGGTCCGAGGCTGCTTGCCAAGGGTGATATTGGGCCGGAAGAGGAAGGGAAAAGGTGGTTGCATTGCATTCCAAGCAGTTAGTCAGGGCAGGAATTGTTCATTTGAGCAGGATGCTGGTGATAACTCACCTCTCTTGGTTTAAAATGAGAAAGAAGAAATTGCGAAAGAATAAAGAAGGAATAAAAGAAGGCCACATCAAAATGTATATGAGCCACAAGTGAAGGGGACATTTCTTTCCAACTCTTACTTTATTTTAACACAAGTACTGTGCCACTGAAAACATGCGTGTGCATGTAATCCTTCACATGTGCGGAAAACATATATGTAACACATAAGCATATGCAATTATTCTTTTCTATTGTCATTAAATATGCCGTTATTTTGACACAATACAACCATATAATTCTCAAGAAGTATACAGCGTTGTCCGTTGTACAAATAATGCAGGGGATGAATATTGTTGTTCACGGTAAATTGGAACAAGATGGTGCAGACGGATCACGTGACCACAATTTTCCGTGTTGAAACCGCTTAACTGAGAAAACATAGAATGATTGTAACCCAAGTGAAGTGCAGCCGCCGTGTGGCCATCTTGGAGAGCACAACTCGACTCACATAAACTCGTTATGTAACAGGAACATTGTTGGTGTTTAAATAACAGGAACATTGTGGGTCAAACCTTTGATAAACGAGAACTCATCAATGAACTCGGTCTCCACCTTCACCTTCACAATAAAATCTGAAAATAAAACCATCACATTCAAACTCAAGTTTAAGGAGCATTTCTAAAGAAAATCGTCATCACAAGAAATATTCAGAAAAAGTGAACTTTTCAATCCCATGAAAAATATGTTTTTGAAACGACTTGGAAAAGTAAAACAACAAAGAGTTTTTACTTTCATAAAATGAAGGAAACAAACCCAACAATCTCTCTTGGTCAATATTGACAAACTAACAAAGGTACCCGGCATTGCCTTGCCCTCCAGACTCCTCCCACACTCCCAACAGACTTCCTCCGGACTCCCGCCACACGCCCTCCGGACTCCCGCCACACGCCCTCCGGACTCCCGCCACACGCCCTCCGGACTCCCGCCACACGCCCTCCGGACTCCCGCCACACGCCCTCCGGACTCCCGCCACACGCCCTCCGGACTCCCGCCACACGCCCTCCGGACTCCCGCCACACGCCCTCCGGACTCCCGCCACACGCCCTCCGGACTCCCGCCACACGCCCTCCGGACTCCCGCCACACGCCCTCCGGACTCCCGCCACACGCCCTCCGGACTCCCGCCACACGCCCTCCGGACTCCCGCCACACGCCCTCCGGACTCCCGCCACACGCCCTCCGGACTCCCGCCACACGCCCTCCGGACTCCCGCCACACGCCCTCCGGACTCCCGCCACACGCCCTCCGGACTCCCGCCACACGCCCTCCGGACTCCCGCCACACGCCCTCCGGACTCCCGCCACACGCCCTCCGGACTCCCGCCACACTCCCTCCGGACTCCCGCCACACTCCCTCCGGACTCCCGCCACACTCCCTCCGGACCTCCGCCACACTCCCTCCGGACTCCCGCCACACTCCCTCCGGACTCCCGCCACACTCCCTCCAAACACACTTTATAAGATCACAGGTGATGAAGGTTGTGGTCGTTTTTCATCAAATCCTGTGCGTAGTTTCAGACAAGAATTTCGGAGTTGCAGGTTCAGGTAAAAAAAGGGTCTGCCTGAAAGATAATTAATTTAATTTAAAAAATACCGATTTTGAAAAAAAAGAAGAAGGGATGTTGATTTCTTCACGTGGAGATTCGATAGCAAAACGTTGTTTATTCTACCAAAGGTAAACGTTGTTTATTCTACCAAAGGTAAACGTTGGTTATTCCACAAAAGGTAAACGTTGTTTATTCTACCAAAGGTAAACGTTGTTTATTCGACAAAAGGTAAACGTTGTTTATTCTACCAAAGGTAAACGTTGGTTATTCTACCAAAGGTAAACGTTGGTTATTCTACCAAAGGTAAACGTTGGTTATTCTACCAAAGGTAAACGTTGTTTATTCTACCAAAGGTAAACGTTGTTTATTCTACCAAAGGTAAAGGTTGTTTATTCTACCAAAGGTAAACGTTGTTTATTCTACCAAAGGTAAAGGTTGTTTATTCTACCAAAGGTAAAGGTTGTTTATTCTACCAAAGGTAAACGTTGTTTATTCTACCAAAGGTAAACGTTGTTTATTCTACCAAAGGTAAACGTTGTTTATTCTACCAAAGGTAAACGTTGTTTATTCGATCAAAGGTAAACGTTGTTTATTCTACCAAAGGTAAACGTTGTTTATTCTACCAAAGGTAAAGGTTGTTTATTCTACCAAAGATAAACGTTGTTTATTCTACCAAAGGTAAACGTTGTTTATTCTACCAAAGGTAAACGTTGTTTATTCTACCAAAGGTAAACGTTGTTTATTCTATCAAAGGTAAACGTTGTTTATTCTACCAAAGGTAAACGTTGTTTATTCGACTAAAGGTAAACGTTGTTTATTCGACTAAAGGTAAACGTTGTTTTTCTTCCAAAGGTAAACGTTGTTTATTCTACCAAAGGTAAATGTTGTTTATTCTACCAAAGGTAAACGTTGTTTATTCTACCAAAGGTAAACGTTGTTTATTCTACCAAAGGTAAACGTTGTTTATTCTATCAAAGGTAAACGTTGTTTATTCTACCAAAGGTAAAGGTTGTTTATTCTACCAAAAGTAAACGTTGTTTATTCTACCAAAGGTAAACGTTGTTTATTCTACCAAAGGTAAACGTTGTTTATTCTACCAAAGGTAAACGTTGTTTATTCGATCAAAGGTAAACGTTGTTTATTCTGCCAAAGGTAAACGTTGTTTATTCTACCAAAGGTAAAGGTTGTTTATTCTACCAAAGGTAAACGTTGTTTATTCTACCAAAGGTAAACGTTGTTTATTCTACCAAAGGTAAACGTTGTTTATTCTATCAAAGGTAAACGTCGTTTATTCTACCAAAGGTAAACGTTGTTTATTCTTCCAAAGGTAAACGTTGTTTATTCGACTAAAGGTAAACGTTGTTTATTCGACTAAAGGTAAACGTTGTTTATTCTTCCAAAGGTAAACGTTGTTTATTCTACCAAAGGTAAATGTTGTTTATTCTACCAAAGGTAAACGTTGTTTATTCTACCAAAGGAAAACGTTGTTTATTCTACCAAAGGAAAACGTTGTTTATTCTATCAAAGGTAAACGTTGTTTATTCTTCCAAAGGTAAACGTTGTTTATTCTACCAAAGGTAAATGTTGTTTATTCTACCAAAGGTAAACGTTAGTTATTCTACCAAAGGTAAACGTTGTTTATTCTACCAAAGGTAAACGTTGTTTATTCTACCAAAGGAAAACGTTGTTTATTCTACCAAAGGTAAACGTTGGTTATTCTACCAAAGGTAAACGTTGGTTATTCTACCAAAGGTAAACGTTGTTTATTCTATCAAAGGTAAACGTTGTTTATTCTACCAAAGGTAAACGTTGTTTATTTTATCAAAGGTAAACGTTGTTTATTCTACCAAAGGTAAACGTTGGTTATTCTACCAAAGGTAAACGTTGTTTATTCTACCAAAGGTAAACGTTGTTTATTCTACCAAAGGTAAACGTTGTTTATGCTACCAAAGGAAAACGTTGTTTATTCTATCAAAGGTAAACGTTGTTTATTCTACCAAAGGTAAACGTTGTTTATTCTACCAAAGGTAAACGTTGTTTATTTTATCAAAGGTAAACGTTGTTTATTCTACCAAAGGTAAACGTTGTTTATTCTACCAAAGGTAAATGTTGGTTATTCTACCAAAGGTAAACGTTGTTTATTCTATCAAAGGTAAACGTTGTTTATTCTACCAAAGGTAAACGTTGTTTATTCTACCAAAGGTAAACGTTGTTTATTCTACCAAAGGTAAACGTTGTTTATTCTATCAAAGATAAACATTGTTTATTCTACGAAAGGTAAACGTTGGTTGTTCTACCAAAGGTAAACGTTGGTTATTCTATCAAAGGTAAACGTTGTTTATTCTATCAAAGGTAAACGTTGTTTATTCTACCAAAGGTAAACGTTGTTTATTCTACCAAAGGTAAACGTTGTTTATTTTATCAAAGGTAAACGTTGTTTATTCTACCAAAGGTAAACGTTGTTTATTCTACCAAAGGTAAACGGTGGTTATTCTACCAAAGGTAAACGACTAAACGTTGTTTATTCTACCAAAGGTAAACGTTGTTTATTCTATCAAAGGTAAACGTTGTTTATTCTACCAAAGGTAAACGTTGTTTATTCTACCAAAGGTAAACGTTGTTTATTCGACTAAAGGTAAACGTTGTTTATTCGACTAAAGGTAAACGTTGTTTATTCTTCCAAAGGTAAACGTTGTTTATTCTACCAAAGGTAAACGTTGGTTATTCTACCAAAGGTAAACGTTGTTTATTCTACCAAAGGAAAACGTTGTTTATTCTATCAAAGGTAAACGTTGTTTATTCTACCAAAGGAAAACGTTGTTTATACTACCAAAGGTAAACGTTGGTTTTTCTACCAAAGGTAAACGTTGGTTATTCTACCAAAGGTAAACGTTGTTTATTCTATCAAAGGTAAACGTTGTTTATTCTACCAAAGGTAAACGTTGTTTATTTTATCAAAGGTAAACGTTGTTTATTCTACCAAAGGTAAACGTTGGTTATTCTACCAAAGGTAAACGTTGGTTATTCTACCAAAGGTAAACGTTGTTTATTCTACCAAAGGTAAACGTTGTTTATTCTACTAAAGGTAAACGTTGTTTATTCTACCAAAGGTAAACGTTGTTTATTCCACTAAAGGTAAACGTTGGTTATTCTACCAAAGGTAAACGTTGTTTATTCTATCAAAGGTAAACGTTGTTTATTCTACCAAAGGTAAACGTTGTTTATTCTACCAAAGGTAAACGTTGTTTATTCTACCAAAGGTAAACGTTGTTTATGCGACCAAAGGAAAACGTTGTTTATTCTATCAAAGATAAACATTGTTTATTCTACGAAAGGTAAACGTTGGTTGTTCTACCAAAGGTAAACGTTGGTTATTCTATCAAAGGTAAACGTTGTTTATTCTATCAAAGGTAAACGTTGTTTATTCTCCCAAAGGTAAAGGTTGTTTATTCTACCAAAGGTAAACATTGTTTATTCTACCAAAGGGAAACGTTGGTTATTCTCCCAAAGGTAAACGTTGTTTATTCTACCAAAGGTAAACGTTGTTTATTCTATCAAAGGTAAACGTTGTTTATTCTACCAAAGGTAAACGTTGTTTTTTTCTCCAAAAGGTAAACGTTGTTTATTCTCCCAAAGGTAAACGTTGTTTATTCTATCAAAGGTAAACATTGTTTATTCTTCCAAAGGTAAACGTTGTTTATTCCACCAAAGGTAAACGTCGTTTATTCTAGCAAAGGTAAACGTTCTCGAAAGAGGTGGAAATTTTCTGTGGTAATATTTGTTAATAGTTTCAATAAATGTGCATGGAAGGAGAACACAAACAACAACAACAACAACAACAACAACAACAACAACGTGTGACAAAATATTCCTTTTCGCGCGTTTTACATCGTCAGTGATCGTCACAGATTGGATGTTATATTATGTTATGTTAGTGAAGTACAACATGGGTAATGATGAAACCTGGAAGTGAGGGGAGGGTCACCTGTCATAAGTGATGATAACAAAGACAGTTTTGTCGATTCCGAGAGAAGAAGAGGAAACGATCCCGAACTTCTCCTCAAAATCCTCCATGAACGAATCTGCTCTCAGGAATCAAAATGTCCGTTCGAGGTCCGATTACAACGAACGGGATCGATTCACCGGCTCAGGAGATCGACACGATATTGTCCGAGGGGACCCGATGAGATCGACACGATATTGTTTGGGGGAACCAGATCCGTGCATGATGTGATTCTGCATATAAATTATCTATTTAAATAGCACAGCACGGACGTCGCACGGGAACGAACAGTACGTACCGGGTCCAGACTCCTCATCCCCGGGAGAACATCCCGGACTGACCCCGTTTCCTCCATCTGAGCCGCTCCTCCATCCCGGGGGATTCGTTCTGTGCTCCACCATGGACACATCTCCCTTCATCTTGCACATTACGTGTGGTACAGTGTAATACAGTACATGAGGTACAGTGTGACACGAAGTCCGTGTTCTCAATCGATCTCTGAAAATAGTTGATTCATCAATTCCAAGCCGCAGATTCGTCACAAATCCAAAACTCGGTTAAAAATGATAAAATATATGAAACTCTGGATCGAACCAAACAAGGACCGTTTGTTATTAGAACTTTTAAAAGCGATCCTTGGTTATTTTACCGAACTAGAAATCATAATAAAGATCATTTTGGAAACTTAACACGAAACATCGGCTTGTTCCGTCAGTCAGTGTCTCGGAAAGAGGTTGATGCGGAACGGATGGCTTGGTAAGGGATAGCAAGCTGCTTGTTCAGGGAAAATACCCGAGATATCCACGAACAACTGGGAGAGTGAGGAAAGAGCAGAGAGGAATAAAAAGAATTGGACAGACTGGAAATAGACAAAGAAAGGCCATTGGAGTGGATGAGGACGAGAAAACGTGGGAACAGGAATACTGCCCTGTAAACTGTAAAGGGTGTAGACTTGTAATACCCTCTCCCACCTGGAGTCGGCGCTGTACGATACACATTTGCATAGAGAATTGGCAAAGCACCCACACTCCCCTCCCAAGTTTGGATGCAATCTCGGGTGAGAACTGTCGGAGAAGTCGTGTGACAAACACCGGTCCGTGAATTTTCGTCTGGATGAAGAAATTGTGTTTTTTCTCTTTTGTAGAAAAAATTATCTGATACTTCTTCTTCACCTTTCCGACTTTCTTTCTTTTCCTTATGTTCTGTCTGACTCTTTCCTTTCTTTCTTTTTCTGACTTTCAGTGGCTTTTTTCACACTGACGCACATCGAGAAGCCCAGGACGGGGACACTCACAGGACACCTGCAGATGGGAACTTTGTCGAATAGTCATAGAAAAAGGGAAATGAGGCAGAAAACTGGAGCAAGACGTTTATGGACACAATTATCAAAATGCGAAAAACAGATTTTTACAAAACAAAAATCACGATGAATTCAAACCATTTTCAACCATCTTCCACGGAATGTTATATCCTTAAAATGTTGATCCCGTTTTTGTGTCGCAGAAATCAAAACACATCAGTGATCATAATCTCAGTTGTCAGGTTCATAAACAGTGTCAAACAGCAGTAGTTTCCACAGTTCAAAACGATTGTAGTTGAAAGTTTAAACAAAAATGAACTGTCCATGTGAAAGTTGTGCACACGACCTCGGACAAATGTGGGACAATGTCAAAAGCTTTCTTGTCGTCGATGCAGGAGGTGGACAATTTAATTCTTCACATTTTGCAATTTTCCATTATGGCCTTGCTCAGTAGTCGGTGGACAATTGGTCCACAACAACCTCTCTTACATCTCTTTTGTTCTGCCTCTAAACCTCCTTGCTGTGTTAGATGATGGTACATCGTTTCTGATGATCCCTGTCAGCAGTTTGTTTGGGGCTGGGAGGAATGTTATCGGACGGTATTTGTGGGGAAGTTGGGTTCGCTCCCATTTTGGGAAGAGAAAGGTGTTCCCTTCTATGAGCCACTCATCCACTACCTTTTCCTCAAGAGGAGGGATCTGAAGTTCAGCGTGCCAAAAGGCCGCCGGTAGAACTGAGACTATCCCAGGAAGGAAATTAGCCTAACTCGCTCAGAGGTTTGGGGAGAGCCCAGAGTAAAGAAGCGATACGTCTTCAAAAGACTCCAGCGTTTTTCATGCTCGGGAAACATGGAAAGGAAGCAATTCAATCAAGGAAGAGTTGGGCTAAATCGACGAAGAACCGAAGAATACCTTGGCCTCAGGAAGGGTCATTTGCGCTCGACGTAATCGAAGCGCTGTTCGTGGCTCTGGATTTTTTTTATTTTTTTTGGAATACAGAATCGAGGCTCATAAAAGAGCTAACATTTATCACACAAACAAATCAAACAGACAAACAAAAATATGTAAAAAGAGGGAGCAGTAGACAAGATGGGGATAGAAGGGGAAGTACACAAACACAACATTTGAGACCAGGGACATCGGAAGCTGTGTGGGAGGGAGCGGGCTTGGGGGGAGCGGCGTGGGAAGGGTGGGGGGGGGGGGTGGGGTGGGAGAAGTATAAAACACAAGGACACCGAGGACTTCCAGGAATGAAGTTGGTATTTCAAAAAAGTGGAGTTGGGGTGAAATTAGTGGGGGTACAAAAGATCAAGGTTTTGGATGGGGGAAGATAAGAGATGGTGGTGAACAGCTGTTTTGAAGACCTGGAGGGAGGAGTGGGATTGAAGAGAGTGAGGGAGTTTGTTCCAGAGGAAGAGGAATGAAGGAGTGAAGGTGAGCAGAGAGTTTTGATTTTGGCAGTTTAACCGTAAGAGGGTTGCAGGCAGATCTTGTGCGACCTGGAGGAATATTTGGGGGACAGAGCCCAGAGAGAGCTGGGGGGGCAAGGCCAGAGAGGAGTCGGTAAAAGACAGAAAGACCACCACCGTGCCTGCGGTGAGTGAGTGAAAGGCCCTCGGAGTTAGCTTCATCGCGGGAGATTCCAGTGATTCTGAACGCTTTGGTTTCAACAGCGTGAAGATGAGCTAGGTGTGAGGCAGGAGCACAAGCCAAGAGGGGAGAGCAGTATTCCATTGAGCTCCGGAGGAAAGCCTTGTATGTGGTGAGGAGCTCAGGTGTGCCAAGGAAGGACTTCGCACGACGGAGGATGCCCAGTCGGCGACTAGCTTTGGAGGCCAGATTTGAAATGTGGTTTTCCCTGGAAAGATCATGGCAGATAGTGAGACCCAAAAGCTAGAGTGACAGAACTTCTTGGAGAGGATTATACAGAAAGTGGATGGGAGGGTTGTCCAGTCGGTCTTTTTCGAGAGACATCGTAAGAGTGTGAGATTTGTCAGGATTGAAAGACATGTTCCTCTTGTTTGCCCAGTCTGTGATTTTGTCCAGGTCTGCAGAGAGTGAGGAGGCTGCAGACTGCCGATCTGAGGGATGAGGAATGGAGCGACAAAGAGTAGTCATCAGCAAAGAGATAGAGAGGATTTTCAAGAGAGTCAGAGAGATCATTGATGAAGACCAGAAAAGGCACAGGGCCCAGAACACTGCCTTGGGGAACTCCAGCCTGAACAGGGATGGGAGATGAGAGAAACCCATTCAGGGCCACATGTTGACTACGACTCGAGAGGAAGTCCGCCAGCCATGCGTGGAGATTTCCATGGATACCAAAGGAGAGTTTGGTGAGCAGAGCGGGGTGCTAGACTGTATCGAAGGCACGTGATATGTCAAGGGAGACAGCTCTAATTTCCTGTTTGGCATTGAGTACCTCCATCCATTGTTGAGAAAGCAGAAGCAGCATGTCCAGAGTGGAGTGACCTGGTCTGAAACCAAATTGATGATCAGAGATCAAGCCATTGGAGAAGAGGAAAGATTTCATATCTGAAGCAATGATAGATTCCATGACTTTGCTGATAATTGGGAGAAGGCTCATTGGTCTGTAGTTGCTAGAATCTGTTTTTGCACCTTTTTTGTGCAAAGCGGTGATGTTGGCAGATTTCCAAGCAGATGGCAGATGACCTTGAGCAAATGAGAGGGTGAAGAGAACAGAGAGAGGGAGTGAAAGAGCGGAAGAACAGGATTTTAGGACCCGTGGGCTGATGCCATCAGAGATCGTCAGGATGAAGCAGAGAAAGAGAGAAAGATCAAAGTCGATTGGAAGGCTTTCGGATGGTGGAAGGATGAAGCAGTAAAACGGCAGAACATCACAAAACAGGCGAGTTTAGCGGGCGTCGTGTTGAAACTCAAGGGAGAGAAGGAAGAAGCGGCCCGGAGAACACGATGCAGGAGCTGAACAGGCAAATAACTCAGAAAATGATGGCGATGGTCCGTTGCGCAGAAATAGGACAGGCGATCACAAAGGGAAAGGGCGCCCCCACAGTTGGGGGCCAGGTAGACCAACAGGTGGGAAATGAAGGGCAGGACAGAGTAGGATACCTTCCTCCACAACATTCCTGCCACCACACCTCCTCTCCCAACCCCCCACATATCATACCACCCCCATACCTCTTCCCCCCCACCTCTCCCTCTGCTCCCACCTTCCCATACCCACACCCCCCCCCCCACCCCTGGACCTCCTGGACTATCTCCCCGAATACCAGCCGCTGCCGTCCCAACTCACCCATACCCTGCCACCTCCTCCTCACCCCTCTCCACCCCCTCTTGGTGCATCACCCCTTCCACAGCCCCAACCCCTTCTACATCCCCAACAGTGCCAACAGCTCCCACCTCTCCCACAACCCCAACAGCCCCCACCCCTCCCACAGCCCCAACCCCTTCTACAACCCCAACAGCCCTGACAACCCCCACCTCTCCCACAGCCCCAACCCCTCCTACAGCCCCAACCCCTCCAACAGCCCCAACCCCTTCAACAGCCCCAACACCCTCCACAGCCCCAACCACCCCAACACCTCCAACCACCCCAACCCCTCCGACAGCCCCAACCCGTCCGACAGCCCCAACCCCTCCAACAGCCCCAAACACTTCAACAGCCCCAAACCCCTCCACAGCCCCAACCACCCCAACACCTCCAACCACCCCAACACTTCCAACAGCCTCAACCCCTTCTGCAGCCCCAACAGCCCCCACCCCTATAACCCCCCTTTCAACAACCGCCTCTACAGTCCCCACATGCCTCTGTTGTCCCCTCGGCCTCCATGCTCACCCCTGTCCCCGCTCCCAGGGTGCAGCACCACCCAGGGGCCAAATGGTCTGTCTTTGACCCCCTGTTACCAACCGGGCCCACTAGTACCCCAAGGGGGCCTCAGGCCCCGGAACCAACCATAGGATGGTCACCTATTGTGGACTTGGGACAGGAAACTCGGCCCCTGTACCCACCACCGGGCCACTATGGGGGTTTTGACCTCGCAACTTTGACCGAGGCATTCCATGCCGCAAAATCTATTCGAAAGCAGGTGAAAATGTTAGGTCTTGATGAAAGAAAGCAATCAAAGCTATCTTCAGTGGAAATGAATCCTGAAGAATCAAACTTGGATATCTCGTATGAAAGTGCTGAGCAACGTTTCCCCCTTGACCTGTACAATTTTATGGCTTGGGTTATGTTTGAGGCAAGTGACGAATTGGATGCTGATGGGCGTGTTGTTCTTGAAAAGAAGCAGCATGAACGGGTTTTGAACCTTGCCCAGGATATTTGTGCTGCTTCTGCAAATGTGAAAACTCCGAAACAAGTAGGCATTGCTTTACACATAATGAAAAAGACGAGAAGTAAGGACACAGTTACTTTGCTAAATAGATTCGGTCATTGTGTAAGCTATACTGACGCCCAGAGATATATTTCACATTTTGCTTCGGAAACAGATGACCAGGTCGATTTGCAAGGTCACTTCATTCCTTACAACATTGCGAAGGGGCTTTTTACCCAATTTGCCATCGATAACCTTGATTTTCATGAAAATACTGTTGATGGAAAAACCACCCATGGGACAACTAACATCATCTTTCAATATCCAAATCGTTCCACCGAACCAGTGAAGTCTTGTATCCCACGCCGCAGGAGTCGGTCTACATCTGTGAAGAGATCAGCTAGCTTAAAATCAAGGAAGAGTGGTGTTAGCCTTAAAGATCGTCAAGGAAGTCGCTCCCTTACTGGTATCAGACTGTCTTGTTCCTGGTCATGATGAAGAAAACGACAAAGCGTTTGAAGGGACTGAAAACCTCAGAGACATTTTCAAACTTTGCCAAGCAGGATCAACCAAATTGGTGGAACTGACACCTGAAATGAGTCCGATTTCATGGCAAACTTTGAATGAGGCCCTCATTGGTGAAAGGGAAAATGCCAAAGTAATTGGCTATGGACCATTCATTCCCCTCTCACCCACTAATCCTGATGTTGTACAGGAGTCTCTTGATTATTGCATGAATGTTTCAGAACACCTCGGACAGGATTATTGTATACTCACGTGTGATCAGGCAATCTATGAGATAGTACTTGCTTTAAAGAATAAGCATCCTGTAAAATACAATAAACTCATCATTTGGATGGGCGGCTTTCATATTGCTCAGAATTTTCTGGGAGCGATTGGGCACTTGATGAAGGGAACAGGATTGGAAGACATCCTTGTGGAAGCAGATGTTTGTTTACAAGGGACTGTCAACAAACTTATGGATGGTAAAGACTATTATCAAATGTTGCGGGCACATACTCTAGCCGAAAATGCCATTCACCTACTCCTTTGAGAAGCCTCTGAGGACTGGATGTTGCTGGAGGGCCATGACGTCGAGGACCTTTCTTCTCTCTCTGGAAAACTGGGTGTCTTCTGCGATGCTATCAACAATTTCAAGGTCCACACTAGTCCAGAGCAGGTTCAAAGGGCATGCAAAGAAGCTGAGGACGGACGGTATGAGCTTGGTGAAAGCAAAGATGCTGGAATTTCTCAGGACTGATACTACCCCAACCACCAAACTGTGGCTGATGTACCTTGAAATGGTCAACATCCTGAGAAAATATGTACATGCCGAAAGAACTGGGAAGTGGATTCTCCACATCACAACAGTTGAGCAAATGCTTCCATACTTAGTTGCTGCTGGTCATCACAATTGCTTCATTAGCGTATCGTCTGGTTTTGGTTAGGACTTTTGTTTTGACCATTTTTGCCTTTCTCAGTGTTCTATTATCACTATATTCCTGTCAGTAACATCTACATATGCATGGCTGGTTTATTTGTGAGGATATGTTTGCCTTTATAGGCTGCAGTTAGCATTCAGAGCAAATACCAGTGACCATCATTTAACAATTAACGTATTAAAAATCAGGTTCATGTTATCAGTCAATAATGGTTAAATGCCAAACAAAGGGTTAAAAGAGACATTCCGAACTCAGAAAGTGATTAAAGCATCAAGATACCCTGATTGGATGTCCTTCCCTGCTTCAAAAGAATCTTTGTTTCATTATTCTGAAAATTCCAATTTTTTAAAACCATTTTCGCACATTTTGTCCCTGAAACAGAAGGGGTTAACACTGTAATGCTAATATATTTGTAAAGTTTCTTGATAATAAAAACTTCCTATATGGGTTCTCTAAAATACGAGTCGGTTTTCTTTTTACAAACTCTTTGCATTTTTTGATTTTAACCCTTTTATTGCACAGGTATCCCAGATTTTTACTTCCCCTTCAACTTCGTGACCTTTTGACCTCTGATGATGTCATCGATGACGTCATCAAAATTTGCATACCAACAATTTTTAGCCTGATGCAAGGCCTTTCCAATGATACCCAACACAAGTGGTTTTATTAACTAAAAATATATAATAAAGGCATTTTTATTTCACCTACCCCTAATTTTTGGATCTAATCAAATTGGGACGCAAGTTCAGATTCGAGCCCATACCGTGAGTTCGCAAGAAGATCGGCCGAGTTAAGAAGTCATTTCATATGCGGAATGTATATACCTACCCAAAAACACATAAGAAAAAAGTATACCATGTTTGACCACCTAAAACCTTAAATAGGCACATTTTTGCACTTTGGCTCCCCGACAACGAGGTGGGTTGACTCAGCGTATCATACTTGAGAAGTTGACAAAATGAGCATCACATGATTTGTATTGGGGGGGTGGGAGTGGGGAATTGCATCAGTAGCACTGAAAAAAAAACTATCCAAGGCACAATATCTGGTCCCTGGGGGTCTGGTCTCTGGGGGTGCTTTGGTTGCCAGGGCGATCGAGGGGCGGAGCACGGAACCCTGGGGGTGGAGATCCCGGAAGGTCCTTCTTTGTCAGACTTTGGCAAACACAAGCTGGTCTTTCTTGGAAGCGAATTTCATTGTCTGCTTTGCTCCTTTGCAGAGGGGACTGTCAGTACATGTAGAACCACTGATTTAATCACAAGAAAATGGAATACAGACAATTGAAACTTTTTATTTATAAACATTTGTAACTTGGTATACACCACTTGTTTTCAAAGTTTTTTTTGCATGGCTCCCATGCTGCATATTTCCTCATGGATATCCCCCATTCCCACCCCAATGCATGTTTGGACCATTAAGAAAACCTGTGTATTCACTTTTCTGCATTAAGATGTTGGGTTCTTCATCAACATACTGTATAAGGGAATCTCAGGATGGCTATTTCTCAGACATTTAAGAGGGCCTGAGTCATTGGGGTTTTAAGTTTGAGCCCCTGTCGTGTCGTTTAAATAACACCAGGTGGGTTGACTCAGCCCTGTCATCCTTCCGAGGTAGGCAAAAATGAGTATCCAGCTTACTGGTAACAGGGGGCACTGCATCAGCAGAACAGCCACACTTGCAGACAAATGATGCAACCAGCAGCCAGAGGCTGCATACAAAACAACTTTAAAAGATTTCCCAACTCATTTTCACTCCAAACGTCATTTATCATAGTACACCTGGGTACTGATGGACCAATGTGCAGATGCAAAGACCCTTGTGCCTCCAATCAAATTTTGACAAAATTTTGTATGTTATATCCTCCGCAATGGATCCTTTGAACCTGCTGCCAGTCCTGTAAAATCAACTAGCGACACAATCGGGGTGGACCACAAGTACGAGGTACGTCCAAGTGCAGCAAGTACAAAAATAAAATAAAGACCATGTACCACCAGAGCACAATGTCATATTTAATTTCTCTGGGAAAACAATGAAATATCTAATGCTGAAGAAGAAAAAACCCATCATCACATCTTTTGACATTTGTGCGTCTCAATCCCACAACAAAATATAATACACAATTACACCAACCCACACTACAAATCTACAACTCCCTCCCACATAGACATCTTCAGACAATTGTTACAAACTACAAAATATGTTGTGATTGCAATCCGTAAGTTGCGGCCCAATAGTTATTTCCTTCGTAAATTACGCACACTGCCGTTACCTTGCAACCCAAAGATTATTGCGGCAGAGTTTCCTAGTCTGCTCATGCATAAATGCCGATTGCCAAACAAGTTTGCTTTCTTTGAAAAACGTTGTTACCAGTGCAATACCCCAGAGACAATGTCGCTTCCTCGCGTTGAAGTCATTGGAATCGCTTCAGCCATCATTGTGCGAGACTGCCTGAAGAAAGAAAAATAAAAGTCCAATTTGGCTGTTTTGCGATCTCCCGACTTGGTACTTTAGCGATGTTTTCTGGCATCATTATCAGTCTTGTCGTCATGAAAAGGCTTGAGAATAAAAAGTATGACTTTTAAATGCGTATGACTTTACTCTGGAGCAGACTTTTCATGGCATCATTTTGTACACATTTGATGGGGTGGCCATTTTTTCTTTACATGCCATCCCCTCCATATAGAGGACTGCCATACCATTTCTCTTTCACATTATTTCATGTATCGGGTATGCCTACACATATAGATTTGTATCATTTCGCTTTCATTTTTAGACCATATAAACTTCCAATACACACTACATACGGAGGGGAATAAACATAAACTTGGTGGGTACTGATGTTGAAGCTGAAAAAACATTTTTTTACAAGTGCATTATTGTGCAATCAACACAGAATCTGTAAAACTTCAAGGAATCAAGGAAAGATTTAATGCTCACAATTCTTATTCCTGACCGTTTGTGAATATCTTGCTTGCATCAATAACAAAATGGTCATCCAGTGGTCCAATAAGTAGAACATGAGCTTTCCTTTTTGAAGATGTCAGGTTGAACAGCATTCGTGTAACATCTCCTTGGTACTTTAAATTAAACAATGCAATATCAATCTCGAGAGACTATATAATCTTGCAAATGAGTGGGGTCAGAGGTGGCAGAGATGCAAATATCACAAGTACTACGATACAATATCGCAAAGAAAAAAAACGATACATTTTTTTATAATAAATTTTTCCTCCAAAGATGCTGCTGTACTGCAGTGGTACATTTGCGCTGGAGGTGAAAGAGTGGCATATCCGCAAAATAAGGGGTACATTGAAGAGAAGTACCAAACATTTGCCTCCCGACATGTGTGAGCACAAAAAGGCGACTGACTTAGCAAAAGCAATGGTAGAACACAAATATACACCTTGAATGTTCCTCCAATATCAATTTGTGCACTCAGCATTGGACAAAGTCACAACATATCCAGAAGGACAATCTATGACCTGAGTGAGGTGCGACCTATTCTGAGGTGCATTCCTGATTTATTTAGTTATTTTTCACAGGTAAATGTATCTAACCAGTCATGAGTGAATGACACTATTTTACAATCACTATATTGTATTTAAAATTTCTGACCCAATGGTAAAGTTATGCCTCAGGGTACAAACAATAAGTGAAAAGCTTCTTCCAACACAAGCTGGCGAGTATATGCTTCAAAGATCATCTTCCCAAAGGTCTTTCAACACGACGGAGGTGGAGAAGATGTAGTAGAAGAAGAAATAAAATCCCGCCAAAATCAAGATGAACACTAATCCAATTGTTAGGTAGTCCTGCATGAAGGGAAAGATGGAGACGTGTCAGTCGCACCATAGAAAATCACTTTTGTTACTGTGGAAAACAACTTAATAATGGCTGGTTGGTGGTACACACCGCTCTGAAAGGAAAAGTTTCACAATCATTTTTGAAGGAGCAATGGTCAATGGTGAAAGTTACTTTGTGATGTTGCAGAATACCTTTGTTACTCAACTACGGAGATTGAATCTTTCACATATCATCTTTTACCAGCAAGACGGTGCTCCCTGCCATGACGCTTGAAATGTGCGATAGTTCTTGAAGGAAGCTTTCCCAGACAAGTGGATAGGTAGAGGTGTGTGGAAGTGAAAAATTAATTATTTGCGTACTTAATTTGTGAACCGAGTGATTTTCTTGAGCCTCAACTGCTTGATTGAGCTTCATTAATATATGTAGTTCTGTTTAAATCGTGTTCTATACAAGCTACCAGTTATAACTATTCTCTTTAGTAACTGGGAGTTCAGAAACGTCATAAATCTTTCTCAGCTGCAGGCAAACTCGTGTGCAGGTTTCCTTTGGCAACCTGCCTGCACGAGTCGTGAGTTTCTTCATCGGCTTTGACTATTACATTCGCAATTAGAGTGACAAAACCGAACGAATAATTTGCTTTCAATTAAATGTCTGTATAACAAATAAATATACTCTTTATATAACATATATGTATGTAGGGCACGGGAGAAATTAATAGCCAATCATTGAGGATGGTGGTTCTGAAATAATTTGGTCCAGGTGATCACTTGGCATTTTTCAGATTCAAAATGCACATTAGACTAAAATGCAATTTTATAATTCGGAATTTTATTAAAAATGCGAATTTTCTTGTGCTATTCCATTGCTGTGCAAAGTTCAAAGTGTGTTTGTGTGATGGACTTTTTAACACCTTGGAATATACAATATGGATTGCAGTAGATCTAACTCCAGCAGACTGCACATTCAAGTGGAAATATCAACTTATGATTAATTTAAATGCAAAAATGTGATGGAAATGTTCAACAACTTTGATCCACGCCTAAGGCCAGTTGGACATGCTAGTCGAGTCCGTAGGCCTTCCAGCACACCATAAACAATGAGCAATGCAGGAAGTACAAGGAGGCAGCATATATGAGCCTGGGCCCGTATTCATAAACGTACTTAAGTATAAGTACAACACTTAAGTACCTCCTAACTTATGTTTTACGAACAAGTGGTATTCAATATGCTGCTCACCTAATGTATTACACTGAACTCCATGCTTATATTTGAGAGACCTCCAGGGGTCTTAAGTGAACGTAAGTTGGCCACACACTGTATATTCTGTCCACTTTCGACCAGACAGCGAAGAGGAATGGCTGCATTGCTTCTGATAGCACAAGAACGGCTGGTTCGACGGCGTGCAATTCGTCGAGAACGAGTATTTCGTGACCGACTTCATCGCCAGATGAGTACGATGATGTCGAACTTCACCAACGATACCGCCTTGACCGGCAAACGATTTTGGATGTTATTGATGTTATTGGTGATAATCTTGATCCATTGACATTGCGAAACCACGCATTGCCAAGGGAACTTAAGGTTTTGGCAAGTTCTTTTCTGTACAAGTTCTTTTCTGTACAAGTTCTTTTCTGTACAAGTTCTTTTCTGTATGTGCGGTATTCATCCTTCATAACTGAGCACATGTTCTGCCATTTTTTCTGGTAGTCCTCGTCACTCCTTACCGTGGTAGGATTTCTTCTATTCATGGCCTCCGTTATCTTAACCCATGCCGTGTGTGTGTGTGTGTGTGTGTGTGTGTGTGTGTGTGTTTGTGTGTGTGTGTGTGTGTGTGTGTGTGTGTGTGTGAGAATGTGCGTGATAGAATTGTCAGGAATAAAAATGAACAAAACAAGACGTGTGTGTGGTTTGTGTCTGGCAGTCTTTTTTTTTTTTTACCATCTCAGCTATTTTCATCAAATTTTCAACAAAACTTCATTATTTGAACATGAAGACAAATTAATAGTTTAGTAAAAGGGTCAAAAGTCAGCATTACTTAAAATAGTCATTTTTCATGCAATTTACCTGAAATTTAAATTTGCCATTTGAGTTTTGTCATCAAATTTTCAACAAAGCTTTATTATGAGAATATGGAGAAGATAATTAATCGTTTGGTCAAAGGGTCAAAATCACACAAAATTGTCAATTTTCATGCAATTGACATGAAATTTTAAGAAATCGCATTTTGCATCACTGATATTGTTCACCAATTAAACGCTAGAAGCCGATTTTTTTTTTTTTTAAATCAAAAAGTCAAGGTTGCATAAAAATACTAATTTTTGTCCGATTGACCTGAAATTTAAAGCATTTGCGTGTTGGGTCACATAACTGGTTCTCCAATCAAAAGCTAAAAGCTGATTGTTTTTTGTTTTTTTGATCAAAAGGTGAAAGGTCAAGGGTGCATAAAAGCAACTTTGGGAAAACACCACAGTAAGCTATTTAATCACCTCAACATGGATTTCGCCCAAAGTGGAAAATCCCCATCGGGAAGGGATAAAATGAAGGTGCTCCATCACGTGGCGCTTTGTCCCCTGATCACATTTGGTTGGGATTGTAAAAGTAACCACCGAATGTATAGCGGTCAGACAGACATACAGATTACCAAGTTGCGTGTTGAAGTACAATTATGTTTATGGGTCATTTTTCTTTGGTCTTCAGTTGTTTGTTGTCTGATTTCATCAGTTATTTACTTTATTCTGATGTTGAATTGGCATTTATGGGTTTTTGTGACTGCAATAATCTTTTTAAGTGAAGCTTTATCATCTTTTGATGATACACTACAGGGTAAAAAGTATGTGTACACCCGAACATCACATACGTATGTGCTCGTCGAACATCTCATTCCAAAATCATGGGCATTAATATGGAGTTGGTCCCCCCTTTGCTGCCATGACAGCCTCCACTCTTCTGGGAAGGCTTTCCACTCGATGTTGGAACATTGCTGCGGGGACTTGCTTCCATTCAGCCACAAGAGCATTAGTGAGGTCGGGCACTAATGTTGGGCGATTTGGCCTGGCTCACAGTCGGCGTTCCAATTCATCCCAAAGATGTTCGATGGGGTTGAGGTCAGGTATCTGTGCAGGCCAGTCAAGTTCTTCGACACCAATCTTGACAAACCATTTCTGTATGGACCTCGCTTTGTGCACTGGGCCATTGTCATGCTGAAACAGGAAAGGGCCTTCCCCAAACTGTTGCCACAAAGTTGGAAGCACATAATCGTCTACAATATCAGTGTATGCTGCAGCGTTAAGATTTCCCTTCACTGGAACTAAGGGGCCTAGCACGAACCATGAAAAACAACCCCAGACCATTATTCCTGCTCCACAAAACTTCACAGTTGGCACTGTGCATTCAGGCAGGTAGCGTTCTCCAGGCATCTGCCAAACCCAGATTCATCCGTCGGACTGCCAGGTGGTTAAGCGTGATTCATCACTCCAGAGAACGCGTTTCCACTGCTCTAGAGTCCAATGGCGGCGAGCTTTACACCACTCGAGCCGAAGCTTGGCATTGCACATGGTGATCTTAGGCTTGTGTGCGGCTGCTCGGTCATGGAAACCCACTTCATGAAGCTCCCAACAAACAGTTGTTGTGCTGACGTTGCTTCCAGAGGCAGTTTGGAACTCGTTAGTGAGTGTTGCAACCGAGGAGACGATTTTTACGCGCTTCAGCACTCGGCGCCCCCATTCTGTCAGCTTGTGTTGCCTACCACTTCACAGCTGAGCTGTTGCTGCTCCGAGATGTTTCCTCTTCACAATAACAGCACTTACAGTTGACTGGGGCAGCTCTAGCAGGGCAGAAATTGACGAACTGACTTGTTGGAAAGGTGGCATCCTATGACGGTGCCACGTTGAAAGTCACTGAGCTCTTCAGTATGGCCCATTCGACTAACAATGTTTGTCTATGGAGATTGCATGGCTGTGTGCTTGATTATATATACCTGGCAGCAATGGGTGTGGCGGAAACAGCCGAATCCACTTATTAGAAAGGGTGTCAGCATACTTTTGGCCATGTCGTGTACTTCTTGACTCTTTAGATTCTCATGGAAACGTTGTCTTTTTCTGCGTATCCCCAACCCATCATGGGTGGAATATACTTCACAATAGAGGATGGTCTCCTCTGTGGATCAGCTTGCTTCGTTTAAATCCACAAGTGTGCCCATTGGCACATTGGATCAAATTCTCATTGTTCAATCTTCATTGTTCAATGTTCATCCTTGTAGCGTACCTGCTGACTGTGCTGCTTGAGCATTAGCTTGTCCT
This sequence comes from Myxine glutinosa, assembly GCF_964187855.1. Lineage (NCBI taxonomy): Eukaryota > Metazoa > Chordata > Myxini > Myxiniformes > Myxinidae > Myxine > Myxine glutinosa. The sequence continues at coordinate 71,117,227 of NC_136265.1, read as the reverse complement.
TCACGAAGCCCAGATGTACTTTGGTCAGGACGGAGAGTGCAAGGGGGTGGGGATTATATGTTTTTTTTTTGTTTTTTTTTTGTATACAAGATCGAGGCTCGTGCAAGGGCTAACATTAATGACAAAAAAACAAACGGACACACAAGACAAAATAAAGGGAGCGGGAGACAACATGGGGCGAGAGGGGGAAGAGTACAAGTACATTTGAGAGCAGGGATATCGGGAGATCGGTGGGGGTGAAAGGGCTTGGGGGGAGGAGGCGTGGGAAGGGGGGTGGGGAGGCGGGAGAGGTAAAAAAACACATGGACACAGCTCGGACTTCCAGGAAAGAAGTCGGTATTTCAGTAAAGTTGATCTGGGGTGAATTAACGGGGGTAGAAAAGATCAAGGTTTTGGATGGGGGGAAGATAAGAGATGGTGTTTTATATAAGAGATGGAAGATAAGAGAAAGTTATTATTATTGCCAAATGATACAACTGTTATTATTGTTTTTTTTGGCATTTATTTTGTAATAAGAATGCCATGCCCTGGAAGGACCTATTCAACTGCTCTATACACCTTCACATCGCACGCGTTTAGAAACATGGGAATTCATCCCCGTTATTTGTAGTTAATTCGCCTAATCAACCCAAAATCATGATGATCATTTTGGTAAAGCACATTCCACATTGGGAGTCCAGTATTAATTCATACGTACTTTCTTCCAATGTTATCATTGTAGTTGCGATTTATTTTCGAAGTGGAATGCCATGGCATGGAAGGACTTATAAAACTGCTTTAACTACTTTAACGTGGAGTGCACTTAGAAACATGGGAATTGCTCTGAATTATTTGCAGTTAATGGGACGAATCAACTCATGAAATCATAATGATCATTTTGGTACATCACATTCTACATCAGAAAGGTCCAGTAGAACACTACAAAAAACAATACACACACACACACACACACACACACACACACACACACACACACACACACACACACTTAATTAATTGTACAGTATCGGTTGTTCCTAAACTTAAATAATTTAAAGGATTGTTGTAAATGATGTTAATTTTACAACATCCCATATTCAACTTTATTTAAATTGTAAACCTCAAACACAGTTTCTCCACCTAAAGCAAGAACCTTAACCCATAAGCAACTGACTAGTTTCCCGACTGCATGGATCATCAGCTGGGCACCGTTCTTCCTCGAGGTTTCAATCCTTTCAGCCCAGGACCTCTCCAAACGGCGGATCTACAACCTCGATCATGGATCCACATCAATTGATGGTAAATCAGTGGATTCACAACCTCAGTTGCGTCCAGGCAGTCAGTCAACCCATCAATGCAACCTCACTTATCCCAACTTTACTTGCAATAGGATTTAATGTGTTATCATATATTTATAACTTTCCTTACACACTCTATAATATGATAATATCATTAAATCATTCACATCTTACCCTTAAACACATCAATCGACCAAACAGCATGACCACACCACCTACCTCTCGATCAAACTCTATTTCGAATGTTCAAACTGTCATTTATAACGATTTTTGGCATGCTGCCGTATCCTAGCAACCACTGATTCCTAGCAACATTAATTTGTGGTATATTTAATTATTATATTGTACTGTATTTACATAAAGATCTCATGAATAATATTATATTGCACTGTACTTGTATTATATTGTACTGTAATATAATATTATATTGTACACTTAGAATGTTCAAACTGTCATTTATAACGGTTTTCGGCATGCTGCCATATCCTAGCAACCACCGATTCTTAGCAACATTCATTTGTAGTATATTTAATTGTTATATTGTACTGTATTTACATAAAGATCTCATGAATAATATTTTTACTATTCGTATTGTATTTCACTAATTCGATTTGGTGTCGTTTTGTGATTTTAAAGAAAACTTGTTTTAATCGACCAACCGAAGCTCCCTGCGCTAACATACGTCTGACTAGTTGTTGTAATTTATTGACCAGTTCAGAGCTGTGTGTGGTTGCTCTCACAGTCCTAATTATTTCACCTGCAACCGTACCATAAAATAGCTTTTTGGGAATGTTGCTGTCGAAGAAAGGCATTCAGACAATGTGGAATGGAAATGCATCTCGTTTATCAAATAATTTGGTGTGAAATTTATTATTATGGATGTCAATTTGTAATTCTAAAAAGGAAACTGAAGTGGAAGTTTGGTTTTCCTTTTTTAATTCAAGTTCTTTTGGATATATATCATCATGAAGCTGCTCAAATATAAATCCATCATTAATTGCCAACAAATCATCAATGAATCTGAAGATGTTTCTGCATCTTCGTGCAGTTGTTAATTTATTCCTGCACATGTTCTGGACCCAATCAAACTCGTACATGTGCAGAAACAAATTTGCAAAGAAAGGGGCCGGATCTGAACCCATGGGTATGCCCACTGTCTGCTGGAGTATCTTGTTGCCAAATGTAAAGAAACTGTTGTTTAGCAGAAATCGAATACTTTCTTTGAGTTTACTTTTTGAAAAACTACATGAATATTGATTATCCTTTACAGACCAGTGTGCTCTGTTTTGATAGACATTAATGTATACTCTATTACCTCCCACAAATGCTTTATCTATTGCTCTGTCCAATGCGGTTACCAGCTTGTCATGTGGAATGTTTGTGTACAATGTGGAAAAATCAAAGGTTGAAAGACATTTTGCTTTACCCTTGTTATTAATGTTGTGGACACTGTCGATTACCGGTTTGGAATTGTCAATGATCCAGAATTTCTTAATACCAGAATAAAACTTCACTTTTTCATGGTAGTTTTTTCAGCATTTATAGATTAGTTTCATTGCCGCTGTAATACTGCCCGACAAAGGTTTCAAACTACATTCTCTACATGCGATGATGAACCTCATCTTGCAAGGGTGTTTGTGCATTTTTGGGATCCAGTAAATGAATGGTAATTTATGGTGTTTATCTGGAACTAGCAGTCTTCTCACCACACACCATCCATGAAGAGTAGATTCTGTTCATCTTCAGTTTTGTCATAGTTTTGGAGCCAGGCGTTATTGCTTCAGGTTTGCGCTTCAGTGTAAAAACCAGTCTCACAGTGAGGTTGATATATTCTCTCTTGCGTGAATTCTTTCATGTCTTTTCATTTCTGAGGAACGAACAAAAGCCTTCTTGCAAACAGAACACTTGTTGGGCTTCTCTCCCGTGTGTATTTTCTGATGTCGACACAAATGTGATGAAGAAGCAAAATCCTTATTGCAAACAGAACACTTGTTGGGCTTCTCTCCTGTGTGTATTTTTCGATGTTGATGCAAATACGATGAAGAAGCAAAATCCTTATTGCAAACAGAACACCTGTAGGGCTTCTCTCCTGTGTGTGTTTTTTTATGTCGATGAAAATTTGATGAAGAAGCAAAATCGTTATTGCAAACAGAACACTTGAAGGGCTTCTCTCCTGTGTGTATTTTTTGATGATTTATTAATGCTGCTCTCAAAACAAATGTCTTAAGACACACGGAACACTTGTTGTGCTTCTCTCCTGTGTGTATATTTTTATGTCGATGAAAATTTGATGAACAAGCAAAATCCTTTTTGCAAACAGAACACTTGTACGGCTTCTCTCCCGTGTGTATTTTCTGATGTCGACACAAATGTGATGAAGAAGCAAAATCCTTATTGCAAACAGAACACCTGTAGGGCTTCTCTCCTGTGTGTATTTTTCGATGTTTATGCAAATACGATGAAGAAGCAAAATCCTTCTTGCAAACAGAACACTTGTAGGTTTTCTCTCCTGTGTGTATTTTCTGATGTCGACACAAATGTGATGAAGAAGCAAAAACCTTATTGCATACAGAACACCTGTTGGGCTTCTCTCCCGTGTGTATTTTTCGATGTTGATAAAAATACGATGAAGAAGCAAAAACCTTATTGCAAACAGAACACTTGTTGGGCTTCTCTCCCGTGTGCATATTTTGATGTTCATGTAAATACGATGAAGAAGCAAAAGCCTTCTTGCAAACAGAACACTTGTAGGGCTTCTCTCCTGTGTGGATTATTTGACGTTTATGCAAATATGATGAAGAAGCAAAACCCTTATTGCAAATAGAACACTTGAATGGTCTCTGAATTCCTTGGATATTCTTGAGAGAGTCTGTACAGCTTTTACAACTGCGGATGGAAGACACACTGTGAAATGCATCTTTTTTTTGAGAATCAGTGTGTGTCATCTGACGATTTAAAACTTCTGAGCAGAAAAACTGGGAACAGTAGGAACAAGAAACCAGATCCATTTGTTTCACTGGAAAGACAAATCAAAAAAGCATTCAAAATTCACCAAAACATTAAAATATTGCAGAATTGACAAGTATTTCTCTCAGATTAGATTAAACATTTGACATATTTCTGCACTTCGCTCAATGGAAAAGCTCCATATCAAGGATTGAAAAATAGGACCATGACTCCTGAAGCTCACCTGGATCAGGAGCAACAGTCACTTCAACCCCCCACAAACTCCCTCAACCCTGATATTTTTAATGCCGTGAACAAACTTTGGTACATCACGGGCGATTAAGGTTGTGCGCAAGTTTCATCGAAATTGTGTGTGCAGTTTCAGAGAAAAGAGCAAAACCTATCTTGGGGGGGTGGGGGGCGGGGGGAATCAACCCTACCCACCTACCCCCCGTAGACCACTTTAATGAGCCCAGATTTTGTTGTGGTCAATATACCCTCGTTCAGCATCAAATATGAAGCTTGTGGCCAAGTTTCATCAACATCGTGTGTTTGGTTCAAGCGACAATGACTGAAGTGTTTGCAGACTTACTCACTCACTCACTCACTGACTGACTTATGTACAAAGACCCTGCTCGATCGCACACGATGAAGAAGTCCCAGTAATCTTGTCAAGTCCCAGTAATCTCAATTGGTTTGTTATTCACAATTTATTTCAGCCAATGTGAATTGGAGGAGGAAAGACTTTCAAACTTTAGCTTCTTGTGTAAAGTGCACAAAGGTCTCTGGGGGATTTCAAATTGAAGCAATATCCCTGTCTCGACATAAAAACAGATGAAGTGGGGAAACACTTTGAACGCATCTACAATTCTCCAAGGATTGCAAATAAGTAATTTATTCTGGAAAATAAACAAAATAAGTAAAGAAAGTGTGATGCGAGCTCTCCGTAATTCGGCTTTGCTCGGCAGTAGCTCGGCAGTAGTAGTAATTCGGCAGTAGCTGCTCAGCTTTGCTCGGCTCCGTGGGAGGAGAATCACATGATTCCTGCTTTACATCCACATTGCTCAAAGCTTCAAATCCTGGCTTCAAATCAACTTCCTCAAGCTTAACTGTGATAAATCTGAAATAATCATCATTGGCCCAAAAACGCTCACAAAATCCACCCATAACTTTGCCCTCAACATCGACGGTATCCCAGTATCCACCTCCCCTCACATCCGGAATCTTGGCGTCATCTTTGACCAAACCCTTTCCTTCGACAAATACACTAAACAGATCACAAAGTCAGCCTTCTTTCACCTGAAAAACATTGCCCGTCTCCGCTCATCCCTCTCCTCCACGGCTGCAGAAACCCTCATCCACGCCTTCATCACCTCCCGTCTGGACTACTGCAATAGCCTCCTCTATGGTTCACCCTCAAAAATCACCAATAAACTCCAATACATTCAGAACTCCGCTGCCCGTCTACTCACTCATTCCCGGACCCGTGACCACATCACCCCCGTCCTTTACAAGCTTCACTGGCTCCCCATCCCCCAGAGAATCCAGTACAAAATCCTCCTCTTGACATACAAAGCCCTCCATAACCTGGCCCCATCCTACCTGGCTGACCTCCTCTCCAGACACACTCCCACCCGCAACCTCCGCTCTGCTGGTACCAACCTCCTGACCCCCTCCATCCGGACCAAATTCAGATCCTGGGGGGACAGGGCCTTCTCCATCGCTGCTCCCACCCTCTGGAACTCACTACCTCACACCATCAGAGACTCCTCCTCACTCACCACATTCAAAACATCACTAAAGACCCACCTGTTCAACGCTGCATTCAACATTCAACCCACAGCATTTAACCCCTGACTATCTCTTCTCCTTCTCCCTCCTTTTGCTTTAAATATTTCCCTATTGATTCTTGTCTTGTCTTTTTGATTCTTGTCTTATATATATGCCGTATATCGCTGCTGTTTGTTTTCTTGATTCTTGTCTTTTTGCAATTGTTGTTTTCATGTATTGTTATGCATTATGTTTTCCACTCTGTCAAAGCGCCTTTGGGCTTCTGGAAAAGCGCTATACAAAATAAATGAATTATTATTATTATTATAAAGCATCCTGGGAGGTCTGAAGAGAGTTACTCTGGAAGGTTTCCATCTTGACCAGAGGAGCTTCATCTGTAAATCATGTGACATCATTATATTACACAAACAAAAAGGATAAATGATTGAATCCAATGAAATAAATAAAAACGAAGGATTTTGAAAGACAATTTGGTCAAATCCCAAGAAATAAATGTCACAAAAATAAACGTCTCAAAAAGACATCTCAATTTAACATTGACAAATGAAAAAGGAGTGAAAATCAAATAAATAAAATTCATCGGATATCTATGTATCTTTTTGTTCACGGTTTTTTTGCAAAGACAGCTTGGCCAACACCACAGGATTTGGGACACAGACAAAGTTCGACTTGGGGATTGTACTCAGGGTATTTTCATTCCCACCTCGGCCTTTAAAGACCCCAAATACCCCTATCATCTCTCAGCAACTCATCCCATGTTTTCCTCGGACAGCTCTAGTTCTCCTTCCATTCACATTCATATTTATACACCTCTTTACACAGCTGCCCTCCCCCATCCTTTCCATGTGTCTGAACCACCTCAACCTACCCCGATGCATCACCTCACGAATGCTCACTATACCTAACCGATTTATTAATTCCACATTTGGTTTCTTATGCTTCAGTGTCACATTACATGTCCATCTCACTAATCTCATTTCATTTCATTCACACCTCCGTTCATCCTCCTTTTTGATCGCCCAGGTTTCACTGCCGTACAACATTGCACTACGAACGCAAGCAGTTGAAAGGTTCCCCTTGAGTTGGAGAAAGATCCCCCTTGATATCAATCGTCGAGGAAACAACTCCCTAAACTTCCTCCAACCACCTCATCAATTTATCCATGAGAAGATTTGGGTAAATATTGATGGTGTGTATGTTATCCATGATCATATGGAGATTTATATGGTGGTCATTGGTTAAACATCAAAACATAAGCCGCCGTGTTTTAATACTTGTTTCAGTTGATTTTGCTGATGGGGCGGATATGTATATGGAGTTCCTGTATAAGAAGGTTGCGACAACCTGGATTTTGACGCTATTTTGTTTCCATCGAGCACAGCGTATGCAACCTGCGCTCATTGTGCTTGAAGCGCAATGTGGTCCTTTTATACCACACAAGACGGAGATTATATTCCTAAATGCTTTCTTGTCATTCTTCCAACTCGTCACTGATGTGTGCCTGATGTGAGGTGTGCAGAGTGTGTTCGTGGAAGAGATACACAGGTAGTGACTGAATGCAGAAATTTGAAAGAAGTGTAAAACAGAAATGGAGTCACACCAAAAAGACTACAGAATAGAAAAGACTAGCAGAAGTACCCGGCATTGCCGGGCGGGGGAGGGGAGGGGGAGGGGAGGCGAACGGGGGGGGGGGGGGGGGGGGGGGGAGCGAGCCCCTTAGCAAAGCAAGCGATTTTTTTTTTCATAGCGTCATAGCGTTCATAGCGTCATATTGTTCATAGCGTCATATCGTTCATAGCGTCATCGCGTTTCACAGCGTCATAGCAATTTATTTTTTCATAGCGTCATAGCGTCATAGCGGTCATCGCGTTTCACAGCGTCATAGCGATTTTTTTTTTCATAGCGTCATATCGTTCATAGCGTCATATCGTTCATAGCGTCATAGCGTCCTAGCGTTCATAGCGTTATCACGTGATCGCTCGGAGCGAATCAGCGCCGACCTGCTCTGATTCCATTGATTCCGTGCGCTGAGGTAAATATGAATAAAAAATATGGATCGTCAAATATTTTGAGTTCGGCCATGTTCGTCCCACGCTCAATGGCCATGTCTATGTCAAATATCAAGCACGTAAGCCTCTCCGTTTAGGAGTCTATCGGTAACATTACACACACACACACACACACACACACACACACACACACACACACACACACACACACTGTGTTTTATATATATAGATAACAATTGTGAGTGAAAAAAAAGAGAAATAGCTTGGGAATATCGATTGATTGATTGTGTGCTCTGCCTGAAGCCAGGTCCGAGGCTGCTTGCCAAGGGTGATATTGGGCCGGAAGAGGAAGGGAAAAGGTGGTTGCATTGCCTTCCAAGCAGTTAGTCAGGGCAGGAGGTGTTCATTTGAGCAGGATGCTGGTGATAACTCACCTCTCTTGGTTTAAAATGAGAAAGAAGACATTGCGAAAGAACAAAGAAGGAATAAAAGAAGGCCACATCAAAATGTATATGAGCCACAAGTGAAGGGGACATTTCTTTCCAACTCTTACTTTATTTTAACACAAGTACTGTGCTGAAGGAGCTGGGGCTCCCACGTCGATCGGAAGAATGGACGCGACAAAAAGCTGGAATTCATCCGAGTTGCTTTAATCAAATCAAACACTCAGGCACTCTGAAAACCCGTTTATCGGGCAGCAATATATATCTATTATCCCGGGGGGTTTGCCCAGGCCCGGCGCCAGGGGGCATGCCCGGGCGTCCCGACCGAGGCCTGGCAAGTTGAGCGCGGGCCTGCCCGGGCATCCTGGACGAGCCCGGCATGGTGATCGCTCCGCGTCCTTGATAGGTGCAAGGCGATTGTGAAAACCCAGCGGCAGCCGCTACACACGTCCCCCCAGAATCGACTTGCACCGGCAGGGTCAATTTGAGGGGGGTCCTGATGACCCGGCCGAAGCGACCCCTGGCGGGTCGTGGGAGGGGGTCCGGTGAGGTGGCGGGAGGTCGAGTGGGGGGCACCGTGGACGGGGGGCGGCCTCGCCGCGGCGGAAGGGCCACCCGTGGTGGGTGGTCGACGTCCACGTGCGCCGGCTTGAGGCGGTCCACCGCAATCCGGTCCGACCTGCCGCCGATGTCAATGACGAACGACTTGTCGTCCCGTCGCAGCACCCGGAAGGGCCCGTCGTACGGCGGCTGGAGTGGCCACCGATGTGCGGCGTGACGCACAAAAACATACTCCGCTATGCGGAGTGCTGGGGGGACGTAGGACTGGGGGTCACCGTGGTGGGATGTTGGCACGGGGGCAAACCGTCGGGCGGCCTCCTGGAGGTCCGAGCGCTGGTGAGCTGCGGACCAGGGACTGGTAGCGTCGGGCACGAATTCGCCCGGGACGCGTAGCGCCATAGACATAGACATAGCGGGCCATAGACAAGCTCGGCGGTGGATGCCTGGAGGTCCTCCTTGGGGGCCGTGCGAAGGCCCAAAAGGACCCACGGCAGCCGGTCGGCCCAACCGCCGTCTTGAAGGCCGGCCATGAGCGCGGCCTTCATGGAGCGGTGGAATCGCTCGCACAACCCGTTTGCTTGGGGGTGGTAGGCCGTAGTACGGTGGAGCTTGACCCCCAGGTTGCGGGCGACCGTGCCCCACAGCTCGGAGGTGAACTGTGGTCTGCGGTCTGACGAGATGTCCGCCGGTGCGCCGAAGCGGGCGACCCAGGTGGCGATGAAAGCCTGCGCCACGTCGGCGGTGGTGGTGGAGACGAGGGGAACGGCCTCCGGCCACCTGGTGGTCCTGTCCACCATGGTGAGCAGGTGTGTGAACCCCCGTGACGGGGGGAGGGGGCCCACCAGATCCACGTTGACGTGGTCGAAACGTCGTTCGGGCACGGTGAAAGGTGCCAGCGGGGCCTGGGTGTGTCGGTGGACCTTGGCCCGTTGGCAGGCCGTGCAGGTGCTGGTCCAATCGCGGACGTCCCGACGAAGGCCGTGCCAGACGAAACGCGCCGACACCAGCTTCTGGGAAGCTTTCCGGCCCGGGTGGGAAAGGCCGTGGAGGGAGGCGAAGATGCGGCGTTGCCAGGTGACGGGCACGATGGGGCGAGGCTGGCCTTGGGAGACGTCGCAGAGCAGGACAGTGTCCGCGCAGGGGATGTCGGCCAGGCGGAGGCCCGTGTCCGCTGCCCGGAGGGCTTGCACCGTGGTGTCGGTGGTTTGGTCCGCCGCCATAAGCGCAAAATCCACGCCCAGGTGGACCGCGTTCGCGCTGGCCCAGGAAAGACAGTCGGCCACGGCGTTGTTTTTGCCGGCGACGTGCCGGATGTCCGTGGTAAACTCCGACACGGCGGAGAGGTGGCGCTGTTGGCGGGCCGACCATGGCTCCGTGACCTTGGCCATGGCGTAAACCAACGGCTTGTGGTCGACGAACGCCGTGAAAGGTCGGCCCTCCAGGAGGTGGCGGAAATGGCGGACGGCCAGGTGTAGACCGAGGAGCTCCCGGTCAAACGTGCTGTATTTGAGCTCGTTCGGCCGGAGCTGCCGGCTGAAAAAAGCGAGTGGCTGCCAAACCCCGTTCACCCATTGCTCATGTACGGCGCCCACCGCGTAGTCGGAGGCATCCGTGGTGAGGGCGATGGGAGCGTTGAGCACCGGGTGAGCGAGCATGTTGCGTCGGCGAGGGCCCGCTTTGAGCGTTGGAAGGCCGCATCCATTGCTGCGGACCAGGCGATGTCGTGCTTGGCCGGCTTGCCCCGGAGGGCTTCGTAGAGGGGCCGCATGAGTTGAGCAGCGCGGGGCACGAAGCGGTGATAAAAATTCACCATTCCCAGGAATTCCTGCAGGGCCTTTATGGTGCGGGGACGCGGGAACGTGGTGATGGCCTCGACCTTGGTTGGCAGCGGCACGGCCCCGTTCTTGGTGATGTGGTGGCCCAAAAAATCAACGGCCGTCGTGCCGAAGTGGCATTTGGCCGGGTTGACGATGAGGCCGTGCTCGCTGAGGCGCCCGAACAGTGTTCGGAGGTGGAGGAGGTGCTCGGCCCGGGACGTGCTGGCGACGAGGATGTCGTCCAGGTAAACGAAAAGGAACGGCAGGTCACGCAGCACGCCGTCCATCAAGCGCTGGAACGCCTGAGCCGCGTTCTTGAGACCAAACGGCATCCGCAAGAATTCGAATAAGCCGAACGGCGTGATGACTGCCGTTTTAGGGACGTCGGCCGCCCTGACAGGTACCTGGTGATATCCCCGTATGAGATCAATTTTTGAAAAAATGACCCGTCCCGCCAGACGGGTGGAGAAGTCTTGGATATGCGGGATCGGGTACCTGTCGGGGGTGGTAGCGTCATTGAGACGGCGGTAGTCGCCACACGGGCGCCATCCACCCCCCGGCTTTGGCACGATGTGCAGTGGCGAGGCCCACGCGCTATCGGAGCGCCGCACGATGCCGAGGTGCTCCAACGCGTCGAATTCGGCCTTCGCTACGGCGAGCTTGGCTGGGTCGAGGCGGCGGGCCCTGGCGAAGACCGGCGGGCCCGTGGTTGGTATGTGGTGCTCGATCCCATGCCGTACTGCGACGGCCGAAAACGTCGGCCGCGTGAGGGCCGGGAACTCCGTGAGCAGGCGAGCAAACTCGTTCGCCGCCGGGACGGTGCATGCCAGCTCGGTCGGCGTGGAGCTGCTCAATGTGCATACCAGGGAGCTGAAGGTTTCGGCGTTGATTAAACGACGCCGTTGGACGTCCACCAGCAGTCCGTGTGCGCAGAGGAAGTCGGCGCCTAGCAGAGCCATGGGCACGTTTGCGGTTACAAACGTCCAAGCAAAGCGTTGGCCGCCGAAGCAGAGGGTGACGTTGCGCGGGCCGAAGGTGCGGATGGTCGATCCGTTGGCCGCAACCAAGGAAGGGGGCCGCAAACCGCGGATTGCCTGTCCTGGTCAGAGGCGGGTATGACGCTCAGTTGGGCGCCGGTGTCGCACAGGAAGCGCCGTCCGGACGCTTTATCCGTGATGAACAGTAAGTTGCCCGTGTGGCCGGCGCTCATGGCTGGTAATGAACGCCGGCCCGGCCGTTTCCCGGCCTGCCGAAGGTGCACGGGGGTCGGCATGTCCGGGCCTTCTGTCCGAACCTGGCATGATAGTAACACCACGCTTGGTCAGGTGGAGGCCCCGGTCGTCGTGCTGGAGGTGGTCGGCTCGGTGTAGCGGCCGCCAATTGCGTCGGCAGTTCGGCCGTCGACCGTGCCGGGTGCTCGGGCGCCATGGGTGTTGCGACGGACGGCGGTGGGTCCCATGTCGCCGCTGCGATGCGCTGTCCTGCGGCGGAGATCTTGTCGGCTTCTCTGGCAAGGGCCCGGGGATCTGTGATCGTCGTGCTTGCCAGGGCGAGGCGTACCGGGTGAGGCAGCTGACGGAGGAACAGCTCCCGGAACAGGAATGCCGGAGAGTGCTCGCTGAGCAGTGAAAGCATGTAGTCCATTCGCTCGGAAGGGCGCGTGTCGCCGAGCTCAGGCAGTTCGAGCAGGCGCCGTGCGCGTTCCGCCGATGGGAGGGCGAAAGCATCGAGGAGAAGCTTCTTAATCGCGCCGTATTTGTCAGCGGCTGGCGGGCTCTCGAGGAGGCTCAGGGCGCGGGCCGCGGTAGCCGAACCGAGCGCAGCTACCACATGGTGGAAGCGGGTGTCGTCGGCCGTGATGCCTCGCAGGGCGAACAGGGACTCCGCCTGTGCGAACCAAACCGCCGCGTGAGCCTCCCAGAAGGTAGGCAGTTTAAGGGCGACTGCCGTGTCCATGTCGGTAGGTCACCAATGAAGGAGCTGGGGCTCCCACGTCGATCGGAAGAATGGACGCGACAAAAAGCTGGAATTCATCCGAGTTGCTTTAATCAAATCAAACACTCAGGCACTCTGAAAACCCGTTTATCGGGCAGCAATATATATCTATTATCCCGGGGGGTTTGCCCAGGCCCGGCGCCAGGGGGCGTGGCCCAGCGTCCTGGCTGCGGCCTGGCAAGTTGAGGGCGAGCCTGGCATGCCCGGGCGTCCCGACCGAGGCCTGGCAAGTTGAGCGCGGGCCTGCCCGGGCGTCCTGGACGAGCCCGGCATGGTGATCGCTCCGCGTCCTTGATAGGTGCAAGGCGATTGTGAAAACCCAGCGGCAGCCGCTACAGTGCCGCTGAAAACATGCGTGTGCATGTAATCATTCACATGTGCGGAAAACATATGTAACACATATGCATGTGCAATCATTCTTTTCTATTGTCATTAAATATGCCGTCATTTTGACACAACACAACCATATAATTCTCAAGTACACAGCGTTGTCCATCGTACAAATAATGCAGGGGATGAATATTGTTGTTCACGGTAAATTGGAACAAGATGGTGTAGACGGACCACGTGACCACAATTTCCCGTGATGAAACCGCTGAACTGAGAAAATATAGAATGATTGTAACCCAAGAGAAGTGCAGCCGCCGTGTGGCCATCTTGGTTAGCACAACTCGACTCACATAAACTCGTTATGTAACAGGAACATTGTTGGTGTTTAACATTATATAACAGGAACATTGTGGGTCAAACCTTTGATAAACGAGAACTCATCAATGAACTCGGTCTCCACCTTCACCTTCACAATAAAATCTGAAAAGAAAAACATCACATTCAAACTCAAGTTTAAGGAGCATTTCTAAAGAAAATCGTCATCACAAGAGTTATTTAGAAAAAGCGAACTTTTCAATCCCATGAAAAATATGTTTTTGAAACGACTTGGAAAAGTAAAACAACAAAGAGTTTTTACTTTCATAAAATGAAGGAAACAAACCCAACAATCTCTCTTGGTCTATATTGACAAACTAACAAAGGTACCCGGTGCTTGTTTTCTTGTGACGTCATCGGAGCATGCGCGCAGGGCACGCTGGGACACCTCGGCCATTTTGATACCCTCTCGAACAACGTCGTCAGCGGATTCACATTAAATCGTTTTTGTTCACGACCAGTCATGCCAATTTGCGGCGTATTTCGTTGTTCAAACAGGCCAGGCGTTAGGCCAGGAGTTAAGTTTTACAAAACGCCCAAACTTCTACTGAATCAGGGTGAGGAAACAAGAAATTTAAGTGAAGAGAGGCGGCGTTTGTGTAAGGCTGCCATCAATCGCAGTGACATCCAAACAGAATCACAGTGGGATCGCACACCTGTCTGCTCCGAGCATTTTGTTAACAGTAAGTAAGAACATGTTTCATTGTATAACCATACAATGACTATAATCATTAATGATATTGAATACAATACATACATTTGAACAAATGGAGGGCACTTAATCAATCAGGTCCATAACATTAGCACAAGCAGCTTTAAAAAATACATGTTTGTTTAATATATTAATACCTTGGATAGAATCAAGTGGACGTCATTCAGTTCTTTGTGTAGGATTTGTCGCACCCATCCATCTTGGTACAACCTGTATGCCTCGAGGGATTTATACTTCTTCAACTCATCTTTGGTATAGGCCGATTTGCTGAACAACAGGTAGTTGATCACGTCGATGTGGGTCACCTGAGGCCACTTGCTCACATTCTTCTCAAATTGATCATTTGATGATAGACCATAAGGGTCACACCCAATGACAGAAATCTTCTCTTTGTAACGAACAAGAACGTCCGGGGGGAGCGTCTCTTGGTAGCCAAGGTTGGCACTCGCACTGCTAGCCATACTCAAGCCTGGATCTACCGTATCCTTACATACACTCCAAGTCTGTTCTACAGGTAGTTGGTTGCAGGTTGACCCACTGCCCAGGTGTTCACCAGTTCACTGGTCCACGGCAAACTTAAACCGAATGTTCTGTGTTTGTTGGGCAACAATACGTAATATAAACTAGATGGCACCACACTCCACATGAACGTGACAAAACAAACAAAATTACTTTATAAAACAGACTTTTTGCGATCCGCATTCACCATAAACCAACGCAACAAATCAATATCAGCGCACACGGACAGATTAGCTTGGGTATCAAAATGGCCGCCGCGCAATGCGAGATGGGTAATTTGTGACGTCAGTGAAAACAAAGGATTGCCTTCCTCTCCAGACTCCTCCCACACTCCCAACGGACTCCCACCACACTCCCAACGGACTCCCACCACACTCCCTCTGGACTCCCACCACACTCCCTCTGGACTCCCATCACACTCCCTCTGGACTCCCACCACACTCCCACCACACTCCCCCCGGACTCCCACCACACACACTCCGGACTCCCACCGGACTCCCTCCGGACTCCCAACGGACTCCCACCGCACTCCCACCATACTCCCTCCGGACTCCCACCACAGCCCCAACGGACCCCCAACGGACTCCCAACGGACTCCCACCACACTCCCTCCGGACACCCTCTCCGGACTCCCACCACACTCCCTCCGGACTCCCACCACACTCCCTCCGGACTCCCACCACACTCCCTCCGGACTCCCACCACACTCCCTCCGGACTCCCACCACACTCCCTCCGGACTCCCACCACACTCCCTCCGGACTCCCACCACACTCCCTCCGGACTCCCACCACACTCCCTCCGGACTCCCACCACACGCCCTCCGGACTCCCACCACACGCCCTCCGGACTCCCAACGGACTCCCTCCGGACTCCCACCACACTCCCTCCGGACTCCCACCACACTCCCTCCGGACTCCCACCACACTCCCTCCGGACTCCCACCACACTCCCTCCGGACTCCCATCACACTCCCTCCGGACTCCCATCACACTCCCTCCGGACTCCCACCACACTCCCTCCGGACTCGCACCACACTCCCTCCGGACTCGCACCACACTCCCTCCGGACTCCCACCACACTCCCTCCAAACACACTTTAGTAGATCACAGGTGATGAAGGTTGTAGTGAAATTATACCAAGGTGAACCCAGGGTGTGCTCGCCACGGAAGGGGCGTCTATAAGACCCGGGACAACCGGGGCGCGCGGACACTCCAGCGGAACTCACTGTGACATAGTCCTGTAGTTTGAATGGTATGTACGCCCCTAAATGCTGCGCTGACTGTCCTCTCTGTAGGACCATTGTTATATTGAATCAACCATTGCTGCTCATGAAATACTCTGATTTTAATGCCTGTTGCATGCATGTATTCTTACAGGATGTACTACAGATCTAAATGATATTAAACCTACCCAGAGGTCAAGTCGTGTCTGAGTTTGATTTTCACGACATTTAATATCATTTAGATCGCCGGAATGGCTGACCACAAGATGATCGTGGTACCGATTCTCGGAGCCGACCCTCAAGCTGAGGGATCAGCATCGGAGTTCGCTCACTGGCTCAACACGCTGGAGAATTATTTTGCTGCTCACGAAACAGAGCCCACCGCTGCGATAAAGCTGTCCGTGTTACAGTCGAAGGTCTATCACACCGTTTTCCGGAACATTTCCCGATTTGGGACGTACGCTACGGCTCTAGCCGAGCTGAAGCGCCTCTACGTAAAGACACGGAGCGCTGTGCACGGCCGGCATCAACTCTCTCAGCGGCGACAGCAACCATCTGAATCGATCGATCGCTTCACGCAGGAGTTGCGCTACCTGTTGGCAGACTGCGTGCAGGACGTCCGGACCCACGAGAAAGTGCAGGACGACTTGCTCCGAGATTCATTCATCTCCGGAATTAATTCTGGAGTCTTGCGGCTCCGACTCTTGGAGGTCGCGGATCTGACATTTACAGAAGCACTACGGCTGGCACGCGTATACACAGATGCCCGAGAACAATCGACCACATATGATCACCCACGAGTCGTGGCGGGGACCTCGCAACTCGCGCGACCGGAGAGGGCTACCGCCGAGGATACGGAGGGGGACCCGACCACTACGGCCGAGTCTCTGGGAGCTCCTGAAGCGGACTCCGCTTCCGGCCTCACTGCTGCCGCTGCTGCCCGGCCACGGCCTGACCGGTATGCAAAATGTTATTTTTGTGGGAATCGGCAGCACCCTCGCTCTGAATGCCCGGCCCGGGAGACAACATGCCACCTGTGCTCCACCAAGGGCCATTTTGCAAAGGTCTGCAGGAAGGCCGCTCGGGGCACGCGTCCCCGCGCGACCTTGAATGGGCTCATCGCGGAGCCAACGGATCGAGCGCCGGATGGGGTGCCTCACTCGGCTTTGAAGAGCCGCCCTCCTTCTCGCGGGCCTCTGGCTACACGCCCGACCTTGGTGAGATACACCGGCCGCCGAAACAAATGGCGCAAACGCGACCGGCCACAGCACGACCGACCTTGACTGGCGTTCGAACGCCTACTTCAAACAAGCGACATGCTCCTGCTTTGGAAACTCCTCTCGAAGTGCGGCAAACGCAGCACGTGACTCGAGCCCCATCTGACGGTGGCTTTTACGAATTACATGCACCCACTTTGGCATATGAATCTGCAGACGGCAGAGATCTTTCTCACGTGACGCGAGCGCCATCTGGCGGCGGCTCTTACGAATTACATGCACCCACTTAGGCATATGAATCTGCAGACGGCAGAGATCTTTCTCACGTGGCTCGAGCGCCATCTGGCGGCTGCTCTTACGACCAACACACACCCACTCTGGCAAATGAAACTGCTGATGAGCCAACTGACTTAAATGCTCCTGCTGAGGCCCAACCTGCCGACGCTGCCCGAAGGATTGCAGCCGGCGTGGGATCCACCCGCGAGGCGCGATCTTCTCACCCGGCCGGTACTATACCTGCCGGGTCTGCCGGCCTTGCGCAGGCCATCATTCCGCTCACGGTCGCGGGCGTTTTTGCGCAAACTTTGATTGACACGGGGTCCACGGATAGTTTTATCGATCAGCGACTCGTGCATCAACATGGGTGGCCGGTTCTCGGGACAACCCGCCGGATCTTCATGGCATCTCAGGGACTTCGGTTGAGCACAAAAGGGGCGTGTCGATTGAAACTTGTGATAAAGGGACGCACGTTCCCGGACGTGTATCTCATGGTATTACCGGCTTTATGCGCTGACGTTCTGTTAGGACTTGATTTCCTTAAGCGGCATGGACGTTTGGAAATAGACTTCGGAGGGCCGGACACGCTCGCTGTGTGCGCCCTCGCTCAAATGGACATGGAGCCACTCTCACTGTTCCCCAACCTGACCACTGATTGTACCCCTGTAGCCGTCAAATCGCGGCGCTACTCTCGTGCGGACACGCAATTCATTGCGGAAGAAACGGCCCTGCTCTTAAAGGACGGTATCATAGAACACAGTAGGTCACCGTGGCGGGCCCAAGTCTTAGTGGTGCGGAGTGAGGCCCACCGCCGGCGTATGGTAATCGACTATTCGCAGAGATTAATCGTTTTACACAGCTGGATGCCTACCCCTTACCAGGGATGGACGCCCTGGTACGCCAGGTGGCCCTGTATTCCGTTTATAGCACTCTCGATCTGCGTAGTGCGTATCATCAAGTCCCCATCTCTAGGGCTGATCGCGTCTTTACAGCCTTTGAATCGGGTCAGCGGTTGTACCAGTTCACGAGACTTCCCTTTGGGGTAATGAACGGCGTCGCTTGTTTTCAGAGGGCTATGGATGACCTCGTTGCGAAGGAGAATTTGACCGATGTCTTTGTCTATCTGGACAATCTTACGGTTTGTGGGTATGACCAGGAGCATCACGACGCTAATCTGAAACGCTTCCTCGAGTTCGCGCGGAAATATCGCCTAACCATGAATGCGGCTAAGTGTCGATACTCTCTACGCACGGTAGACCTTTTGGGGTACACCGTGACCCATGGCTCCGTCTCTCCGGATAAGGAGCGTCTGCGCCCTTTGCTCGATATGGCTCCGCCTAGCGATCGGGCTTCGCTGAAACGCGCTCTAGGGCTGTTCGCCCACTACTCAAAGTGGGTGCAAAATTTCTCCGTGAAGCTCCGCCCCCTCATGGCCTGCGACACTTTCCCCATGGGCCCGGCCGCCCTGGCGGCCTTCGAGGGCCTTAAAGTTGACATCGCTGGCGCCGCTGTCGCGACGATTGACGAGAGTGCCTCTTTCGTTTTGGAGAGTGATGCCTCGGATCATGCGATAGCGGCGACTCTCTCCCAAGGAGGCCGCCCTGTGGCTTTCTTCTCGCGGACTCTCACCTCCGCCGAGCGGAGGCATTCGTCTGTCGAAAAGGAAGCGTACGCGATCGTCGAATCAATTCGGCGATGGCGGCCGTATCTGCTTGGGCGGAGTTTCCAAATCGTCACGGACCAACAGAGTGTTGCGTTTATGTACGACACCTTACATGCTCAGCGCATTAAGAATGAGAAAATCACCCGTTGGCGTATCGAACTCGCCGACTTCTGCTACACCATCAAATACCGCCCGGGGAAGGATAACCTGGTCGCTGACGCCTTATCGAGGCCGGCCACTTGCGCGGGGGTTGTAACTTTGGAGGGGCTGCACACTTTGCACGGCACTATGTGTCATCCTGGGGTAACGCGCTTTGCGCATTTTGTGCGCGAGGGCAATCTGCCGTACTCGATTGAGGACATCTGCCGCATCTGCCGTGATTGCACGATCTGTGCGGAACTCAAACCGCGTTTTTATAACCCCCCTATGGGGACACTCGTTAGGGCTACTAGACCGTGGGAGCACTTGGCGATGGACTTCAAAGGGCCGCTGCCAATGTCGAGCAACTCTCGCTATCTGCTCACTATCGTCGATGAGTATTCCCGATTCCCCTTTGCTTACACGTGCGGGGATATGTCGGCTGCCACGGTTATTCGGTGCCTGCAGAATTTGTTTTCTATGTTCGGGTATCCGGCCTACGTGCATACCGATCGGGGTGCGGTGTTCCTGTCCCAGGAGGTGAGGGGCTACTTGCTCCAGCATAATGTCGCCTCGAGCTACACCACCCCGTACCGGCCCCAAGCAAATGGACAGATCGAACGCTTTAATGGGATTATATGGCGGGCCGTCATGCTAAGCCTTCGGACCCTCGGCCGAGGCCTCGATAAATGGGCGTGGTCACTACCTGCCGCTCTAAACTCGATCCGGGCTCTCCTATGTACTGCCACCAACCAGACTCCTCACGAACGACTGTTCCACCACCCTAGAAGCTCCGGCAGTATCCAATCTTTACCCAGCTGGCTCGCTGAACCGGGGCCCGCCTATCTCAAACGAGCGGTTCGCGCTAGCAAGTACGACCCCCTTGTTGACAAGGTGCAGGTCCTCCAAGCTAATCCCGAGCATGCTCGCGTGTTAACGGCGGATGGCCGCGAGTCTACTGTCTCCGTACGCCATCTCGCCCCATGTGGGGACGACG
The DNA here is from genome assembly GCF_964187855.1 of Myxine glutinosa. NCBI lineage: Eukaryota > Metazoa > Chordata > Myxini > Myxiniformes > Myxinidae > Myxine > Myxine glutinosa. The sequence goes on along the minus strand of NC_136265.1, from coordinate 71,096,937 downwards.
ACAGGGATATCGACGAACCCGTCTACGAGTCTATGGACTCTATCGAAGCTTCCCCTATGGAACTACCACTGTTACTCCCGTCGTCCCCCACTCCCGTGCCCGAAGGCGCAGGGGCGCCCCCTCCGACTCCCACCTCCGGCGGCTATTCCGACGCGGGGGACTCCGCGCTTGGGGACGCCATACCCGGTAGATTCCGAACACGAACTGGCAGGGAAGTTCGCCGCCCCGACCGCTACGGGTGGACCGACTGACGTGGATTGACGTGACCCATTCGTTTATTGCTGATGCTTGCTTGCAACCTGCCGAGCGGCAGTATAGTTCTAGCGGCGGGGAGAATGTAGTGAAATTATACCAAGGTGAACCCAGGGTGTGCTCGCCATGGAAGGGGCGTCTATAAGACCCGGGACAACCGGGGCGCGCGGACACTCCAGCGGAACTCACTGTGACATAGTCCTGTAGTTTGAATGGTATGTACGCCCCTAAATGCTGCGCTGACTGTCCTCTCTGTAGGACCATTGTTATATTGAATCAACCATTGCTGCTCATGAAATACTCTGATTTTAATGCCTGTTGCATGCATGTATTCTTACAGGATGTACTACAGATCTAAATGATATTAAACCTACCCAGAGGTCAAGTCGTGTCTGAGTTTGATTTTCACGACAAAGGTTGTGGTCATTTTTCATCAAATCCTGTGTGTCGTTTCAGACAAGAAGTTCCGAGTTGCAGGTTCAGGTAAAAAAAGGTTCCGTTTGAAAGATAATGATTAATTTAATTTTAAAAACACAGATTTTGAAAAAGAAGAAGATGCGATATTGATTTCCTCACGTGGAGATTCGATAGCAAAACGTTGTTTATTCTACCAAAGGTAAACGTTGTTTATTCGGTTTATCCGGTAAAAGGGTTCCGCTTCCGGTCCCTCGAGCGACGGGGCTTGCTTTGATCTCTCCACGGCATCAAAGTTTGAGTGTTTTCCTGTTCGTTTCTTTGTCAAATTTCCGCTGCGTATTTTGTTGTGTATGTGTTATTGTGTGTTTCTATTTGGTTTTGGTTTTGTAGTTGTTGCAAATTTGTGTGTAATTAGTCGTTTCTTTGTCCGCACCTCGTGCGGCCTGGTGGCTCGTGCGGCCTCCTCGTCTCGACTTGTGCCCCGCCCCCTATATTCTCGTTTGTTCTTTCACCTCTGCTCCTGCTTTCTCAAATCCACGTTCTCACTTAGAGACTTTTCCCAGATTGTTTTCATGGTTTTGTTTAAATATTTATTTAAATATGTTTAAACCGCAGCGGTGATCCCCCCCCCCCCCCCCCGCCCCCAGGATTTCCATGTTTTAAACGTTTCCCAGTGTGTACCCTGGATAAGAATAGGTACGCCGTATCCCTGCGTGTCGTAGGAGGCGACTAAGAGGGTTGGCGTCAGGAAGGGCATCCGGCCATAAAAAAAAACATTGCCTCAAAAAGAGAACCATGTAGTCTAGTAGGAAGACTAGGTCCCCCTGCACCCCCCGGAGATATACTTCTAATCAGTGTTTCTAGATTGGAAAAAATGTGTAGAAAATGACTAGCTATGGCCCCAAGCTGAAAAAATGTCCCACATACCATTTTTATGCAAATTACTGCTGCCATTATCAAAAAAACGATTTTTGACATATCTCAGCCAATATTGCAGATAATTGAAAAATGAAGGTGTCTAGACCCATGTTTTGAAGGGCATAGATCATGATAGAACTATTCATAACATGATTACATGTGTCTATGGTATACTAGTATGCTAATTAGTGCTTTATTTACAAAATAATCACAGTTTTACGAAATAATAGACTCATATTAAGGTCCGTCTACACAGACGTTAACACAAAGTTTTATTTTTCTAAATACCCTGTGAAATTCACCGAATGCCCTGTGAAACCTGGGATTCTTCTCCAGCTTTTTCAAGGGCCCGACTTTTCCCTTCCCTTTGAAGGCACTGGTGCAGTCTTCTCCGCTGAACACATAGTACCCCAGGAGAGTGGCACAGTAGTCCTCTCCCAGGGATTCTGCCAGCTCAGAGACGTTGACAAGTTGGCGATGCTTCCCTGACCCTGTATCCAGGTACACCGTCAGCTTGATGTTGTGGGCATGGTGGAGCAGGATCAGGAGGATGTCTGTGTCCGGTGTTCTGACTACAGCGTTCTTGTATCCGATGGTAGCAGCATGATGGAGGTACAGAACCACCCTGGTATCAGTCTCTTCCTGGTTGCTGTAGATCGTGGGGAGTTCACGTACCTCGACCTGAAACACAAAAAGGCACCGCATTTCAATCACCAGTCACTGCCAGTTTCAGTATATCTCCGGGGGGTGCAGGGGGACCTAGTCTTTTTTTGATAATGGCAGCAGTAATTTGCATAAAAATGGTATGTGGGACATTTTTTCAGCTTGGGGCCATAGCTAGTCATTTTCTACACATTTTTTCCAATCTAGAAACACTGATTAGAAGTATATCTCCGGGGGGTGCAGGGGGACCTAGTCTTTTTTTGATAATGGCAGCAGTAATTTGCATAAAAATGGTATGTGGGACATTTTTTCAGCTTGGGGCCATAGCTAGTCATTTTCTACACATTTTTTCCAATCTAGAAACACTGATTAGAAGTATATCTCCGGGGGGTGCAGGGGGACCTAGTCTTTTTTTGATAATGGCAGCAGTAATTTGCATAAAAATGGTATGTGGGACATTTTTTCAGCTTGGGGCCATAGCTAGTCATTTTCTACACATTTTTTCCAATCTAGAAACACTGATTAGAAGTATATCTCCGGGGGGTGCAGGGGGACCTAGTCTTTTTTTGATAATGGCAGCAGTAATTTGCATAAAAATGGTATGTGGGACATTTTTTCAGCTTGGGGCCATAGCTAGTCATTTTCTACACATTTTTTCCAATCTAGAAACACTGATTAGAAGTATATCTCCGGGAGGTGCAGGGGGACCTAGTCTTTTTTTGATAATGGCAGCAGTAATTTGCATAAAAATGGTATGTGGGACATTTTTTCAGCTTGGGGCCATAGCTAGTCATTTTCTACACATTTTTTCCAATCTAGAAACACTGATTAGAAGTATATCTCCGGGGGGTGCAGGGGGACCTAGTCTTTTTTTGATAATGGCAGCAGTAATTTGCATAAAAATGGTATGTGGGACATTTTTACAGCTTGGGGCCATAGCTAGTCATTTTCTACACATTTTTTCCAATCTAGAAACACTGATTAGAAGTATATCTCCGGGGGGTGCAGGGGGACCTAGTCTTCCTACTAGACTAATGACAATTACAACTACATGTGGGCAGGGTACAGCCCGAAGTGGAGATCGGTTTATGAGGTTTGGGACATGGAATGTAGGGACAATGACAGGGAGATCAGGAGAAGTGGTGGAAGTATTGGTCAGAAGAAGAGTGGACATATGTTGTGTGCAAGAGACGAGATGGAAGGGAAGTGGTGTGAGAATGGTGAAGGGTAGGCAGGGACAGAAATACAAGTTTGTGTGGCAAGGGTGCCTGGAGGGCGTGAATGGTGTTGGTGTCCTGTTTTCTGAGGAGTTTGTAGACAGTGTGGTGAGTGTGACTAGAGTGAGTGATAGGTTGATGATGGTGAAAATGATGATTGGAAAGCTCTTGGTGAACGTCATCTCGGGATATGCTCCGTAGGTTGGTCGGAGCGATGAAGAGAAGGACAAGTTCTGGTGTGCGATAGAGAAGCTGATGGAAAACGTGAAAGATGAAGTTGTTGTGGTAGGAGGAGACCTAAATGGACATGTGGGAAGGAGTATGGATGGTTTTGACGGAGTTCATGGGGGTTACGGATATGGAGTGAGAAATGGAGAAGGTGAAAGGATTTTGGAGTTTGCTGATGGAGCTGATTTGTTGATTTGTAATACTCAGTTCCAGAAAGAGGATAATAAGCTTGTTACATACACGTCAGGTGGGTCGACGACAACCGTTGACTACCTGATGGTGCGTATGCGAGATAGGGGGCACCTCCGAGACACAAAGGTGATCCCGGGGGAGGAGGCTGTTTCACAGCACCACTTGGTTGTCTGCGACGTAAGGGTGAAAGGTGCGAGGAGAGCTCGGCGGGTGAAGTACCAACCGAGAATGAAGGTGTGGAGGTTGAAAGAGGTGACAGTAAGGGAGGCATTAAAAGAGAGGCTGAGTAGGGTCGAGAATGATGTGGTTGAGCTTGAAAGTGGTTGGATGTTAATGAAAGCTAGTCTGTTGGGAGCCGTTGGTGAGGTACGTGGATGGACAAAAGGACCACCGAGGCACTCGGAAACATGGTGGTGGGATGATGAAGTTGGAAAGAGGATTGACGAGAAGAGGAAGAAGTTCAAGGAGTGGCAGAAGGCGAAGGGTACGGGAGCAGAAACAGCAGAGCATGAAAGTTACAAGGCAGCCAGGAAGGCTGCAAAGAAAGAGGTAGCAAAGGCGCAGGAGGCATGTAGGAAAATGTTCGGAGAGCGCTTGGATTCGGAAGAGGGTCAGAGAGCGGTATTCAGGATTGCAAAGCAGATAGCGAAAGAGAGGTGTGATGTGATGGGGGTGAGCTGCTTGAAGGATGAAGTGGGACAAATCATTGTCGACCCAGATGGAATTAAAGGAAGATGGAAAAGATATATGGAAATGCTGTTGAATACAGAGAATGAATGGGATGGCAACATAGAGAGTAACCCAGTTTTAGGAACGGCAGAGAAGATAACTGAGAAGGAAGTTGAGGAAGCGATAAAAGCAATGAAGGGTAGAAAAGCGGGAGGGCCGACGGGAGTTGTGGGAGATATGTTGAAGGCAGCAGGAAGTTGGGGTGTGAAGAGAATGACAGAGATCTGTAATCTGGTGGTGAAAGAAGGCCGCATTCCAGTGGTTTGGGAACTGAGTACCCTCGTCCCTCTATACAAGGGGAAAGGTGACCCTCTGGAGTGTGGCTCGTACCGAGCGATAAAGTTATTGGAGCATGGAATGAAGGTATTGGAAAGGGTGTTGGAGAGGAGGATAAGGAAGAAAGTGAAGATCGACGAAATGCAGTTTGGATTTATGCCAGGAAGAGGAACGACAGACGCGCTTTTCATTGTGAGGCAGTTGCAGGAGAAGTACATGGAGAAGAGGAAGAAGTTGTTTCTTGGGTTTGTTGATCTGGAGAAAGCATTCGATCGGGTTCCACACACAGTATTGACATGGGCATTGAGGAAGTTAGGAGTGGAGGAATGGTTGATCAGAGTAGTGATGGCAATGTACAAAAGAGCACGCACAGCTGTAAGGACGAAGGACGGGAACAGTGGTGAGTTTGAGGTGAAGGTGGGAGTGCATCAGGGGTCGGTACTAAGTCCACTACTATTTGTAGCTGTGATGGAGGTGCTGGCTCAGAACGTAAAGGAGGGTTTACCGTGGGAGTTGTTGTATGCAGATGATCTGGTGTTGATTGCGGAAAGTATGGATGGACTGAAGGAAAAGATGAACACGTGGAAGGAATGTATGGAGACAAAAGGTCTGAAGGTGAATATCGGAAAGACGAAGGTGATGGCAAGTGGTAAAGCATGTGGTGAGGTGGAAAGAACTGGGAAGTGGCCCTGTGCTGTGTGTAGGAAGGGTGTCGGAGTGAACTCCATTCAGTGTACATTGTGCGCTGAGTGGGTTCATCAAAAATGTAGTGGTCTGAGAGGGTCATTAACCAGTGTGGCAGCTACATTCAAATGTAAGGTGTGCACAGAGGGAGCTGCAGATGGAGGAAATGTTGAGTTGGATCTTGGAGACGGTGTGAAGCTGGAAGGTGTGAAAACATTTTGCTACCTCGGAGACATGCTGAATGGAGAAGGTGGATCAGACTCGGCAACGGTTGCTCGAGTGAGATGTGCATGGAAGAAGTTTCGGGAATTGAGTGGCGTGCTGATGATGAGGGGAGTGTTGTTGAAGCTGAAGGGAAAGGTGTATGCTGCATGTGTGAGAAGTGTTATGATTTATGGGAGCGAGACATGGGTAATGAACGTAGAGCAGCAACGAAGGTTGGAAAGGGTGGAAATGCGAATGGTTCGACGGATGTGCGGAGTATCGTTGAGAGAGAGGAAGACAAATGATGAATTGCGAAAGATGATGGGAATAGAGCCTGTGATTGATGCTGTGAAGAGGAACAGGTTGAGATGGTTTGGTCATGTGTTGAGGAAGGATGAAAGTGACTGGTTGAGAAGAGTGATGGAAATGAATGTAGAAGGAAGTAGAAGACGGGGAAGACCGAGAAAGACTTGGCTAAAGATGGTGGAAGAAGAAATGCGAGCAAGGGGGTTAACAAGGAGAGATGCAGAAAATAGGGCAAAATGGAGAAGATTGTCATGGGGACCGCAAGGCTAACCCCCGCTCTAGCAGGGAAAATGGCCTTTTAAAATGCATGTTGTGTTGTGTTGTATTCGACCAAAGGTAAACGTTGTTTATTCTACCAAAGGTAAATGTTGTTTATTCGACCAAAGGTAAACGTTGTTTATTCTACCAAAGGTAAACGTTGTTTATTCTACCAAAGGTAAAGGTTGTTTATTCTACCAAAGGTAAATGTTGTTTATTCGACCAAAGGTAAACGTTGTTTATTCTACCAAAGGTAAACGTTGTTTATTCGACCAAAGGTAAACGTTGTTTATTCTACCAAAGGTAAACGTTGTTTATGCTACCAAAGGTAAAGGTTGTTTATTCGACCAAAGGTAAACGTTGTATATTCTACCAAACGTAAACGTTGTTTATTCTACCAAAGGTAAACGTTGTTTATTCGACCAAAGGTAAACGTTGTTTATTCTACCAAAGGTAAACGTTGTTTATTCCACCAAAGGTAAACGTTGTTTATTCTACCAAAGGTAAACGTTGTTTATTCTACGAAAGGTAAACGTTGTTTATTCTACCAAAGGTAAACGTTGTTTATTCTACCAAAGGTAAACGTTGTTTATTCGACCAAAGGTAAACGTTGTTTATTCTACCAAAGGTAAACGTTGTTTATTCTACCAAAGGTAAACGTTGTTTATTCTACCAAAGGTAAACATTCTCGGAAAAGACGGAAATTTTCTGTAGTAATATTTGTTTATAGTTTTAATAAATGTGTATGGAAGGAGAACACAAACAACAACAACAACAACGTGACAATATTTATTTTCGCGCGTTTTCCATCGTCAGTGATCCTCACAGATTGGATGTTTTTTTTTTTTTTTTTTTTGTTGTATACAAGATCGAGGCTCGTGAAAGAGCAAACATTAATCACACAAAAAGACAAACCGACACACAAAACACAAAAAACAAGGGGAGCGGCAGACAAGATGGGGAGAGAGGGGGGAGGACAAAAAAGAGAGGGGGAAGAAGGGGAAGGACACAAACACAACATTTGAGAGCAGGGACATCGGGAGGACTTGGGGGGAGGTGGGAGAGGATTAAAACATATGAACACTGCAAGGACTCTGGGGTGAATTACCGGGGGTAGAAAAGATCAAGGTTTTCGATGGGGGAAGATAAGAGATGGTGGTGAACAGCTGTTTTAAAGACCTGGAGGGAGGAGTGGGATTGAAGGGAGTGGGGGAGTTTGTTCCAGAGGCGGGAGAAAAGGGGAATGAAAGAGTGAAGGTGAGCAGAGAGCCTAGACTTTGGCAGTTTAACCATAAGAGGGTTGCAGGCAGATCTTGTGCGACCTGAAGGAATATTGGGGGGACAGAGCACAGAGAGAGCTGGGGGAGCAAGGCCGGAGAGGAGTCGGTAGAAGACAGAAAGACCACCAACCTGCCTGCGGTGAGTGAGTGAAAGGCCCTCAGAGATAGCTTCATCGCGGGAGATTCCAATGATTTTGAAAGCTTTGGATTCAACAGCGTGAAGCCGAGCCAGGTGTGAGGCAGGAGCACCAGCCCAAAGGGGAGAACAGTATTCCATTGAGCTGCGGATGAAAGCCTTGTATGTGGTGAGGAGCTCAGGTGTGCCGAGGAAGGACTTCGCACGACGGAGGATGCCCAGTCGGCGACTGGCTTTGGAGGCCAGCTTGGAAATGTGGTTTTCCCAAGAAAGATCATGGCAGATAGTGAGACCCAAAAGCTTGAGCGACAGAACTTCTTGGAGAGGATTGTTGAGAAAGTAGATGGGAGGGTTGTCCAGTCGATCTTTTCGGAGAGACATAGTAAGAGAGTGAGATTTGTCAGGATTGAAAGATATGTTCCACTTGTTTGACCAGTCTGTGATTTTGTCCAGGTCTTCAGAGATCCCTGGTGTTGGGCTAGTGGCTAGGGTGCCGGCTTAGGATCCTAGGATCCTGGGTTCGAATCCCGGTCGATTGCTGAATTAACGCCAGGGGGGTTGACTCAGCCTGTCATCCTTCCGAGGTCGGCTAATTGAGTACCAGTTCACTGGTAATTCCCTGTTTGTCGTTAAAAGGCGGCAAAAAGGGTTGGCGTCAGGAAGGGCATCCGGCCGTAAAACATTGCTTCAAAAAGGGGACCGAAAAACAACAACAACCACGGTTCCCGAAAAAGGCCAACCCCCGCTTTGCGGGGAAAAATGGCCTCTAAAGGTGGTTTTTTCTTCAGAGAGTGAGGAGGCTGCAGACTGCCGATCTGAGGGAAGAGGAATGGAGCGGCAGAGAGTGGAGTCATCAGCAAAGAGATAGAGAGGATTTTCCAGAGAGTCGGAGAGATCATTGATAAAGACCAGAAAAAGCACAGGGCCCAGCACACTGCCTTGGGGAACTCATTCTAGATGAGTGATGGAACTTTTCTTGGGGAAAGCACAGGGCCCAGAACAAATTGTTGTGGCATTTTCAGTGAAAATCCACATAATTTCCTGGATTGTGTCTGTGATTTTTTTTTTTCTACAGTCGAGGCTTCTGGAAAAGCTTGAACAAGGAATGGAATTCGAATAGGACACAACATAACAAACCAACAACAACAAGAGTAGAGGAGGACAATATCAGGATTGATGGACAAATTGAGAGAGAGACTTTGAAGATAAGGGAAGTGAGGAAGAATGAGGAATGGGAGAAAACACAAGGGGGGGACAAGACAGATACAGAAAGCAAACCCTCAGGGAGGAAAAAAAAGAAAGTTGCAAAGAGGAAAGTTCAACTTTGCACATCTGGATTTGGGGAGTTTCTCCCGTTCTTCAAGTTGAATGGGGAGCATCAGTGAACAGCAATGTTCAAGTCTTTCCACAGATTCTCAATGGGATTGACATCTGGGCTTTGGCTGGGCCACTCAAGGACTTTCACGTTCTTGTTCTGAATCCATTCCAGTGTTGCTTTTTCTGAATGCTTGGGGTCATTGTCCTGTTGGAACGTAAATCTTCACCACACACTCAGAGCTTTTGCACTCTCAAGCAGGTTATCCTCAAGAATTTGGCTCCATTCATTGTTCCATCTGTCGTTGCAAGTCTCCCAGTGCCTGACTTTCGTGCTCGTTGGTTTTCCGATTGGTAAAGCAGGAGCTTCATTTTCGGAGAACTTAACAAGAATGTACAGTAGATGCAGCGATTCCATGTGTAGGTCCAACTTGCGTTTCTCTTTCGCGACACTGATGTCTTCTATTATAATGTCTAGCTGCACCGCTAAAGTTACTCTGTCACTGCTTCTTGATATGAGGTGTGTTTCGTGAAACACTCGCGTGTCTTTTCGCACTCATTATGCACAACATGGGGTTTTACACCTTACACTCACAGCTTGGTATATAATGAAATATGCAATGCCAATACCACACATATCGCTTTACACTCTGGCTGTGCTTTACACAATGGCCACTCATGTTCATTGACTGATCTTCTTACACCAAGCTGGTGCGGAAGGATACTGCACATGCACAGTGAAAACGCATCTCTGTGACTCAGCTGGAAGTAATTCAGACACGATGTTTTTCTTCCCAACGTGTTTTGTAAAAATGGAATATTATGAATCGAAAATCTAAAAAAGGAAATCATGTCTTTTGACAATTTTCTAATTACACGGGTTTAATCTCTGCTCCAGTCACTTTGGTAGGTTTTTCAATGAAGGCAAAATCTATAGGGAGTGCACAGCGATTGTGATTATGACAGCTCAAAAGCGTCTTTAGCTTAGCATCGCAGTGAACACCAAAATGGCGGCCGTAAGATTATCAGGATGAAATTGTGGGTGGGTGGAGTGAGGCCAGATCTCCAATCAAGGGTGGGAAAGATTGTTCCAGGAATGTGGACACACGAACAAGGGTATTGTTATATACGCTATAAAGTGAATTAAAAAAATTCGTGCTAAATTAATAAGGCAATGTAGGGATGACAAACTAGTCTAAAAAAGGTCCGAAACAATATGGGGATGATGTTGGTTCAGAGAGTAGCTAAGAGAATTGCCATCACATGGAGTAGCGAAGAGTAGCTAAGAGTATTGATCTTGGAGACGACGGCAGGGATTTTCGTAGCTGCACACTTTCTCCACGTTTTCAAAGTTGTCATTGTTCACAATTGTATTTTGTCGAAACTGTATTTACCTTTCGGTGTGTGAACCTTTAGTGTGTCCCTAGGAAGTTTCTCGGTGTTGATCTTTCATAAATTAATCGTTTCTGTTTGCCGCGCGTGATGCGGCCTTGCAGCCTCAGGCTTCCACTGTCCCCCGTCGAAGTTTGTTTCTTCCTTCGCTGTTTTTGCTAGGTTTTTAGATTTGCCTTTCTCCCCCAAACTTCATCGTACATCTACTCTTTGTCTCACGTTTTCACCCCCCCCCCCCCCAAAAAAACCCCAAAAAAAAAACATTTATTTCCCATTCTCCACGTGTGAAGTTGTCCCATCCTGTGCTTCTACCCAGGTACGCCGTCTCGCCCTGCCCCCATATCTCCTTGCATTCCACCTTTTCCCCTGTTCACGTGACTCGTGGTTGTCCCTCTCGGCTCCCTCTCCCCGTTGGTATCTTTGTGAATATAAGATTGTTCTTCACGGTTCTGTTTAAATATGTTTAAACTTTCCCCTGCAGTGTTTTATTCAGTGATTTATTACAACACGCTGTTTTTCTTCCTATTTAAAAGGCTTTTTTCAATTTCCTCTCCAATCATTCCATTTCAAAAAAATATTCAATCTCTTCTACGTCTCCCTCACTACATGCTCTAAATTCACATTCATTCCACCCCTCCTCCATCGTTCTTAAACGGATCGCTAACTTGAAAATCACAATAAACCCAAATTGTTAAAAATGTTCGTCTTTCATTAATCATCCACTTTTTAAATTCCCCCCTTGACCCTCTCCTCCTAAACTCCCCCGTTGCCCCTCCCATTCAAAACTCCCCCCCAACCCCTCCCCTTCAAATCTCCCCCCCAACCATCTCTCCCAAAATTCTCCCCCCTCCCACCTTCTCCTCAAAGCTGCCTCCTCCCCACTTCGTCTCCCTTCTATCTCATACATCCACCTCCCCCATTCCCCCAACCTTCTACTTTCCTCTGCCCCCCCTCAAGCAACCCCTCACTGTGCCTCATCCCATCACCATCAAACCTTTCGTCCTCCTCATCCTTCCCTCTCTTGTAACTCTTCTGTAATCTCTGACACACTATCAACAGCTCTCCCTACCACTTCCTCCTCTTCCACATCTTACCCTACCCCTCCCCCCCCCCCCTGTTCTGTATCCGATGCTCCCCCTTCCTCTTCATTAACGGTATGGGCCTCAAACATCCGGGGCCTTCGCTCAAACTTGACTGATCTCTCCATACAGGTTGCTTCTGACAAACCAGACGTGATCTGCTGAACAGAAACTTTCCTCCTTCATGATGTCTCTGATTCATTAGTATCTCTCCCAGGTTACTCCCTCCTCCGGTATGATAGATCTGAGCCTCGTCCTGGAGGTGGGGTTGCTATCTTTATAAAAAAAAACTCTCTTCCTCACTTGCCCTGCACTGCCCTCTCTCCACCTCACCCCTAGGAATACCTTTGGCTACGGCTTCCCCTTCGCTCCCACCTTTTGTTCATATGTGTGTTGCACCGTCCACCAAACAGTGATGACTCCATCTACATCTCGCTGTCTGATAATATGGACCAACTTCTATCTACCCATCCCAACTCTCTCTACCCATCCCAACTCTCTCTTCCTCATATGTGGTGATTTCAATTGTCACCATGCCAGTTGGCTGGGTGTGGGTACCTCTCTCACCAGCCATGGCTCCTCAGCAAAGGACTTCTGCGACTCACTGGGACTGACACAATCTGTCAATTTCCCGACCCAGATCTCAGTCAACAGAGCATCTTCTCTTCTGGACTTGGTTATGACTAACTTCCCTGAAAATGTCTGCTGCTCTTCTTCTGCTCCAATCGGCTCATCTGATCATGTGCTTGTTAAAGTGGATATCTCTCTGACCATTCTCAGAGAGCCTCCTCAGCGTCGATGAGTCTGGCATTTCACTCAGGCCAACTGGCACGGTCTTCAAGCAGCCATCACTCATCTGGACTGCTCTCCCATCTGACATCAACTAATCCTGGGAATTCTTCCAAAGTACGTTGCTCTCTCTCATGCACAGATTTATCCGATCTCGTCTTCAGTTGTCATACCCTTCCTCCCGTCCATGGTACACGGAATCTTGTGGTGAGGCTATTGCCCAGAAACAACTTGCCTTCGTCTCCTGGAAAGCAAATCCAACGGAAGGAAATCTCATTTCCTTTCACAAAGCCCGAAACAAGTGTGTGTCCACCCTCAGGAGATCCAGGAAACAATATCTCTCCGTTCTCAAGACCGAACTCTCTTATCTGTCTCCATCTTCCAAATCCTGGTGGCATCTGGTCAAATCTGTTTCTGGTGTTTGTTCCCCCTCCTTCCTCCCCCTCACCTCAAATGGCTACACGGCTGACTCCGCACGTGAAAAAGCTGAATGCCTCAACTCTGTGTTTGCCTCTAAATCTTGTCTCAAACCCATCCCTCTCTGTACCCACCGTACCCAGTCGCACCCAGCTGCTCCTGGACTCTCTGTCCTTTCCTCCTGACAAGGTGGAAAAGTTTCTGTCAACCCTCGACTCTGATTCTGCAACTGGACCTGACGGCATCAGCCCACGGGTCCTAAAATCCGGTCCTTCCGCTCTTTCACTCCCTCTCTCTGTTCTCTTCACCCTCTCTTTTGCTCAAGCTAATCTGCCATCTGCTTGGAAATCAGCCAACATCACCGCTTTGCACAAAAAAGGTGCTAAACAGATCCTAGCAACTACAGACCAATCGGCCTTCTCCCAATTATCAGCAAAGTCATGGAATCCATCATTGCTTTGGATATGAAATCTTTCCTCTTCTCCAATGGCTTGATCTCTGATCATCAATTTGGTTTCAGACCTGGTCACTCTACTCTGGACATGCTGCTTCTGCTTTCTCAACAATGGATGGAGGTCCTCAATGCCAAACAGGAAATTAGAGCTGTCTCCCTTGACATATCACGTGCCTTCGATACGGTCTGGCACCCAGCTCTGCTCACCAAACTCTCCTTCTTTGGTATCCATGGAAATCTCCACGCATGGCTGGCGGACTTCCTCCCTAGTCGTAGTCAACGTGTGGCCCTGAATGGGTTTCTCTCATCTCCTCTTCCTTTTCAGGCTGGAGTTCCCCAAGGCAGTATTCTGGTCCCTGTGCTTTTTCTGGTCTTCATCAATGATCTCTCTGACTCTCTTGAAAATCCTCTCTATCTTTTTGCTGATGACTCTACTCTCTGTCGCTCCATTCCTCATCCCTCAGATTGGCAGTCTGCAGCCTCCTCACTCTCTCACTCTCACAAAAATATCAGGTTTGAGGGAGTCTATGGGGGGTTTAAGTGACTGTTGCTCCTGAGCCATGTGAGCTTCAGGAGTCGTGGTCCTATTTTCAGGTGAGCCTATTTTTCAATCCTTCATATGGAGCTTCTCCATTGAGCGTAGTACAGAAATATGTCAAATGTTTAATCTAATCTGAGTGAAATACTTGTCAATTCTGCAACATTTTAATGTTTTGGTGAATTTTGAATGCTTTTTTTATTTGTATTTCCAGTGAAACAAATGGAACTGGTTTCTTGTTCCGACTGTTCCCAGTTGTTCTGCTCAGAAGTTTTAAATCATCACATGACACACACTGATTCTCAAAACAACGATGCATTTCACAGTGTGTCTTCCATCCGCAGTTGTGAAAGCTGTACAGACTCTCTCAAGAATATCCAAGGAATTAAGAGACCATTGAAGTTTTCTGTTTGCAATAAGGATTTTGCTTCTTCATCGCACTTGCATCAACATAAAAAAATGCACACTGGAGGAAACCCATACAAGTGTTCTGTTTGCAATAAGGATTTTGCTTCTTCATGGTATTTGCAAAAACATCGAAAAATACACACAGGAGAGGAGCCCTACAAGTGTTCTGTTTGCAATGAGGATTTTGCTTCTTCATCGTATTTGCATAAACATCGAAAATTACACACAGGAGAGGAGCCCTACAAGTGTTCTTTTTGCAATAAGGATTTTGATTCTTCATCGTATTTGCATAAACATCGAAAAATACACACGGGAGAGAAGCCCTACAAGTGTTCAGTTTGCAATAAGGATTTTGCTTCTTCATCATACTTGCATCAACATCAAAAAATGCACACTGGAGAAAACCCATACAAGTGTTCTGTTTGTGAGAAGGATTTTGCTTCTTCATCGTATTTGCATCAACATCAAAGAATACATCGAGGAGAGAATCCACACAAGTGTTCTGTTTGCAAGAAGGATTTTGCTTCTTCATCAAATTTGCACCGACATCAAAAAATACACACAGGAGCGAAGCCCTACAAGTGTTCTGTTTGCAATAAGGATTTTGCTTCTTCATCGTATTTGCATCAACATCGAAAAATACACACAGGAGATAAGCCCAACAAGTGTTCTGTTTGCAAGAAGGCTTTTGTTCATCTCTCAGCAATGAAAAGACATGAAAGAATTCACGCAAGAGAGAATATATCAACCTCACTATGAGACTGTTTTTTTTACACAATAGCACAAACCTGAAGACAAAACGCCTGGCCCCAAAACTATGACAAAACTGAAGATGAACAGAATTTACTCTCCATGGAGTGTGTGTGTGTGTGTGTGTGTGTGTGTGTGTGTGTGTGTGTGTGTGTGTGTGTGTGTGTGTGTGTGTGTATTGGTTTTTGTAGTGTTCTACTGGTCCTTTCTGATGTAGAATGTGATGTACCAAAATGATTATTGTGATCTCATGAGGTGATTCGTCCCATTAACTGCAAATAATTCAGAGCAATTCCCATGTTTCTAAGTGCACTCCACGTTCAGGTAGTTAAAGCAGTTTAATAAGTCCTTCCATTCCACGGCATTCCACTTCGAAAATAAATCGCAAATACAATGATAACATTGGAAGAAAGTACGTATGAATTAATACTGGACCATCCCAATGTGGAATGTGATTTACCTAAATGATCATCATGATTTTGGGTTGATTCGGCGAATTAACTACAAATAACGGGGATTAATTCCCATGTTTCTAAACGCGTGCGATATGAAGGTGTATAGAGCAGTTTAATCGGTCCTACCAGGGCATGGCATTCTTGTTACAAAATAAATTCCAGAAAAAACAATAATAACAGTTGTATCATTTGGCAATAATAATAACTTTCTCTTATCTTCCATCTCTTATATAAAACACCATCTCTTATCTTCCCCCATCCAAAACCTTGATCTTTTCTACCCCCGTTAATTCCCCAGATCAACTTTTCTGAAATTATTTTCTGAATTTCTTTTTTCCTGGAAGTCCTAGCTGTGTCCATGTGTTTTTTTTTACCTCTTCCACCTCCCACCCCCCTTCTCACGCCTCCTCCCCCCAAGCCTTCTCACTCCCACATGTCTCCCGATATCCCTGCTCTCAAATGTGCTTGTGCACTTCCCCCTCTCGCCTCATGTTGTCTCCCGCTCCCTTTGTTTTGTCTTGTGTGTCCGTTTGGTTTTTTGTCATTAATGTTAGCCCTTACACGAGCATCGATCTTGTATACCAAAAAAATATATATATATTATATATTGTTACAGACGCGGATGAAAGATGTTATATTGACCGAGCGGTGGTGTATTACCGCGTCCGAACAGTTACTCCCCGATTAGAACCCGATTTCACCCGACGTTGACCAGATCGCACCACAGATATTCAATCGGGAAACCTCTAAAACGACCGAAAGAGAATGAAAAAGAAAAAGAAGACAGAGTACGGAGGAAGAACAGATTTATTATACACACACAAGCAAAAAGAAAGAGCGACCAAAATTATTTACGGCAATGGATGGAAGAAGCAGTCACACAGTGCATTGTTAGCTTAACCTATTCATTTTACTTAACCCCAAGACAACGAGTAGGACAGACGACGTTCACACTTACTCGGGGGATATTGCAGGCAGGTAGGGCTTGAGGTGGATTGCTGGAGAGGGAGGAGGGTCGGAGGCAGCAGCTCTGAATTCCTCGCGGTTTTTGGCAGGAAAACCCTCCGTCGCGTATCCGCTGCTGTAGACGTCACGCGCTGGCTCGGGCACACCTGCTCCTCTCCTCCTGGTGGAGCCGTCTCCCTCCTTTCAGCGCGTCTCTCCAAAGCTGGTTCCCTTTCCGAGTACCTCTCCTCTTTGGCTTGGAGCGTTTCGCATCTCACCGCTCCTCTTGGTGTCGCCTCTTCGCTCACCTCCCAGGTCATCTCCCAAGTCATCTGGTGAAGCAGTCCCTTACAGTCGCTTTTATCACCTCGGGCGGAATCAAGCCGCCGGCTCCGAGGGCACGCCTACCGGGTCGCTCACCGTGGTGCTGATTGGCTGTTAGGGCTGGCTCACTCCTCCCCTCTATGACGAGGTGGAGACACGCCTTTCTTCTCCGAGGTTAGCACATGGGCAATGGCGGCTTGCGGGAGTGAACACAACTCGCACCCTTTTTAAAAGAACTTTGGAGAGCGGAGATGTTTGGGGAAATTGCAAGGGCCTATGCTTATTTTGTTTGATACAATGCAAAGTCAATCTAGTGGGAAACACATATTTAGCCTACATAGAATAAGGAAATACACTATTTAAAAAGATATATCGTGACCTGCGTGTAAGTTTCATGGAATTAACTAGGAGGACGGCTGCGACCATTATTTACATTACCAGGGTGTTACCATACTTTTGTAACGTTCACATTGTAACGTTTTCACATTCGTTACACTTCCTCCAAAATTGTTACACTTCTCAAAAAAAAACCGTTACACTTCTCAGAACCGTTACACTGCACCCTCCTTTCTTCAGGCCCGACCTCGGGCCTACTAAACTTTAACTTAGTGTGACACGTAGGTGTAATTCCCTCTACAATTAACCTGACCCTCAGTGTGACAATCTTAAAACACCAATAGGTATGTCCCCCTATTGCATTGCACCCTGTCTAACAGACTCAAGCCCACAGCTAACCGAATTACGGAATTATTCTCAAACTATACATTTACGGTGGGGAGCATTATTTACAATGACGTGATTTCTTATTTACAACGCAACCCAGGACCTGTGTTTTTTTTTGTTTCTTTCTTAGGGAACAAGAAAAAGAAATTCCTGTTGGGAGGGAGGAGACAGCACGCATTGCATCGATGCACCAGTACCAATACCACCAAAGCACCCAAAAGCACCACAAAGCACCAAAAACACCAAAAGCACCACTCGGTGCGCAGTCACCATGGTTCTTAATAAACACAACAAAACAACTGGTGGTGGTCTTCACTTTCTCTGCTGGGCCGATGTTCTTCCCGACGTCTTCTGGCTTCATGCGGCCTATTTGGACATAATAAAAAGCACAACTTGTGTTCGTTTTTATTTAGGGCCTCAGGGGCCAACTAAGGGTGGTCCACCTGTTTGGCATAGGTGCCACCTTACCGAGGTCCGCAAGCAAGATTCCCTGGCCACTATGGCCGGTCTCCAACAGAGGTGCCCTGCCCCAGAACCTGGGGTCCATCAAGTGGTACTTGGCCGCAGAACAGCGGTCCATAAAGTGGTACATCAACGCAATGCATGCTGGTTCTGGGAATCTCGGGCGCACAATGGCCACCTCACGCACGCTCCCCTCGGCACCCAATGGCGCACAGGTCATGTGGGAGACAAAAGAAAGACAATTGAGCGAGGGGTAAGGTCACAAGGGTTCACGTCAATAAGGCAATGCAAGGCGAAATGCGTACGGAGGGCGAAGTGAGAAAGCTCGTCCCTACCGTACGTCACCCCCCTGTCACCTACCCTACCCTTGCCCTTACCCCATATGTACAAAAATCTACCCATTTACAAATTCGTCACTACTGTCACGTCTTCCCCATATTTCTCCTATACCAAATTCGTCTCCACAATCCCTCTAACCAAAATTTGCCATCACCCAATTCATCATCATCAATCCTCATAGGGAGGAAGAGATGGAACAACAAAGCACAATGTCACACCCACGTCATGATGCGTCTCACAATCCAAACATTTGCATCATAAAAAATAATCAAAACATGGCATGGTGTGGAGTACCTGTCACCTCAGGTGAGTGGATGCAGATGGTGCGAGGAGACTTCATCCTAACTACTTTCTAAATGACATTAACACACTTTACACTACCCGGGGTCTTTCCCTGCCAATCCATTGGCCACTTACACTATGGGTTCTAAAAACCAATTCCCATTGACCAAACTGTGGTGCTTCTCAATTTGGGGTCTCACTCCCCCGATTCATCTCCCGGTGCCCTCGCACAATTTCTGGGCTGCGACGTGTAGCTCTCCCAGCAGGTCTACCCACCTGCACACCTCCACCACTGCAGTTGCCACCCGAGCTTACCTGCTCCTCACCCTAACCTATCTAACTGGGGAAGGCCCTCTCCTGGCTCTGTCACCCCTTGGTGCCCTCTGGCACTGGGCTACCCGGGTCCGTCCTCCGGATCCTCGGGCCCCATCCACAACAACTACTACCGGCTCCCAGAGCCCACCTGCGGCCTCACCTGGCCGACATCCTCACAGTGGTGGAGCGCCCAACCAACTACACACACTAACAGGCTACACGCCCAGCCATTTCCACAACACTAATGCACCCATCCAAAGACCATTCTTTCACCCGCACCACAGATGCCAATATCCAACCACAATTTACCTATACCCTCTACCTAACACTTACACTACCCGCCCCGGGTATCCGTGATGGGGGTCCACTCTTCCCCCATTCACACCTTCGCACCATCCACTCCACTCCACAATTTCCACCATACTCACTCCACGACCATCCATTCCAATACTCCATACCATTTATTCCATACACCTGTCCTCCATTCACCTGTTGTTGCACACCTGTGCACTCACACCTGGTGCCACCTGCACCCTCCTTTCTTCCTGGACCATTTGGTCATCACAATACCCATCATCATCACTCACTTATACACTGCTCCATTCACCTGTTCAGTTGCACACCTGTGCAATCACACCTGTTCAATCACACCTGTTCAATCCTCACACACACGGCATCATCTCAGCTAACTATTCCCCTCTGAAACTTGCGCTTCCCAGTCGTCCCTTTAAACTATTGCGCTCCCTCGTCATTATAATCCACACTAATCTACCTGCGTCCCCACTACAGGTATCCTTGTCACTAATTAATCTTAACGTTACCTAATGTCATCTTCGCTAGATCCCTATCAATATAACCTAACCCACCCGGGCTAGTTTTCACTGCCATCAACCCCATAAACTATAGCGCATTTGCCCCACGTCTGTGAGGGATGGTGGATTTGCCACCCCACCACATCGGGGGTCTCTCACTATAAATTTTGTTCGTCCAAATCCAACAAATCAAAAATTTTCCATTTACTGCCAATTCTACTCACTATTATAAATTTCGTATCAAAGCACTATCACTATCACTATCACCATCATCACAGTCCACTATATCCTAGCCTCGGTGCGTCGTGACATCATTAAACTCGGTTCGTAAAGCCGAGCAATGAATTCGGGTGGTTTGGTCGCCTGCAGGTTGAATCCGTCCGGTTTTCGGTTCAAGGGAGGTGGTTTGGTTGGACCGAGATTCCACGCACCATCTCGGCGCGGCACCTTGCGGTCCCGGGCCCGATGGCTCAATCTCCCCCGGTCGGAACCCCGTCCCCACGAGGGGGCACCGTTCCGCTTCCTCCCACTCGCCCTTGAACCGGACCGGTCGCCTGGCCCGACAAGGCCCGGACTCGACCGTGCGGGGCGGGGCCAAGCCCGAATCGGCAACGACGCTTCGAAGAGAAGCGACGCAGCTTCGATCCGCGCCGGGCCCTGCATCCAACAAAGGGCTCCTCGCACCGAGTGCTCGCATCGGCTATCCGTCGCTCTAACCACTAACCCGGTTACCGTCGATGCTTTACTTGCATGCTTACAAGCATACGTTACCCCTTTCACCCTCACAAAACCTGGCGTTCCAACGCCGTCCATACATTCCACCAACGCTCTCCCTGTTACACACCACACCTCTCGCGCACACTCTTGCGCACACTTTGGTCCACACCTCTCCTCCGTTACGTCCTCCGTAACACTCACCATGGGCGTGCACTCTTGCATCCGCCCACTAACGCGCTACCACCAATTCAGGTGTGCTTTCTCGCACACGTCCCACCACCACCTTACTCTCCGTGTCACACTTCGTACACCCCGACGTGCATTCTCGCTCGCACTCGGTTTCACTCCCACACTTTATAACACACCCACTCGCCGACGCACACTTTTTCCTCCCACGCGTGCCATTTCCACTCACATGGGACCCTTCACCAACGCCCGGATGCTTCCTCGATCCCAAGCGCGCGAAAATTCTTTTGTCGCTAAACATCCTCCTGCAAAATCTACCCGCACAATATACAGCACGACTCACCTGGGGGATCCTTTTCTCCACGCGAACCTGCAAACTTCCATTCGGGTTAAGCACAGCATCGTGATGTGAGCAGGGACTTTGTACATATTCCATTTCTCCCTGCAATTCCCGGGCTACCTCCGTCATCTCTTCAATTTCAATGCCCACTTCCGCTTTTTCTGTACTCACCTCGACGACCGTTGGCTTTAATAAAATTCCCTCTACCTCATCGGTCGCCGGCTTTTCCAAACCTCGTGTCGCGATTTCTACCCCCGTCATTGTACCCGCGCTTTCCTCCGCTTCGCTCAACCAGCGCTTTTCGACCCGCGTTACCTCGTCGTGCACCCCTGGGACCCTTTCGCCCAACTTGCGGTCTCTGTCCCTCTGCTCCCATGCCTCTCTATCGGCCCTCATTTCGTTCGTTGTTGCTTCAATTTGGTTTCTCCATTTCTCCCCGTTTATTCTCAGCATCTCGGCGAATTGCGCCATGAAGTCTTGCATTTGGGCCGCGCTCATTGGTTCCGCGGCCGTGGCCCCCTCAACCACATGCGCGAGAGCGCCATTTTGTGCGTCTGATACCCCCGCAACCACATTGCTATTTTTCTCCTCCTCCCTTTCCTCCACATACATTTCCCCGAGGTCCTGGGTCGATTCCACCCTGTCTATCTCTCCCACCGACATCCGATCGCCTTGATTGTCCATGGCGCGATCTCAAAATTCGGGTTTTGCTTTAAAACAAAACAAATTTCGTCAGCTCGTAATTTTGACCAAAAATTATTTTTTTTTCTACACCTTTTAGAAATTTGGTTCGGGCTTCGAATCTCACTCCCAGACACCAATTGTTACTTAACACAATTGGTGTTCCAAAATTTGGGCCTAACAAATTTAGTCCCAGGTCCGAATCCAACTCCTGACAACCAATTGTTACAGACGCGGATGAAAGATGTTATATTGACCGAGCGGTGGTGTATTACCGCGTCCGAACAGTTACTCCCCGATTAGAACCCGATTTCACCCGACGTTGACCAGATCGCACCACAGATATTCAATCGGGAAACCTCTAAAACGACCAAAAGAGAATGAAAAAGAAAAAGAAGACAGAGTACGGAGGAAGAACAGAT
Organism: Myxine glutinosa; assembly: GCF_964187855.1. Lineage (NCBI taxonomy): Eukaryota > Metazoa > Chordata > Myxini > Myxiniformes > Myxinidae > Myxine > Myxine glutinosa. The sequence continues at coordinate 71,075,033 of NC_136265.1, read as the reverse complement.
TTATTATACACACACAAGCAAAAAGAAAGAGCGACCAAAATTATTTACAGCAATGGATGGAAGAAGCAGTCACACAGTGAGTGCATTGTTAGCTTAACCTATTCATTTTACTTAACCCCAAGACAACGAGTAGGACAGACTACGTTCACACTTACTCGGGGGATATTGCAGGCAGGTAGGGCTTGAGGTGGATTGCTGGAGAGGGAGGAGGGTCGGAGGCAGCAGCTCTGAATTTCTCGCGGTTTTTGGCGGGAAAACCCTCCGTCGCGTATCCGCTGCTGTAGACGTCACGCGCTGGCTCGGGCACACCTGCTCCTCTCCTCCTGGTGGAGCCGTCTCCCTCCTTTCAGCGCGTCTCTCCAAAGCTGGTTCCCTTTCCGAGTACCTCTCCTCTTTGGCTTGGAGCGTTTCGCATCTCACCGCTCCTCTTGGTGTCGCCTCTTCGCTCACCTCCCAGGTCATCTCCCAAGTCATCTGGTGAAGTGAAGCAGTCCCTTACAGTCGCTTTTATCACCTCGGGCGGAATCAAGCCGCCGGCTCCGAGGGCACGCCTACCGGGTCGCTCACCGCGGTGCTGATTGGCTGTTAGGGCTGGCTCACTCCTCCCCTCTATGACGAGGTGGAGACACGCCTTTCTTCTCCGAGGTTAGCACATGGGTAATGGCGGCTTGCGGGAGTGAACACAACTCGCACCCTTTTTAAAAGAACTTTGGAGAGCGGAGATGTTTGGGGAAATTGCAAGGGCCTATGCTTATTTTGTTTGATACAATGCAAAGTCAATCTAGTGGGAAACACATATTTAGCCTACATAGAATAAGGAAATACACTCTTTAAAAAGATATATCGTGACCTGCGTGTAAGTTTCATGGAATTAACTAGGAGGACGGCTGCGACCATTATTTACATTACCAGGGTGTTACCATACTTTTGTAACGTTCACATTGTAACGTTTTCACATTCGTTACACTTCCTCCAAAATTGTTACACTTCTCAAAAAAAAACCGTTACACTTCTCAGAACCGTTACAATATATATAACCCCTACCCCCTTGCACTCTCCGTCCTGACCAAAGTACATCTGGGCTTTGGACAAGCTAATGCTCAAGCAGTACAGTAGGCAGGTACGCAACAAGGCCATGAGGACTGAACAATGAGAATTTGATCTAATGTGCCAATAGGCACACTTATGGATTTAAAAGAAGCAAGCTGATCCACAGAGGAGCCCATCCTCTATTGTGAAGTATATTCCACGCAACATGGGTTGGGGACAAGCAGAAAAAGACGTTTTCATGAGAATCTAAGGAGTCAAGAAGTATACGACACGGCCAAAAGTATGCTGACACCCTTTCTAATTAGTGGATTCGGCTGTTTCCGCCACACCCATTGCTGACAGGTATATATAATCAAGTAAACAGCCACGCAATCTCCATAGACAAACATTGTTCGTCGAATGGGCCGTAGTGAAGAGCTCAGTGACTTTAAACGTCGCACCGTCATGGGATGCCACCTTTCCAACAAGTCAGTTCGTCCATTTCTGCCCTGCGAGAGCTGCCCCAGTCAACTGGAAGTGCTGTTATTGTGAAATGGAAACGTCTCAGAGCAGCAACAGCTCAGCTGTGAAGTGGTAGGCCACACAAGCTCACAGAATGGGAGCGCCGAGTGCTGAAGCGTGTAAAAATCGTCTGTCCTCGGTTTCAACACTCACTAACGAGTGCCAAACTGCCTCTGGAAGCAACATCAGCACAACAACTGTTTGTTGGGAGCTTCATGAAGTGGGTTTCCACGGCCGAGCAGCCGCACACAAGCCTAAGATCACCATGCACAATGCCAAGCTTCGGCTCGAGTGGTGTAAAGCTCGCCGCCATTGGACTCTGGAGCAGTTGAAACACGTGCTCTGGAGTGATGAATCACGCTCCACCACCTGGCAGTCCGACGGATGAATCTGGGTTTGGCAGATGCCTGGAGAACGCTACCTGCCTGAATGCACAGTGCCATCTGTGAAGTTTGGTGGAGGAGGAATAATGGTCTGGGGCTGTTTTTCATGCTTCGGGCTAGGCCCCTTAGTTCCAGTGAAGGGAAATCTTAACACTGCAGCATACACTGATATTGTAGACGTTTGTGTGGTTCCAACTTTGTGGCAACAGTTTGGTGAAGGCCCTTTTCTGTTTCAGTATGACAATGGCCCAGTGCACAAAGCGAGGTCCATAAAGAAATGGTTTGTCAAGATCGGTGTGGAAGAACTTGACTGGCCTGCACAGATACCTGACCTCAACCCCATCGAACATCTTTGCGATAAAATTGAACGCCGACTGTGAGCCAGGCCTAATCGCCCAACATTAGTGCCCGACCTCACTAATGCTCTTGTGGCTGAATGGAAGCAAGTCCCCGCAGCAATGTTCCAACATCGAGTGGAAAGCCTTCCCAGAAGAGTGGAGGTTGTCATGGCAGCAATGGGGGGACCAACTCCATATTAATGCCCATGATTTTGGAATGAGATGTTCGACGAGCACATACGTATGTGATGTTCGGGTGTCCACATACTTTTTGCCCTGTGGTGTTGCTTCAAAAGATGATAAAGTTTCACTTAAAAAGATTATTGCAGTCACAAAAACCCATAAATGCCAATTCAACATCAGAATAAAGTAAATAACTGATGAAATCAGACAAACAACTGAAGACCAAAGAAAAAGGACCCACAAACATAATTGTACTACAACACGCAACTTGGTGATCTGTATGTCTGTCTGACCGCTATACATTCGGCGGTTACTTTTACAATCCCAACCAAATGTGATCAGGGGACAAAGCGCCAGGCGATGGAGCACCTTCATTTTATCCCTTCCCAATGGGGATTTTCCACTTTGGGCGAAATCCATGTTGAGGTGATTAAATAGCTTACTGTGGTGTTTTCCCAAAGTTGCTTTTATGCACCCTTGACCTTTCACCTTTTGATCAAAAAAACTAAAAACAATCAGCTTTTAGCTTTTGATTGGAGAACCAGTTATGTGACCCAACACGCAAATGCTTTAAGTTTCAGGTCAATCGGATGAAAATTAGCATTTTTATGCAACCTTGACTTTTTGATAAATAAATTTAAAAAATCGGATTCTAGCGTTTAATTGGTGAACTATGATGCAAAATGCGATTTCTTAAAATTTCATGTCAATTGCATGAAAATTGACAATTTTGTGTGATGCTCACCTTTGACCCTTTGACCAAACTATTAATTATCTTCTCCATATCCTCATATTAATAAAGCTTTGTTGAAAGTTTGATGACAAAACTCAAATGGCAAATTTAAATTTCAGGTAAATTGCATGAAAACTAGAACGCCACTCAGTAGAGCACATACTCCCGCCGTGGGTCAAGTTGGAATAGTACGATTTCACCAAAGTTTGAGGGAGTAGTTCAGTGACAACATAAGACAAGACAACACAAGACAGACACTGCACAGAAATATATTTTTAGAAAATATAGAAGATAATGTTAAAAAAACAGGCAATTTCACGGACATTTTCGGATTCAGCGTTCAATTCTATATAAGTGAGTGTATTTTGAGGCATGCGTGACTTCAAATAAAATTGTAAGCCAGGCAAAACAATCGTTTCATTCCTGAAGGATGCAACATGTAAAACTGGCCCAAACGTCAAAACAAAACTCGCTCATTTTAAATCGTACAAGCTAATGCGACCACTCATTCTTCTGGGAAGAATCCCGTGCACATGCTGGTCACACTTATAGCTCACCTAAGTCTTTATAAGTTCATCAAATACTGACACCGCGATTAACATTCGCTGAGTTTCTTGTCTTTTCTGAGGTTGACGTCTTTTCTGAGGTAAAATAAAAACTAAAACAAAAACAGTTTTAAAGCATTATACGTATCAAACGATACATTTCATGAAACGAGGAAACATAATACACACTTTGGTGGTTTTAAAATGACAGAATATGTCTTTATTATAAAAAAGTTTTAAAGAACCTTGAAGACGACGCTGCGAACAAAATACACCACTCTAACGCATAACCACGACTTTAAACTACATTTACAACAAATATGAAAACTATTTTCATATCACAATGTTAAATATAGAATATATAGAAGATAATGTTAAAAAAAAATGAGCCCTATCTTCCAATGGTAAAAAAAATCCTTCAAAAAATTCCTGGATCGGGAATAATATCCTGAGCTTCACCAAAAACTAACCAATTCTTCCTTATCCCAAGGGCAATCATCCCACCAACTTTCATCCAAATCCGTTTCGAACTTTTCCAGATATATTGTTCACAAACACACGAACACACACACACGGACACGATCGAATGCATTACTCCCTGGTGGGAGTAATGACGATTTTAAGTAATGCTGACTTTTGACCCTTTTACTAAACTATTAATTTGTCTTCATGTTCCAATAATGAAATTTTGTTGAAAATTTGATGAAAATAGCTGAGATGGTAAAAAATATATATATACTGCCAGACACACACCACACACACGTCTTGTTTTGTTCATTTTTATTCCTGACAATTCTATCACGCACATTCTCTGTCACACACACACACACAGAGAGACACACACACACACACAGAGACACACACACACACACACACACACACACACACACACACACACACACACACACACACACACACACACACACACACACACACACACACACACACACACACACACACACACACACACACACACTTTGTATGGCAGGAATTTGGCCAAGATGGCACGAGAGGAAGTGTTGGCTGTGCAAGGAGATAGGGGACCAAACCCCGACATAGAGCCTGAGCAAAGGCGGCAAAGAAAGAGTGTGGCAAAAAGAAAGAATGGCGGTATCCCCCTGAAAGAGGGGCAAGACCGGTTCAGAGACAAAGACCAGGAGAATCAGACACAGACAAAGGGGAGAAGATTGGAAATGGGCAGAAAGACGAGGGAGAGCAGCAGAATGAGGGAGAGGAGGATGGTGAAGATGAGGAAGAGCAGCATAGACTGGAAGAAGAGTGAACCAACAAAATAGGAGAGATGAAATTGATAAAACTCAGAGAAAGACCAAAACTTTATCGCATAGAAAAAAATAAATGGTAATTTTAATGATTAATCATTTAAAGCTCTTCTGGCTGAATGACAAAAAATTGACAGAACAACTGAAACTAGTAAAACGGTTTTCCGAGGACATTCAAATGGAATTTGGACTAGACAAGTGTGCCAAGTGCACATTTGTACAAGGTAAACCAACAAAAACAGACAACATAATAATTGACCTTGAAACAACAATACAGCAGTTAGAAAACAAAGCATCACATAAATACCTCGGAGTAGAAGAGGGCCACCACATATGCCACAAACAAATGTGTAAAACAATCGCCAAGGAATACCCACGTAGAACTAAGCTGATCCTGAAAACATACCTCTCCCCAAGAAACAAAATCAAGACCATAAACCAGCTCCAGTACCAGTGTTACAATATAGCTGCAGAACAATAGACCTGCCCCAATCAGAAATCAACAAGTTAGATATCAAACAAGAAAACTGCTTACCATCCACAAAATGTTTTACAAATACCAGTGCATCCCGAGAATGTACCTGCCGAGACGAGAGGAGGGAGCGACCTGATGGAACTCAACCAGGTGCACAGAGCGGCGAGTGTAGGACCAGCTGAGTATGTGAAATGATCACCAGATTATTGGATGCAATTTGTAAACAAACATGAACACGTGACGTGAACCGTGATGGTCTCTACTTTCTAAGCTTGACATTCGCGGATCGCCATATGCAGATTCGCCATTGACTGGGAATGGAACCATTAAAACGGGACGTTTTTCTTGGAAGTCTTTCACGAACCTGCTGTCCATGTCTGACGTGCGACTGAAGGTGCTACAGGAAAGTGGAATTTATTGGTTTCATGCTTTAGCATTCACCCTTTCTGCATTGGCTGTTTGCTTACGGCCTCCCACCCATGCGTAGCACGGGTACCTCACTAGCAGGTCCATAACTTAAGAACAGGTGAAGTGATCTAATTCAAACTTTGTACAGGTATGTGTTGGATTCTGCAAAACCCTTTGGTATTACACATGACGTGGTATGTAAACCTGTTTCCGTTTCCGGGTGCGAGGAGTCAGTTGCTCCACGAGGCCCTGCAGCCGAATGCTTCCATGTTCGGTCACGGTGTTGTTTGAATAAACTCGGATGTTCATCTCTGCCTCCTTGAACTTATAACAGTATGTATAATGCTTTAAAGATTAACTGATTACATTTTGGGATCAAAAGGGCAAAGGTCAAAGTCTAATAGGTCTATAACTTGAGAATGGCTAAAGGGATCTAATTCAAACTTCATGCAGGTATGTATAATGATTTAAAGATTAACTGATTACATTTTGGGATCCCGAGGTCCAAGGTCACATATCATGTCAGATAAAGATGTGATAACTTGAGAACAGCTGAATGGATTTCAATCAAACTCGGTACAAGTATTATAATGATGTTGAAGGAGCTGTGCTCCAACTCGAATCGAAAGAATGGACGTGACAAAAAGCTGGAATTCGTCCGAGTTTCTTTATTGCATCAAATCAACTCGGGTAAACTGAAAAGCCCGTTTATCGGGCAGCATTATATACAAGCACTCGAATATCTCATGCCGGAGCGTTTGCCCTTAAAAGGCGCGACTGGGCGTGTCCGGGAGACCTGGGCGAGTCTGGACATGCCCGGGAATGGCGAGACTGGGTGTCGCCGGACGGGCCGGGCGTGCCTGGACATGCCCGGGAACGGCGAGACTGGGTGTCGCCAGGACGGGCCGGGCGAGCCCGGGAAAGGCGAGACTGAGCGTCTCCGGGCGATCTGGGCGAGCCCGGCACAGCGATCGCTCCGTGGTTGCGTCCTCGGCAGTTGTAAGGCGATTGTGTATGTTCAGCGGCAACCGCTACACACGCCCCCCCAGAATCGACTTGCACCGGCAGGGTAAATTTAGGGGGGTCCTGATGACCCGGCCGAAGCGACCCCTGCAGGGTCGTGGGGGGGGGGTCCATTGTGGGGGTGGGTGGTCGAGCGGGAGGCACCGTGGACGGGGGGCGGCCTCGCCGCGGAGGAAGGGCCAACCGAGGTGGTTGGTCGATGTCCACGTGCGCCGGCTTGAGGCGGTCCACCAAAATCCGGTCCGACCTGCCGCTGACGTCGATGACGAAGGACTTGTCGTCCCGTCGCAGGACCCGGAAGGGTCCGTCGTACGGCGGCCTGAGTGGCCCCCGGTGTGCGGCATGACTCACAAAAACGTACTCCGCTGTGCGAAGCGCTGGGGGGACGTAGGACTGGGGGTCACCGTGGTGGGACGTTGGCACGGGGGCAAACCGTCGGGCGGTCTCCTGGAGGTCCGAGCGCTGGCGAGCTGTGGACCAGGGACTGGTAGCATCGGGCACGAATTCGCCCTGGACGCGTAGCGGCTGGCCGTAGACCAGCTCAGCGGTGGACGCCCAGAGGTCCTCCTTGGGGGCCGTGCGGAGGCCCAAAAGGAACCACGGTAGCTGGTCGGTTCAGCCGCCGTCCTGAAGGCCGGCCATGAGCGCGGCCTTCATGGAACGGTGGAACCGTGCGCACAACCCGTTGGCTTGGGGGTGGTAGGCCGTGGTACGGTGGAGCCTGACCCCCAGGTTGCGGGCGACCGCGCCCCACAGCTCGGAGGTGAACTGCGGTCCGAAGAGATGTCCGCCGGTGCGCCGAAACAGGCGACCCAGGTGGCGATGAAAGCCTGCGCCACGTCGGCGGTGGTGGTGGAGACGAGGGGAACGGCCTCCGGCCACCTGGTGGTCCTGTCCACCATGGTGAGCAGGTGTGTGAAACCCCGTGATGGGGGGAGGGGGCCCACCAGGTCCACGTTGACGTGGTCGAAACGCCGTTCGGGCGCGGTGAAAGGTGCCAGCGGGGCCTGGGTGTGTCGGTGGACCTTGGCCTGTTGGCAGGCCGTGCAGGTGCTGGTCCAATCGCGGACATCCCGTCGAAGGCCGTGCCAGACGAATCGCGCCGACACCAGCTTCTGGGAAGCTTTCCGGCCCGGGTGGGAAAGGCCGTGGAGGGAGGCGAAGATGCGGCGTTGCCAGGTAACGGGCACGATGGGGCGAGGCTGGCCTTGGGAGACGTCGCAGACCAAGACAGTGTCCGCGAAGGGGACGTCGGCCAGGCGGAGGCCCGTGTCCGCCGCCCGGAGGGCTTGCACCGTGGTGTCGGTGGTCTGGTCAGCCGCCATAAGCGCGAAGTCCACGCCGAGGTGGACCGCGTTCGTGCTGGCCCGAGAAAGACAGTCGGCCACGGCGTTGTCTTTGCCGGCGACGTGCCGGATGTCCGTGGTAAACTCCGACACGGCGGAGAGGTGGCGCTGCTGGTGGGCCGACCACGGCTCCATGACTTTGGCCATTGCGTAAACCAACGGCTTGTGGTCGACGAAAGCCGTGAAGGGTCGGCCCTCCAGGAGGTGGCGGAAATGGCGAACGGCCAGGTGTAGACCGAGGAGCTCGTGGTGAAACGTGCTATATTTGAGCTCGTTCGGCCGGAGTTGCCGGCTGAAAAAAGCGAGTGGCTGCCAAACCCCGTTCACCCATTGCTCATGTACGGCGCCCACCGCGTAGTCGGAGGCATCCGTGGTGAGGGCGATGGGAGCGTTGAGCACGGGGTGAGCGAGCAGTGTTGCGTCGGCGAGGGCCGGCTTTGAGCTTGTAAATGTCGCGTCCATGGCTGCGGACCAGACGACGTCATGTTTGGCCGGCTTGCCCTGGAGGGCTTCGTAGAGGGGCCGCATGAGCTGAGCAGCGCGGGGCACGAAGCGGTGATAGAAATTCACCATTCCGAGGAACTCCTGCAGGGCCTTGATGGAGCGGGGACGCGGAAACGCGGTGATGGCCTCGACCTTGGTAGGCAGCGGCACGGCCCCGTTCTTGGTGATGTGGTGGCCCAGAAAATCAACGGCCGTCATGCCGAAGTGGCATTTGGCTGGGTTGACGATTAGGCCGTGCTCGCTGAGGCGCCCGAACAGTGTTCGGAGGTGGAGGAGGTGGTCGGCCCGGGACGCGCTGGCGACGAGGATGTCGTCCAGGTAGACGAAGAGGAATGGCAGGTCGCGCAGCACGCCGTCCATCAAGCGCTGGAACGCCTGAGCCGCGTCCTTGAGGCCAAATGGCATTCGAAGGAATTCGAATAAGCCGAACGGCGTGATGACGGCCGTTTTTGGGACGTCAGCCGGCCTGACAGGTACCTGGTGGTATCCCCGTATCAAATCGATCTTCGAAAAAATGACCCATCCTGCCAAACGGGCGGAGAAGTCTTGAATGTGCGGGATCGGATACCTGTCGGGGGTGGTAACGTCGTTAAGGCGGCGGTAGTCGCCACATGGGTGCCAGCCGCCCCCCGGCTTCGGTAAGATGTGTAGTGGCGAAGCCCACGCGCTATCGGAGCGCCGCACGATGCCGAGGTGTTCCAAAGCGTCGAACTCCGCTTTGGCCACGGCGAGCTTGGCTGGGTTGAGGCGGCGGACTCTGGCGTAGACCGGCGGGCCCGTAGTTGGTATGTGGTGCTCGATACCATGTCGTACCGCGACGGCCAAAAACGTCGGCCGCGTGAGGGCCGGGAACTCCGCGAGCAGGCGAGCAAACTCGTTCGCCGCCGGGAGGGCGCATGCTAGCTCGGTCGGTGCGGAGCTGCTCAACGTGCATGCCAGGGAGCTGAAGGTCTCGGCGTTGACGAGGTGACGCCGTTTGACATCAACCAGCAGCCCGTGTGCGCAGAGGAAGTTGGCACCCAGCAGAGCCATGGGCACGCTTGCGGTCACAAAAGTCCAATGAAAGCGCTGGCTGCCGAAGCAGAGGGTGCCGTTGCGTGGGCCGAAGGTGCGGATGGCCGATTCGTTGGCCGCCACCAAGGAGGGGCCGCAAACCGCGGACTGCCTGTCCTGATTGGAGGCGGGTATGACGCTCAGTTGGGCGCCGGTGTCACACAGGAAGCGCCGTCCGGACGCTTTGTCCCTGATAAAAAGTAAGTTGCACGTGTGGCCGGCACTCGTAGGCTGGTAATGAACGCCGGCCCGGCCGTTTCCCGACTTGCCGAAAGTGCACGGGGGTCGGCATGTCCGGGCCTCTTGTCCGAACCTGGCATGGTAGTAACACCATGCCTGGTCAGGTGGAGGCCCCGGTCGTCGTGTTGGAGGCAGTCGGCGCGGCCACCAATTGCGCCGGCAGTTCGGCCGCCGACCGTGCCAGGTGCTCGGGTGCCATGGGCGTTGCTTCGGACGGCGGCGGGCTCCAGGTCGCTGCCCCGATGCGTTGGCCTGCCGAGGAGATCTTGTCGGCTTCCCTGGCGAGGGCGCGGGATCCGTGATCGGCGTGCTTGCCAGGGCGAGGCGCACCTGGCTAGGCAGCTGACGGAGGAACAGCTCTTGAAAAAGAAAATCCGGGGCGTGCTCCCCGAGCAACGAGAGCATGTAATCCATTCGCTCGGACGGGCGCGTGTCGCCGAGCTCGGGCAGGTCGAACAGGCGCCGTGCGCGTTCCGCCGATGAGAGGGCGAAAGCATCGAGGAGGAGCTTCTTGATCGTGCCGTACTTGTCAGCGGCTGGCGGGTGCTGGAGGAGGCTGAGGGCGCGGGCCGCGGTGGCTGAGCCGAGTGCTGCTACCACATGATGGAAGCAGGTGTCGTCGGCGGTGATGCCTCACAGGGCGAACTGGGAGTCTGCCTGGGCGAACCAAACCGCCGCGTGAGCCTCCCAGAAGGTAGGCAGTTTGAGGGCAACTGCCGTGTCCATGTCGGTAGGTCACCAATGAAGGAGCTGTGCTCCAACTCGAATCGAAAGAATGGACGCGACAAAAAGCTGGAATTCATCCGAGTTTCTTTATTGCATCAAATCAACTCGGGTAAACTGAAAAGCCCGTTTATCAGGCAGCATTATATACAAGCACTCGAATATCTCATGCCGGAGCGTTTGCTCTTAAAAGGCGCGACTGGGCGTGTCCGGGAGACCTGGGCGAGTTTGGACATGCCCGGGAACGGCGAGACTGGTTGTCGCCGGACGGGCCGGGCGTGCCTGGACATGCCCGGGAACGGCGAGACTGGGTGTCGCCGGACAGGCCGGGCGAGCCCGGGAAAGGCGAGTTCGGGCATGCCCGGGAAAGGCGAGACTGAGCGTCTCCGGGCGGTCTGGGCGAGCCCGGCACAGCGATCGCTCCGTGGTTGCGTCCTCGGCAGGTGTAAGGCGATTGTGTATGTTCAGCGGCAACCGCTACAATGTGATAATTTGGGCGGAGGCATATCGGTCGACGTCATGACGTCGAAGAGTGTTGTTCTAGTTCTTTATTTCTCTCTTCCTTATTTATCTGCCAAAGGAGAAGTGAATTCTTGCAGATTTTTTTTTAATGTAAGGCTGACCTGGCTGCGTCTGGATGAGTTTGAGGGTGGTGGAGTTGCGGGTGAAACCCAAATCCTATCCAGGTTCCTCCAAATGACTTCATCTTTGCTTTTTACGTTATGTAAACAGCCGTAAAATGATGATGATGATGTTATGGAGTGGCCTGGCTGAAGCCTCCGGGTTGGAGGTGACGTCATGGTCTGAGCTGCGCAGCATCTATTGTCTGCACATGCATGGAGATCGGGAGGAGCGCTCGTCATGCTCCATACATCTCATCTATTTGGCCCGATTGTACGGTACTTGCTAGTTTCTGAGGTTTGCATTGGTGGGAACTAATATGTGCATGGCAGGCAGGTGTTTGTTTCTTGTGGGTTATGTGGCAACTGCTGAGTGAGACCGCGTGTGACATCATCCGTGGCTGATGTTCTGTTCTCCCTTCAGGTCAGGAAGTACCATTTTCATATATCTATACAGTCATATAACATAGCTACTTGAGGAGATGCTGGATTGTGTTTTTATAAAATGGTGAGTTGTGGCGATACCGGTGGCTAAAGGGGCCTTCGAGGTCTTGATGGGTATTTAGGGTCTTAAGGTTCTTCGGGGTATGTGAGGTGTTGAAGACTATTTAGGATCTTGAGGGTCGTTTGGGTCTCATAGGCCTTATCGGGTCTTTGGGATATGTAGCGTCTTAACGGTCTTGAGGGTCCAAATTATCTTTGGGATATTTGGGGTTTTAAAGGGTCTTGAGGCTGTTTAGGGTCTTAAGGGGTCTTTTCTGTCAAGCATGTAAAGAGTGTTCCTTCAAGCATCTAATCAACTCAATCATGTGAAAAGCATGAAAAACGGTCTTCGGCTTTTTTGGAGTCTTTAAAAGCTGAGGTGGTGGATGAAAATACGCTGAAGACAATCCCCGGGTCGGACTTTGTCTGTGTCCCAAATTCAGTGGTTGTTGGCCCAGCGGTCTTCGCAAAAAAAACCCACGAAGAAACAGATACACAGATATCCGATGAATTTTATTTATTCGATTTTCACTCCTTTTTCCTGTTTGTCAATGTTAAATTGAGATGTAAAAGCCGTGAGTGAAAAAATATAATATATTGTTGCGGATCTCAACGTCGGCCTTCCCCTTACCAAGGGTGGATGAATCACCTTGTCTTTTATCTAGCCGACGTGATCCGGGGCTATGACGTTCCTTCCGGTCAGCGCTGAATAGGGTGGTAGGCCGAATTATTCCTATTACCTAATTACCAGCGCCTCCCAGGAAGCAAGGAAATAACCCCGCCTGAACCACGGTTTTAGGTGGACACGCCAAGTGATAGCGAGCCGTGGTCTGGGCCGTTAACAGGTACTAAACCCGATTTGAGCGGTGCTGAATCGTGCCACACTTACCCAATGGAAGAAATCACTCATACGGTCGGATTAAGAAGAAAGGAAGAACAGATTGGTTTATTACAATTTTGTACAATGTTGCGAAGAAGAAGAAACACAGTGCAGCCTTATTACAATCTTATACTTATCCCAAGACAAACGGGCCCGCACACACACACACTCACACAGAGATGTAGATGGTCAGGGTTGATGGTCCAGGGATGATGTCCACAGCTCGTTCTCCGGGTCCCCGACTCGCCGTGAAGAAGATGGAAACACTGCAGGCGTTCCCCGCGTGTCGTTGGCGCGGGTCGGACAATTATCGGGGGAAAGGTACGCTTGGCTGGCGGTTACTTCGCGGCTCAGCTGCGTATGTAATAAATGAACCGGTGCTATATTCACTCCAACAGTTCAAATGGCGAAGCGCCTCTCCCAATCGTCCTCTTTGGTAAAGCGCATATCAGTCCTCTCGAGTCCTTTTGCAAAGCGCGTATATCCTCCAGCCCTCTTGATAAAGCGCAATAGTCCTGTTACAAAGCCCCTCGCTCATCAGTCCTCTCAATAATCCTTTTACAATGCTCGAATCGTGCCAGTCCTCTTAAAACGAGTGCAGTTGCGTCAGTCCTCATGCAATTCTTCTGCACGAGAGTCCTTTTCACCTCTTGATACCAGCGCTTTTGCGTAAGTCCTCCACACAACAATTCCAAGGCTTGGCTTCCCTCACGAGTCCTCAATAATCCTTTTACAAAGCCCCTCGCTTATCAGTCTGGTGGAAGGGCTTTGCGTGCGCGTTTATATAGCGCCGCCCAGCGAACCCTCTGGAATTTGCCAGATGCGCACTTACCACGCCCCTTAAGCCATGCCCACCGAGCCCTGGTTGGTTTGTTGGCTCTTACCGGCTCCGCCTTTGACGTCTGCTTGACGTGGCCAAACCCCCGACCTCGCGCTCCTCTCCCTTTTCCAGGCCTACCTCGTGGCATTTGGCTGGTTTGAGCATCCTAATGCGAGGGGCAATAGGGCGCAGACTGGATGGTGCCCAACGAGGTCGATTGGAGGGTGGGCTGCAAAATGAACGGGACCTACTCTTATTTCTTTCTTTACACAATGCAGGTATCACTATTGGGAATGTCCTTATCTCACATATACTATGACATAACTAATGTTCTCAGGTGGCCTACGTGTTGCTTGTGGACTAACTATGGGGGCAAAACCTTTAACCTTTATTAATCAATATGTACACTTTCTCAGAATCGCAACACTGCACCCCTCCTTCGCCAGGCTCATCCCCGAGCCGAACCCACACACCAGTGAGCCCGATCGGTTCTGATGCAAGGGTCAGGACTACTTTTTAACTTAGTGTGACACTTAGGTGTGGTTACCCTCTACATTTAACCGAACACCCTGTGTGCGACAGTTTTAAACACTAGATATGTCCCACCTGCTGTGTTGTGTACTAACTAACAGACTCACGCCCACAATTAACCGAATTACGGAAAGAATCCTCAAACTATACATAAAGCCGGTGGGGAGCATGTTATTTACAAGACTACTACTTTTTTACAACACTACAACCCAGGACCTGTTCTTTTGTGGGAGAGAATATAAATTTTGAGAAGAAGAAAACACAGAATTGAGAATGCACTGCACCAATACACCATACACCCAGATGCACAAAAATAATAATAATAAAATTGCACAAAAAGGCACCAAAATGCACCATCACATTTCAAAATTATTAATGATGTCTTGTGCTTGGCTGGCTGCTGGGCTGCGACGTCTTCTTACTTCATCTTCGGTGTGCCATCATAAAAGCTTACAGTCGTCTTTTCCTGACACACCAAAGGAAATTAATAAAAAGGCACAAACCGTGTCCGTTTTTATTTTGGCCAGTAGGGCCAACTTAGCTGGTCCATCTGCTTGGCTTGATGCCACTTAAAACAGTGGTCCGCAGGGCAAGATAACGTTTGCCGCGATTGTCTGCCCCAGCAAAGGTGCCAGGCCACAGAACGTGTGGTCCATATGGTGTACCGGTGCAGGCAGCAGGGTGCAGTGCAAAGGTGCAGCCGCACAGCTCGGGGCACCTGCACACTCCCCTCAATTATCCTTTTGTCCTTTGATAATTATCCTTTTGGAGAGAGAGAGACAGAGACAGATGTGTATGTCACCCAAGTTTGAATGCCATGTGTCTGGAAAGAGCCCCTTCCCAAGTTGACTCCAGAAGTTATACTAACTACTACATTACCAGTTACATTATTTTAAAAGGTCCCTGAAAGTTACGATTATAAAGAGATTTACAACAAGTTCGCAAATTGTCTACGAGTAACTACTATGCAAATGAATCTCAAGAGAATTAGTTTGAGAGTATATATGGCCGACCTCGACACACACACACACACATCCCCATCCCCACCCCCCCCAACCCCCCCCCCCCCCACACACACACACACACACATCTCGTTTTTGTCCTCCGTCGCACCGCGGAGCGAAAGGGGGACTATGGTTTTCCCGTCCGTCCGTGCGGGCGGGTGGGCGTGCGTGCATGTGTGCGTAAGCGAAGGACCGCATTCGAATTTGGTGTGTGGGTGCAACCCACGTCAAAATCCAAGATGGCCGCCGCCATGTATGTCTGATGCCATGTATGTCTGAACCTTGTGAGCTGAATATCTTGAAAAATATGCGAAGTACCAACTTCTAATCTGGTGTGTGGGTGTATCTAGGCACAAGGAAGAACGCTATTGAAAATTGGGTCGCCACGCCAAAATCCAAGATGGCCACCGCCATGTATGTCTGAACCTTGAGATGAATATCTTGAAAAATAAGCGAAGCACCAACTTCTAATTTGGTGTGTGGGTGTATCTACGCATAAGGGAGAACGCTATTGAAAATTGGGTCGCCACGTCAAAATCCAAGATGGCCGCCTTGCGTCTTCCACTTTGTCAACTCGCATCACTTCACCGACGGGGGACCTAGGCGTAACGCTTGTTTCATTTCTGTTCCTCACAATTCTATCTCTCTCTTTTATACACACACACACACACACACACACACACACACACACACACACACACACACACACACACACACACACACACACACACACACACACACACAATTAATTGTACAGTATCATTGCAAACCTCAAACATAGTTTCTCCACCTAAAGCAAGAACCTTAACCCGTAAGCAATTGACTAGTTTCCCGATTGCATGGATCAGCTGGGAACCGTTCTTCCTCGAGGTTTCGATCCTTTCAGCCCAGGACCTCTCCAAACAGCGGATCCACAGCCTCAATCATGGATCCACATCAATAGATGGTACATCAGTGGATCCACAACCTCAGTTGCATCCAGGCAGTCAGTCAACCCATCAATGCACCAACATATTGCATCGCACATTTGCTACAGGTCAATAAGTAAACTATATTTGAGGTTTTACATGTAATTAATTACACACACACACACACACACACACACACACACACACACACACACACACACACACACACACACACACACACACACACACACACACACATCCCCACACTTTATAACAACCCAGCTTTCACATTATTATTATTTTTCTCCACTAAATTATCCCGAGATGATGCTCAAAAAATTTCATCCTGATCAGATTAAGTTTTGTACTTGTCGAATTATGACGTCATAATGGAGGCACATATGACATCATCATTCACAAGCCTTATTCTCCATGGATAGTTCTTTACAATGAGATATGTCTCAATCTTTTCTACACAGCGCTTTTGGAGATATAGAGATGTAAATTTTTTCGGTTTTCCCAAGATGGCGGCCGTACCGCGTGACCTGTTACGTCCTAATTATCCTTAAAAGATTCTTCATGCCCAGCTGCACCTGTGGTGAAAATTTCCTGTAAATCCGTGCAATGACTGCAGAAAACGCGATTTTTATAGAACCCCAGCAGAAGTACCCGGCGTTTCCGGGCCGGGGAGGGGGAGGAGGAGGAGGAAGAGGAGGAGGGGGGAGGGGGATAGGGTAGGGCAGGGGGTGGGAGGGATAGGGGAGGAGGGAGGGGGATAGGGGAGGGGAGGAGGGGAGATAGGGGAAGGAAGGAGGGGGATACGGGAGGGGAGGGGGGAGGAGGGGGAAAAGGTGGGGGGGAGGGGGAGGGGTGAGGGAGGCAGCACAGCACTCCGTTGCGAAATCCCAAAAAACGAACCTTTTTTTTTCAAAAATGTTTTTTTTTGGCCTAAAACACTCAAGCACTCGCTGATGAACCTCTGAAAGTTTGACGAAGATCCGTTCAGCCATCTCTGAGAAAAATGGCGACACACAGACAGACAGACAGACATCTCTCTTTAATATAGTAGAGAAGATAAACCTGAAAATCGCAGAGACAGAATGATTGATGTGGCCTGGGAAGGCCAAGCGAGTGTTTCTTCTTCTTCACCCAATGACACCTTGCAGCGTCTCTGTGTGAAATGCGATCGTGTCAAAAATAGTCAGAATTTTGCCAAATCTATTTTAGTCGTGTGTTAATATACCTCAGTGATTGACAAATCTGAAATTAGAATTTTATTTGAGGTTCAAATTACCACGTGAGATTGTTTCATATGTTGCCTGCACGTCTGTACAGAGTGTTAATTAATTTTTTGCCCACTCTCGAAGACTTATTCTTCACGCAATAACAACTTCTAGCTTCCAGACTGAACATCCAATCACCTTGAAATTGTGCACACTTGTTACTCTTCATGACTTCGACTATAGTTTGAAGTTTCACGTCGATCAATGAAGCAGTTCAAGAGATATATATATTTTAAATATTTTCGTTCAATTAACGATATCTGCCAAACCATGTGACCAATCACAAATTCCAAATGGTCATTTTAGTAGACTGATATGCTGAACACATCTGTGAAGTTTCCCCTCGATTGGATGAAAAAATGAAGGAGGAGCTAGGTTATAAAGGTTTATGTGTAAAAACGTCATAACTCTGAAACCATGTGACGTCATGCTCGCTGACTTTTTTGTTCGTCATGGGTAAATGGGCATTGTGCCTGCAAAGTTTGGCCTCGATCTGTTCATGGCGTTTTGGACAAAATGGGATTTTAGTGGTTTTTCAGGCTTGTCACTCAAAACAATATGGCGGCCGAACCATGTAATTTTATTTCTGCATCAATTTATACCAAGAAGATGCTCAAGAAATTTCATCCTTATCGGATAAAGTTTTTCACTTGTCAAATTATGACGTCATCACGGCACCTATGACGTCATCATTCACAAATGTTATTCCGCACAGAGAGTTCTTTGCAATGAGACCTGTCTCAATTATTTATGTGCAGCGGCTTTTGAGACATATAGGTCGCTCCTATGGTGAAAATTTCCCGTCAATCGGTCCAATTATTGCAGAGAAAATTAGTTTTAATTATCGTAATGAATTAAAAATGTTAAAATTAATTTAATTTAATTAAAGAAAGTTTTCGGAGGGGAAAAAATAGGGTGGAAGAATGATAATAAGAAAAAACTCAAGGAATAATAATAGGTTACTCTACATTTCATGCAGAGGAAACCTAATAAGAAAACCTTTGGCAGAAACAAAAGGTATTCCCATACAATGTCATTGCATGGGAAACCTAATTAACAATATTCACATCAACCAACGTTTCTTTCAAATAGGCGAACTGGAACAGTAACGTGGAATTTTAATTGAGTGTTTGTCCAAAGATGTGTTTTGATCAGTGTTTAAAAATGTTTCGGTTGGCTATTTGACGGGTGTGTAGAGGGAGTCATTTTGCCTCAAAACATTGCCTCAAAAAGAGAACCATGACAATTACAACTACATATGGGCAGGTTGCAGCCCGAAGTGGAGATCGGTTTCTGAGGTTTGGGACATGGAATGTAGGGACAATGACAGGGAGATCAGGAGAAGTGGTGGAAGTATTGGTCAGAAGAAGAGTGGACATATGTTGTGTGCAAGAGACGAGATGGAAGGGAAGTGGTGTGAGAATGGTGAAGGGTAGGCAGGAACAGAAATACAAGTTTGTGTGGCAAGGGTGCCCGGAGGGCGTGAATGGTGTTGGTGTCCTGTTTTCTGAGGAGTTTGTAGACAGTGTGGTGAGTGTGACTAGAGTGAGTGATAGGTTGATGATGGTGAAAATGATGATTGGAAAGCTCTTGGTGAACGTCATCTCGGGATATGCTCCGCAGGTTGGTCGAAGCGATGAAGAGAAGGACAAGTTCTGGTGTGCGATAGAGAAGCTGATGGAAAACGTGAAAGATGAGGAAGTTGTTGTGGTGGGAGGAGACCTGAATGGACATGTGGGAAGGAGTATGGATGGTTTTGAGGGAGTTCATGGGGGTTACGGATATGGTGTGAGAAATGGAGAACGTGAAAGGATTTTGGAGTTTGCTGATGGAGCTGATTTGTTGATTTGTAATACTCAGTTCCAGAAAGAGGATAATAAGCTTGTTACATACACGTCAGGTGGGTCGACGACAACCGTTGACTACCTGATGGTTCGTAGGCGAGATAGGGGGCACCTCCGGGACACAAAGGTGATCCCGGGGGAGGAGGCTGTTTCACAGCACCACTTGGTTGTCTGCGACATAAGGGTGAAAGGTGCGATGAGACCTCGGCGGGTGAAGTACCAACCGAGAATGAAGGTGTGGAGGTTGAAAGAGGTGACAGTACGGGAGGCATTAAAAGAGAGGCTGAGTCGGGGAGAGGATGATGTGGTTGAGCTTGAAAGTGGTTGGATGTCAATAAAAGCTAGTCTGTTGGGAGCCGTTGGTGAGGTATGCGGATGGACAAAAGGACCACCGAGGCACTCGGAAAAATGGTGGTGGGATGATGAAGTTGGAAAGAGGATTGACGAGAAGAGGAAGAAGTTCAAGGAGTGGCAGAAGGCGAAGGGTACGGGAGCAGAAACAGCAGAGCATGAAAGTTATAAGGCAGCCAGGAAGGCTGCAAAGAAAGAGGTAGCAAAGGCGCAGGAGGCATGGAGGAAAATGTTCGGAGAGCGCTTGGATTCGGAAGAGGGTCAGAGAGCGGTATTCAGGATTGCAAAGCAGATAGCGAAAGAGAGGTGTGATGTGATGGGGGTGAGTTGCTTGAAGGATGAAGTGGGACAAATCGTTGTCGACCCAGATGGAATTAAAGGAAGATGGAAATAAAGGAAGATGGAAAAGATATATGGAAATGCTGTTGAATACAGAGAATGAATGGGATGGCAACATAGAGAGTAACCCAGTTTTAGGACCGGCAGAGAAGATAACTGAGAAGGAAGTTGAGGAAGCGATAAAAGCAATGAAGAGTGGAAAAGCGGGAGGGCCGACGGGAGTTGTGGGACATATGTTGAAGGCAGCAGGAAGTTGGGGTGTGAAGAGAATGACAGAGATCTGTAATCTGGTGGTGAAAGAAGGCCGCATTCCAGTGGATTGGGAACTGAGTACCCTCGTCCCTCTATACAAGGGGAAAGGTGACCCTCTGGAGTGTGGCTCGTACCGAGCGATAAAGTTATTGGAGCATGGAATGAAGGTATTGGAAAGGGTGTTGGAGAGGAGGATAAGGAAGAAAGTGAAGATCGACGAAATGCAGTTTGGATTTATGCCAGGAAGAGGAACGACAGACGCGCTTTTCATTGTGAGGCAGTTGCAGGAGAAGTACATGGAGAAGAGGAAGAAGTTGTTTTTTGGGTTTGTTGATCTGGAGAAAGCATTCGATAGGGTTCCAGGCAAAGTATTGACATGGGCATTGAGGAAGTTAGGAGTGGAGGAATGGTTGATCAGAGTAGTGATGGCAATGTACAAAAGAGCGCGCACAGCTGTAAGGACGAAGGACGGGAACAGTGGTGAGTTTGAGGTGAAGGTGGGAGTGCATCAGGGGTCGGTACTAAGTCCACTACTATTTGTAGCTGTGATGGAGGTGCTGGCTCAGAACGTAAGGGAGGGTTTACCGTGGGAGTTGTTGTATGCAGATGATCTGGTGTTGATTGCGAAAAGTATGGATGGACTGAAGGAAAAGATGAACAAGTGGAAGGAATGTATGGAGACAAAAGGTCTGAAGGTGAATATCGGAAAGACGAAGGTGATGGCAAGTGGTAAAGCATGTGGTGAGGTGGAAAGAACTGGGAAGTCGCCGTGTGCTGTGTGCAGGAAGGGTGTCGGAGTGAACTCCATTCAATGTATAATGTGCGCTGAGTGGGTTCATCAAAAATGTAGTGGTTTGAGAGGGTCATTTACCAGTGTGGCAGCTACATTCAAATGTAAGGTGTGCACAGAGGGAGCTGCAGATGGAGGAAATGTTGAGTTGGATCTTGGAGACGGCGTGAAGCTGGAAGGTGTGAAAACATTTTGCTACCTCGGAGACATGCTGAATGGAGAAGGTGGATCACACTCAGCAACGGTTGCTCGAGTGAGATGTGCATGGAAGAAGTTTCGGGAACTGAGTGGCGTGCTGATGAAGAGGAGAGTGTCGCTGAAGCTGAAGGGAAAGGTGTATGCTGCATGTGTGAGAAGTGTTATGATTTATGGGAGCGAGACATGGGTAATGAACGTAGAGCAGCAACGAAGGCTGGAAAGGGTGGAAATGCGAATGGTTCGATGGATGTGCGGAGTATCGTTGAGAGAGAGGAAGACAAATGATGAATTGCGAAAGATGATGGGAATATTGCCTGTGATTGATGCTGTGAAGAGGAACAGGTTGAGATGGTTTGGTCATGTGTTGAGGAAGGATGTAAGTGACTGGTTGAGAAGAGTAATGGAAATTAATGTAGAAGGAAGTAGAGGACGGGGAAGACCGAGAAAGACTTGGCTAAAGATGGTGGAAGAAGAAATGCGGCCAAGGGGGTTAACAAGGAGAGATGCAGAAAATAGGGCAAAATGGAGAAGATTGTCATGGGGACCGCAAGGCTAACCCCCGCTCGAGCAGGGAAAATGGCCTTTAAAATGCATGTTGTTGTAGAGGGAGTGAATTCCAGAGAGTTGGAGCAGCCACTTAAAATGCTCGGTCACCCTAATGATGAGTTGAGACTTTTAGGATACTGAGGAGGGATTGGGCTGTTGATCTCAAGGTGCATGCTGCTACAGAAGGGGTGATCATGTTTATTAGGTAGGCCGTGCTCATGTTGTTTCGTACTTGATAACTGAGTAGAGGATCTTTAAAACGATTCTATTTTCAATGGAAAGCTAGTGGAGATTTTTTCGTGTTTGTGAGATTTGTTGCCTTCTTGGAACTTTATCAGTTATTCTGGCAGAAGTGTTTTGCACACGTTGTAGATAATGAACATCAGAATGTGGCAAACCATAAAAGTGGCTGTTCCCGGCATCAAATCAGCTGGCAACAAACGAGGGTACCAAAGCAACTGTAGCTTGGTTCATAATCAAATGGAAGACCAAATACTGCACTGGAGTTATCAGATTTTTAGCGTTGTTCGTAAGATCGTTCTGAATCTTCCCAGTGCATCTAATTGCTGCAATGACGGAGCAGCAAACATTCTTATTTTGAAGAGAAAAGAGGAACCCTGCAGAAACCTGGAGGGTTGTGGGAGGGGAGAACAGTAAGAGCAGTGGGTGCAAGACCAGAAAATAGATTGTGGAAGACAGAGACCACTGACTTGTCTGTGATGGGAAAGTGATAGGCCCATAGCCTCAGCTTCATCGCGCTCATTCCAATAATATTGGAGGTCTTGGTTTCCACGTC
Source organism: Myxine glutinosa (assembly GCF_964187855.1). NCBI lineage: Eukaryota > Metazoa > Chordata > Myxini > Myxiniformes > Myxinidae > Myxine > Myxine glutinosa. The sequence continues at coordinate 71,052,603 of NC_136265.1, read as the reverse complement.
GTCAAGCTGAACAAGGTGTAATGCAGGAGTCTTAGCCCAGATGGGGATAACAGCACTCCATCAAGCTGTGCATGGAGGCTTTGTAGGTGGATGGGAGGTCAGGTGTGCCGAGGGATGTATTTGCATGACGGACGATGACCAGTCAGTCAGTGGATTTTCAGGCCAAATTAGATGTGTGGTTGACGAAGAAAGATCATGGCTGATGGTTAAGCCCAAACGTTTGAGTGACTGAACATCTTCAAGAGGATTGCAGAGAGACGGAGACGGTGAGTGTGTGAGATTCTCAAAATTGAAAGACATACTCCATGAGTTTGAACAGCTTGTCATTTTATCAATGTCTGCAGAGAGGGAAGAGGCTGCAGCGTGCCTAAGTCTAAGTTGGAAGAATTTTTGGCACAAAGGTGTCTTTACAAATAGTCAGAGAGATCATTGATGAAGATTGGCAATTGGATGGGACCCATAACACCTTGCCTTGACAAAAACAGGAGATGAAAGGATCCCGCTGATAACCACATGGATACGAGAACAGAGTTGAAGTCACCAAGACTGGTGTGGGGTGCAGATTTTAAGCCTGAGGTGGAGAGTTTGGAGTGCAAGACGCTCTTGCTGAGGCTCAATTGGTGAAAGTTTGATCTTGTTCCTTCTCACATCTTGTTCTGCATCTTCTTCCCTTTCAATATACGACTATCCTTCATCTGATCTGACTGAAACATTTTGCATCTGGAATCACTTCGTGAAGAGGATAAAGGGAGCCCTTACGATAAAGGGAGCCCTTACGCTTTATTGTTCACAGCATTAAAAATGTCAGGGTTGAGTGAGTTTGTGTTGGGTTTATGTGACTGTTGCTTCTGATCCAGCTGCGCTTCAGGACTTGTGGTCCTATTTTTCAATCCTTGATATGGAGCTTCTCCATTGACTGGAGTACATAAATATATGTATTGTTTAATCTAACCTGAGTGAAATACTTGTAAATTCTGCAACATTTTAATGTTTTGGTGAATTTTGAATGCTTTTTTAATTTGTCTTTCCAGTGAAACAAATGGAACTGGTTTCTTGTGCCTGCTGTTCCCAGTTGTTCTGCTCAGAAGTTTTAAATCGTCACATGACACACACTGCTTCTCAAAAAAAAGATGTGTTTCGCAACGTGTCTTCCATCCACAGTTGTAAAAGCTGTGCAGACTCTCTAAAGAATATCCAAGGAATTAAGAGACTATACAAGTGTTCTGTTTGCAGTAAAGATTTTCTTTGTTCATCACATTTGCGGCAACATCAACGGATACACACGGCAGAGAAGCTGTTCAAGTGTTCTGTTTGTGACAAAGATTTTGCTTATTTCTCATGGTTAGATCAACATGAACAAATACACACAGGAGAGAAGCCATTCAAGTGTTCTGTTTGCAATAAGGATTTTGCTTCTTCATCGTATTTGCATCAACATCAAAGAATGCACACAGGAGAGAAGCCCTACAAGTGTTCTATTTGCAATAAGGATTTTGCTTCTTCATCGTATTTGCATCAACATCAAAGAATGCACACAGGAGAGAAGCCACACAAGTGTTCTGTTTGCAATAAGGATTTTGCTTATTCATCGTATTTGCGTCATCATCAAAGAATACATCGAGGAGAGAAGCCCTACAAGTGTTCTGTTTGCAAGAAGGATTTTGCTTCTTCATCAAATTTTCACAAGCATCAAAAAATACACACAGGAGAGAAGCCCCACACGTGTTCTGTATGTCTTAAGGCATTTGTTAAAAGAGGAGCATTAATAATTCATCAAAGAATACACACAGGAGAGAAGCCCTACAAGTGTTCTGTTTGCAATAAGGATTTTGCTTCTTCATCGTAATTGCATCAACATCAAAGAATGCACACAGGAGAGAAGCCCTACAAGTGTTATGTTTCCAAAAAGGCTTTTGTTCGTTCCTCAGCAAGGAAAAAACATGAAAGAATTCACGCAAGAGAGAATATATCAACCTCACTGCGAGACTGTTTTTTACACTGAAGCGCAAATCTGAAGCGATAACGCCTGGCCCCCAAACTATGACAAAACTGAAGATGAACAGAATGTACTCTTCAAGGTGTGTGTGTGTGTGTGTGTGTGTGTGTGTGTGTGTGTGTGTGTGTGTGTGTGTGTGTGTGTGTGTATTGGTTTTTGTAGTGTTCTACTGGACCTTTCTGATGTAGAATGTGATGTACCAAAATGATCATTATGATCTCATGAGTTGATTCGTCCCATTAACTGCAAATAATTCAGAGCAATTCCCATGTTTCTAAGTGCACTCCACGTTCAGGTAGTTAAAGCAGTTTAATAAGTCCTTCCATTCCACGGTATTCCACTTCGAAAATAAATCGCAAATACAATGATAACATTGGAAGAAAGTACGTGTGAAGTAATACTGGACCATCCCAATGTGGAATGTGATTTACCAAAATGATCATCATGATTTTGGGTTGATTAGGCGAATTAACTACAAATAATGCAGATCAATTCCCAGGTTTCTTAACGCGTGCTATGTGAAGGTGTATAGAGCAGTTTACGTGTGTCGAGCAGTCCTTCCAGGGCATGGCATTCTTTTTGCAAAATAAATGCAAAAAAACCAATAATAACATTTGTATCATTTGGCACCAATAATAACTAACATATATCCCCCCTCCTCTACCACCCCCGCCCCTCCCGCCTCCTCCTCCTCTGCACGCTCCGTCCTGACCCAAGTACATCTGGGCTTCGTGAAAGAAAAGCTAATGCTCAAGCAGTACAGTCGGCAGGTATGCTACAAGGACGAGAAGACTGAACAATAAGAATTTGATCCAAAGTGCCAACGAGCAAACTAGTGGAGTTAAAGGAAGTAAGCTGATCCACAGAGGAGATCATCCTCTATTGTGAAGTATATTCCACGCATGATGGGTCGGGGATATGCAGAAAAAGACAAAGTTTCCATGAGAATCTAAAAAGTCAAGAAGTATTGTCCAAAACCGATAAAGTTTCACTTAAAAAGATTATTGCAGTCACAAAAACCCATAAATACCAATTCAACGTCAGAATAAAGTAAACAAGCGTTACGGCTCGGTCCCCCATCGGTGAAGTGATGCGAGTTGACAAAGTGGAAGACGCAAGGCGGCCATCTTGGATTTTGACGTGGCGACACAATTTTCAATAGCGTTCTCCCTTATGCGAAGATACACCCACACACCAGATTAGAAGTTGGTACTTTTATTTATTTTTATTTTTTTGTATACTGAATCGAGGCTCGTGAAAGAGCTAACATTTACTTCACAAACAAATCAACCAGACAAAGAAAGTATATAAAAAGAGGGAGCGGAAGACAAGGTGGGGAGAGAAGGGGAAGCACACAAACACAACATTTGAGAGCAGGGAGATGTGTGGAAGGGAGAGGGCTTGGGGGGAGGAGGCGTGGAAAGGGGGTGGGGGGAGGGAGAAGTATAAAACACAAGGACACCACGGACTTCCAGGACAAAAGTTGGTATTTCAAAAAAGTGGAATTGGGGTGAAATTAGCGGGGGTAGAAAAGATCAAGGTTTTGGATGGGGGAAGATAAGAGATGGTGGTGAACAGCTGTTTTAAAGACCTGGAGGGTGGAGTGGGATTGAAGAGAGTGAGGGAGTTTGTTCCAGAGGCGGGAGAAAAGAGGAATGAAGGAGTGAAGGTGAGCAGAGAGTCTTGATTTTGGCAGTTTAACCATAAGAGGGTTGCAGGCAGATCTTGTACGACCTGTAGGAATATTTGCGGGACAGAGCCCAGAGAGAGCTGGGGGGGGGGGGGGGCACGGCCAGAGAGGAGTCGGTAGAAGACGGAAAGACCACCAACCTGCCTGCGGTGAGTGAGTGAGAGGCCCTTGGAGTTAGATTCATCGCGGGAGATTCCAATGATTCTGAATGCTTTGGTTTCAACAGCGTGAAGACGAGCTAGGTGTGAGGCAGGAGCACCAGCCCAGAGGGGAGAGCAGTATTCCATTGAGCTGCAGATGAAAGCCTTGTATGTGGTGAGGAGCTCAGGTGTGCCAAGGAAGGACCCTCGCACGACGGAGGATGCCCAGTCGGCGACTGGCTTTAGAGGCCAGATTTGAAATGTGGTTTTCCCAGGAAAGATCATGGCAGATAGTGAGACCAAAAAGCTTGAGTGACAGACTTCTTGGAGAGGATTATTCAGAAAGTGGATGGGAGGGTTGTCCAGTCGGTCTTTTCGGAGAGACATCGTAAGAGTGTGAGATTTGTCAGGATTGAAAGACATGTTCCACTTGTTTGCCCAGTCTGTGATTTTGTCCAGGTCTGCAGAGAGTGAGGAGGCTTCCATGGGTTTCGGCTAGTTATTATTATTATTATTGTAGCGGTTACCGGAAGCATGACACAATCACCTTGCACCGGCCGATGACACAACCGGCGGGCGGTTACTTGTCCGGACTCGCCCGGACGTGTCCAGACTTGCCTTTCCCGGGCAAACACTTGACTTGCATACCACACCCCGTTGAGAGGCGTGGCTTACCTATTTGCATACCACGCCCCGCCTGAGAGGCGTGGCTTTTGTGTGTTGAACTTGACTTATAAATTGCCGCCCGTTTGATCGGCTGATTCAGTGCTTTTGAGTTGTTTCGAGTGAGCTGGAAATTAATAGCTCAGTGAAACTTCATTCCTGGCGTCGTCCATTTTGTCCGGTTTTATCGTGCCAGCATAGCTCGCACAGTTTGTTTGTTTGTTTGTCTGCAGGCGCTAATCTCCTGAACGGTGAACGACAGGAGGAAACATCTAAAACCAAAAATGTCGGGACGGGCCCCGGGAAGGTTATAGGCTCGGAGGTGGCGAGGCCGGTCGAGGCCGCCTCGGCCGGGCTGGGCCCATTTCGCAATAAATCTTCTTCTTTCAAAATTCTCTTGAAGTACAACTTATGCACTTAATCGGAATATCTGACTGATTGCAACACATGCGTGCGAGGAGGAGGAGGGGGGGGGTTGTGGGAATGTGCGAGAGGGGGTGTGGGATCGTGCGGGGGGGGGAAGGGGGTTGTGGGGGTGTGGGATCATGCGGGGGGGGGAAGGGGGTTGTGGGGGTGTGGGATCGTGCGGGGGGGAGGGGTTTGTGGGGGTGTGGGAATGTGCAAGAGGAGGTGTGGGATCGTGAGAGGGGGGGGTGGATATGTCCGATAGGGAGTGTGGGAGCATGCGAGAGGGGGGGGGGAGGTGGGAATGTGCGAGGGGGGTGTGGGAATATGCAAGAGAGGGTGTGGCATCGTGCGAGAAGTGCGAGAAGGGGGAGGGGGTATGTCCGATAGGGGTTGTGGGAATGTGCGAGAGAAGTGTGAGAATATGCAAGAGGGGTGTGGGATCGTGCGGGGGGGGGGGGGGGGGGAGGAGGTTGTGGGGGTGTGGGAATGTGCAAGAGGGGTTGTGGGTTCATGCGGGGGGGGGGGGGGGAATGTGCGAGAGAAGTGTGGGAATGTGCAAGAGGGGTTGTGGGATCGTGCGGGGGTGAGGGGGAGGTGACAGGGGTGGGCGGACGACAATTGTCAACGCCCCTGAAGGGCCACGGATTTCTCATCCTTTTAAATGCTGAACGACAACAGCGGAAGCAGCAAGTACCATTTTTAAAGTCTCTGGTCTGACTCGGCCGGGGCTTGATCCACCGACATCCCCACATGTAGCGGCCACTCTCATCATTGAACCACCGACATCCCCCCACATGTAGCGGCCACTCTCATCATTGAACCACCGACATCCCCCCACATGTAGCGGCCACTCTCATCATTGAACCACCGACATCCCCCCACATGTAGCGGACACTCTCATCATTGAACCACCGACATCCCCCCACATGTAGCGGACACTCTCATCATTGAACCACCGACATCCCCCCACATGTAGCGGCCACTCTCATCATTCAACCACCGACATCCCCCCACATGTAGCGGCCACTCTCATCATTGAACCACCGACATCCCCCCACATGTAGCGGACACTCTCATCATTGAACCACCGACATCCCCCCACATGTAGCGGCCACTCTCATCATTCAACCACCGACATCCCCCCACATGTAGCGGCCACTCTCATCATTCAACCACCGACATCCCCCCACATGTAGCGGCCACTCTCATCATTGAACCACCGACATCCCCCACATGTAGCGGCCACTCTCATCATTCAACCACCGACATCCCCCCACATGTAGCGGCCACTCTCATCATTGAACCACCGACATCCCCCCACATGTAGCGGACACTCTCATCATTGACCACCGACATCCCCCACATGTAGCGGCCACTCTCATCATTCAACCACCGACATCCCCCCACATGTCGCGGCCACTCTCATCATTCAACCACCGACATCCTCCCACATGTAGCGGCCACTCTCATCATTCAACCACCGACATCCCCCCACATGTAGCGGCCACTCTCATCATTCAACCACCGACATCCCCCGACATGTAGCGGCCACTCTCATCATTCAACCACCGACATCCTCCCACATGTAGCGGCCACTCTCATCATTCAACCACCGACATCCCCCCACATGTAGCGGCCACTCATCATTCAACCACCGACATCCTCCCACATGTAGCGGCCACTCTCATCATTCAACCACCGACATCCCCCCACATGTAGCGGCCACTCTCATCATTCAACCACCGACATCCTCCCACATGTAGCGGCCACTCTCATCATTCAACCACCGACATCCCCCCACATGTAGCGGCCACTCTCATCATTCAACCACCGACATCCCCCGACATGTAGCGGCCACTCTCATCATTCAACCACCGAGTTCGCTTTCCCTGATTGGAATTACGAGGCTTCTGATGGGGAATTGGAAAATCGGATACTTCAATGGATTGTGGGGTTTGGAAATCGTTTTGTGGTTCATTCGCTCAAACCACGTTACGTACCGAAAATACCACACACCTCCTGATGACCCGGAAAAGTAACTACATATCCAGTCCGTCCGCAATTTATGTGTCACATCTTGAAGACCCTCACAGAGATCATCATTCGTCACAGAGACGTGGTTTTCCTGAGGAGGTGATTCCGTACATTGATTAGCACACAATACTCGCCATCGGACATGAAAAGATCAAATTCACTTAATGCTGTGAAACCCGTGCGGGATACCTTCGTTGCGAAGTCTTCTTAAAAAGACGCACCTTGGGAAATAAAAAAGGTACGAGGAGGCGGGTGGAGAAATTTACTATGAAAAAATTCGCCAGCTGACGAAAAGACGTTGAACACCACGAGACATCTGCATCCAAATGATTGTTGTTGTTCCATGGTTACGACGTGATACATTTGTGACGTCAGCCTTCCTAGTCCTTAAATAAATAAGGCGATTGAACACGATCAGATTAAACGATCAGATTAGAATCGATTAAACACGATCAGATTGGTAGTTTTTAAGTCTTCATCATCGTTATATATTTATTTTGGGGAAGTTTCTTTCAGGGTGGCTTCGGACACCGGAAAGGTCTGGAGACTATTTCCACATCAAGCATGATGATCGTAATGTCAATTTTAAAATCCTTTCTTGAATTAATACATTGTAATTTTATTACAACAGAGCAATCGTACATGGTTATATATGTCGCTATGTTTATTTATACTAGGGCATGCCCGTACTATATCTATATCTAAAATTATATCCCCCCCCTCTATTTACATGAAATGGTTTGGTCCAAAGCGAACGGCTTGCGAGTGGTGACAATCCCCCCCCTCTATTTACATGCAATGGTTTGGTCCAAAGCGAACGGCTTCCGGAGTTTGGTAAAGAAATCGCCATCGCGTGCACAAACGCGCAGGAAAGCGAATGAATCGCAAATTCGTTTTTATTAGTTGTAAAACATAGTTTAACGCCAACATAGTTTGCAAACGTGAAATAAATGAATACGCTCTCAAATGTGCCATCCGAGGCAGAGTGTGCCCGCCACGTTCGGCACACGCGATCGTTCGCTGCTCTCTGATTGGTTGAATCGTTTTTTGGACATAGCTCGGTAAGTAATTGTCCGATTAATATGAAACCTTGAAAAGGCACATCCTCGGGTCCCCAGCAATATACCTGGCAAGTTAAAAGTATATCGGACCCGTGGTTGTCGAGAAACAGCGGTCACAGACAGACAAACGTACAAACGTACAAACGTACAGAGATTACTGGAATTATAGATAGATGCGACGAAAACGTCTTCTTCTTCTTCAAATAGAATTACCACCCTCTTAATTAACCCTCTTAATTGCGTTGACTGCTGAGACCCCTCAGACCTTTGATGACCCTTTAATTCCCCCAAGACCCTTCAGACCACCAACATCTCTGAAGACCCAAAATACCCCAAAGACCCCAAAGACCCAAAATACCCTTCAATGCCCTGAGGCTCAAAAATACCCTGAATACACAAAGACCCAAAACACACCAAAGACCCAAAACACCCCAAAGACCCAAAACACCCCAAGGACCCAAAACGCCCCAAGGACCCAAAACACACCGAAGACCCAAAACCCCCCCGAAGACCCAAAACACCCCAAAGGCCCAAAACACACCAAAGACCCAAAACACCCCGAAGACCCAAAACATCCCGAAGACCCAAAATACCCCGAAGACCCAACACACCCAGAAAGACCCAAATCACCCCGAAGACCCAAAACATCCCGAAGACCCAAAATACCCCGAAGACCCAACACACCCAGAAAGACCCAAATCACCCCGAAGACCCAAAACACCCCGAACACCCAAAACACCCCAACGACCCAAAACACCCCGAAGACCCAAAACACCCCGAAGACCCAAAACACACTGAAGACCCAAAACACCCCGAAGACCCAAAACACCCCAACGACCCAAAACACCCCAAAGACCCAAAACACCCCGAAGACCCAAAACACCCCGGAGACCGAAAACATCCCGAAGACCCAAAATACCCCGAAGACCCAACACACCCAGAAAGACCCAAATCACCCCGAAGACCCAAAACACCCCGAACACCCAAAACACCCCAACGACCCAAAACACCCCGAAGACCCAAAACACCCCGAAGACCCAAAACACACTGAAGACCCAAAAACACCCCGAAGACCCAAAACACCCCAACGACCCAAAACACCCCAAAGACCCAAAACACCCCGAAGACCCAAAACACCCCGGAGACCGAAAACACCCCAAAGACCCAAACACCCCGAAAACCCAAAACACCGCAACGACCCAAAAGACCCTAAAGACCAAAAACACCCCAAAGACCAAAAAGACCATGAAGACCAAAAAGACCCCAAAGACCAAAAAGACCCCGAAGACCCAAAAGACCTGGAAGCCCAAAAAGCCCCGAAGACCCAAAAAGACCCCAAAAGACCCTTAAAGACCAAGAAGAACCAAAAGAACCTTAAGACCTAAAAGCCCCTGAAGACCCAAAAGACACCAAAGACCCTTAATACCCAAAAGCCTCTGAAGACACCAAAGACCCTGAAGACCCAAAACACCTCAAAGACCCAAAATACCCCTAAAGGCCCTGAGGATCCAAAAGACCCTGAAGACCCAAATGGCCCTGAAGACCCAAAATACCATGAAACCCAAAAGACACCAAAATGGTCAAAGATGCCTAGCCCTGTGAAAGGACGTGTGGTGAGGTGCGCGGAGCATATATAATAATATATATATTATTGTGGATTTGAATCTTGTTGTAAATATCACCCTCTAAGTAGTGTAATGATTCCTTGTAAATATCTCTGTTTTGTGTGTAAAGGTCAAAGGTCGTCCTCTTAGTTAGTCCATATACATACACGTAGCAAATCATATACCCTTCTAAATAGTTATTTCCTTATTCTGTGTATTAGCTTAAGGCTCTGTTTCCCATTAATTGACACTGCATTGCACCGAATCAGATAAGACAGAATCCCTTTTCAAGTCTCCCCCAATCCTCTCAGTGCATTGGCGGTTTTCTTCACCCCAAACTCCATTGAACACGCGGTCGGTTTGGAGAAGAAAGGCGTGTCTCTGCCCTCGTCATCGGAGGGAGGAGTGAGCCAGCCCCGATCAACCAACCAAGGATGAGGGGTTTGGCTTGAGAGGGCGGAGAAAAGAACGACCGGGGAGGTTCGCGAAGATTCATGGGTGTGGCATATATAACCCGTCACGGGAGAGCCCCACGAGCAGACGATTGAGGCAGCAGATGAGGGAGGGAGCCAGACGAGCGAGGGAGCACGAAGGCAGTTTCTGTCAGGAAGGCGCTTGAGTTGGTAAAGAGAGACGTGCAACCTGCGGGAGTACGAGTGAGGGAGACGCTGTTTCCAACCAGCCTTGCCACGTCAAGCTCCGACGTGCTGCTGCGAACATCCTGGCGGTGTGGACCCGAGGGTGGAGAGTCGGCGGCTGCTCGCTCCCGGCCCGGCCGTCCTCCTGCGTCCAGCTGAACCTTCCTCTCCTTCCAGCCATTCGTTCCTGCCTTCATCCCCCCGTGTAAGTCTGATTGTCGTCCGTCTTTTATGTTGTCCTGGGGTATAAGTAAGTCTGTATAAGCTAGAAATTGCACTGTGTCTTCTGGTCCTTCCATCCTTCTGTAAATTATTTTCTTATCTTTCCTTCTCCTTGGTTCTTTTGGTCTTGTACAAAATAGTTAGTAATAAATTATATTTGTTCTTCCTACCTTGCCTTTCTTTCCTTTACATCCGTTTCGTTTTAGTGATTTCCCCATTGGATACCTGTGGCACGATTTGGCCAACGTTAAGAATCGGGTCAGTTACTTGCTAATGGTTCGTGCCGCGGCTGCTAATCCGCTCGGCAATTAACATCTTGTCCGCGGTCGCGAACGGGGTTGCTCACCTGCCTCTCCGGAGGGAGCTTGGGCAACTTCAGGACTCACGTCGGTCAGTCATACACAAAGGGATTAATCCCCCCTTCTTAAGGGGAAAAAGGCCGACGGAGAGATCCGCAACAATTGGTGTCAGGAGCGAGATTCGGACCTGAAGTGCGCTTAACGCACTCAAAAATTACGAGTGGCAATTTTTTTATTTAACATCCTTAATTTAAAATCGTGCCATGGATAGTCAAGGCGATCGGGTGCGGGTGGGAGTAGAGTTAGAAGGGGTAGAGGTGACCCAGGACCCCAGGGAAGAAGTGGGAATAATGGAGGAGGAAAGCAATGAGGATGTGGTTGCAGAGGGTTCAGGCGCACAAAATGGTGCCCTCGTGCACGATGTTGCAGCGGCACCAAATGTCGCCGCACCCGTGACCGTAGCAGCGCCGCCAATGGACTGGGGCCTATTCATGCTGCAAATGCGGGCCTTCATGTAAGAGAACAGGGGGCTGGGAGGCCAAATGGAAGCAATGGGAGGCCAAATGGAAGCAATGGGAGGCCAAATGGGAGCAATGAGGGACGAAGCAAGGGGTACCCGTGAACGTTTAGACAATAAATTTGAGGGTTTAGACAATAAATTTGAGGGTTTAGACAATAAATTTGGGGGATTAGAAAACCAAATCGGGGAATTGAGAAATGATATGGGAAGCCAAACCGGGGGGCTCGAAGGTAAATTGGGGGGCCAACTAGAGGACATGGGTAATCAAATTTGGGAAATGAAGGAGGGGTTAACGGGGTTGGAAAATAGAATGGCTGCCCAGGAGAACCAGATGGAAGGGGTGAAGAATGGGTTAGGGGGGGTTAGAAAACACCATGGAAGGCAAATTGAGGGAAATAGGGGAGCAATCCGCCCGGGAAATTAAACAGATGGGAGATCAGATAGAGGAGGTGAAAATCGGGTTGGAAACCAAACTGGATGCCCAGAGGAATGATTTGGAACAGATGAGGGCAGCATCTACCAAGGAGATGGGAGAAATGGGGGAGGAGATCAGACGAGGTGTGAGCGAGGAGGTCTCGGGGGTATGCGAGGAGGTAAAGCGAGGTGAGGAGCGTATGGAGAAAGAGGTGAGAAATAGTACGGCTAGGTTACAGGGGGGCATAGAGGATCTGACGAGGGGAGTAGAACAGCTGACGGTGGGACAAAAGGAATTAGTGGAGCAAGTGGAAAAGAACACTGCGATAATCGGGGGGTTAAAGGCGATGCAGAAGGAGATAAAGAAAGAACTCATAGCGACAAAGAGGGAATGTCAGATGGTACATGAGGGGTTGGCAAAGAGGTTGGACGAGGTAACGGAGGCAATGGAGACTAAAGAACGGGAGGTGAGGACGCACATAGAAACGATCAAGGTGACCTTCGAGGACGAAATTGAGGGGGCGCACCGGGAAATGAAAGAGGTGAAGCAAAAATTAGAGAATGTGGAAGAGGAGGTGAGTGAAATTAAGAAGAGACGGAGGGAAACTAAGAGAGAGATAAAGGAGGAGGTGATGGAATTGGTGCAAGGTCTGTGCTCAAATCGTGATGATGTGCTGACTAACCAAATAAAGAGTTTGCAGGTGGCGGAGGAGGAGCGGAGACGAGGTGCCGAGGTGAGTGGCGATATACTCGGAAATGTATATGGTGTGAGGGGAGATTCAGTCGGCTTGGGTGTTGGTTTAGACCCGGGTGTTCGTGAGAGGCCGCTGGTAAGGTGTGCGACTGGTCCGGAGTGTGAAGTAGGAGGTGTGCGAGGATGTCCGACTATAGGGTGTGTGAGGAAAAAGTGCGCGCCAAGGAGTGAGTGTGCTGTCGAGAGTGAGTTGGTCGTGGCGCGTGTGCGGGGGGGGGGCACATGGAAGCGCGTGATGGGGAGTGTGACAGGGGATGTAACGAAAGAGTGCACACCTGTGGTGAGTGTTACGGAGGATGTAATGGGGGAGTGTGCACAAGAGGATGCAACAGAAAGGTGTGCAACGGACGGGTGCATGATTACAGAGTGCGCTGTCGAGAGTAAGGGTGGATGCGCGAGTGTGGTGGTGAGAGTAGTGAGAGGGACATGGAGCACGAGTTGGTTGTGGCAGGTGCGAGAAAATGTACACCTGGAATGGAAGGATGCACACCTGGATTGGTCCAGCGCGTGTGGGAATGCACACTTGAGTTGGTAGTGAAGCACGTGATTGGGTGTGCAGGTGAGTGCACACCCGTGGTTGTCACAGAGGATGTGACCGAGGAGGGGGCGCGAAGAGGTGTGTTGGTGAGGTGCACGAACGATGAGTGTGTGCCAAGGTGTGCGGTGGTCAGGTGTGTGACGAAGTCTATGAGTGTACCTGGGGGGTGTGTAAGAGAAGGTGCAATGACGGAGAGCATGGAGACAGCTGGATGTGTGAGCAAGGAACGGAACACGGGGTGTGAGCATGCAAGTGGAGCATCGACGTTAAACGGAGCAGCGGTTAGATCGACTTGTAGCCGAAGCGAGCCCTCGGTTCGTGCCGGGCTTTGTGCGCAGCAGGAACCAGCATGGATTGTAACCACGGCGGTTTCGAAAGAACCGCCGTACGCGATCCACGCAGGGCCTCGCTCTAAACGGTCGCGTCCGTGCTCCGCTAAGCGGAGCAGGCGGCCCGGTTCGAGGACTGGGGGGAAAGGTCGGCGCGGCGACCCCTTGTGGTCGCGGCATTCCAGCCGGCCGAGATGGGGGCATCGGATGGTTCCGTGCCGAGATGGTGCGTGCGATCCCGGCCCGAGTAAACCTCCTTCCCTGCACCGACTGCCGGACGGACCCCACCCCCGGCAACAGACCACCCGCATTCATTGCTTGGCTTCGCGAAGCCAGGCTTTGAAAATGAATTGACGCACCGAGAGGCTCAAGTGAGTAGACGTGTGAGGGTGGTAGCAGTAGTGAATTTGAAAAGCAAAATTTGATGATTGGCAAATGATTGGTAGAAGGATTGGCAGTGATTGGAAAATTTTTGATTGGCTGGAATTTGATGAGCAAAATTTCTAGTGGAAGATGCCCGATGTGGTGGGATGGCAAATCCACCATCCCTCACAACGGGGCACATGAGCAATAGCTATGGGGTTTATGGCAGTGGAAGCTCGCCGAGGGAGGGTTAGGATAAAATGATAGGGATCTAGAGAAGATGACCATAGGTAACTGTAGATTTAAGTCGCAACATTGGACAGGTAGTCGGGGACATAGAGAGGTTAGAATGGTTGATAACGACGTGGGATGTGCTTAGTTTAAAGGGAAGACGGGGAGCACCAAGTTAGAGGGAAACCAGGTAGGTCAGATGATGCCATGCGTGTGTAAAAGTGTGTGAGGAATAATTGTGGTTGTGAGTTGTATTGAGCAAGTGAACAGGTGTATGGAGCAGTGTATGACTGAGTAATGGTGATTGCGTGTTGTGTTGAGCAAATTGTCCTGGGAGGAAGGAGGGTGCAGGAAGCACCAGGTGTGATGGCACAGGTGTGCAAATACAGGTGAGCATGGTTGAATGGAATAAATGGTATGGAATATATGGAGTATGGAATGGATGGTGTGGAGTGAGTATGGTGGAAACTGTGGAGTGGATGGTGCGAAGGTGTGTATGGGGAGGATGGACCCCATCACGAATACCCGGGGAGGGTAGTTTAAAAGTTAGGTAGAGGGAGTAGGTAAATTGTGGTTGGATATTGGCATCTGTGGTGCGTGTGGTAGAATGGTGTTTGGATGGGTGCATTAGTGACGTGGAAATGGCTGGGCGTGTGGCCTGTTAGTGTGTAGTTAAATGGGCACTCCACCACTGTGAGGATGTCGGCCAGGTGAGGCCGCAGGTGGGCTCTGGGAGCCGTGGATGGGGCCCGAGGATCCGGAGGACGGACCCAGGTAGCCCAGTGCCAGAGGGCACCGAATGGGGAGAGCGCCAGAGGGCCTTCCCCAGTTAGATAGGTTAGGGTAAGGAGCAGGTAAGCTCGGAGACAACTGCAGTGGTGGAGGTGTGCAGGTGGGTAGACCTGCTGGGAGAGCCACATGACCCCGTCCTGAAATTGTGCAAAGGCACAGGGAGTTGAATCGGGGGAGTGAGACCCCAAATTGATGAAGCACCACAGTTTGGTCAATGGGAATTTGGTTCTTAAAACCGCATAGAGTAAGATTGCCAATGGATTGGCAGGGAGAGACCCCGGGTAGTGTAAAGTGTGTTAATGTCATTTAGAAGGTAGATAGGATGGAAATCTCCTTGCACCATCTACATCCACTCACCTGAGGTGACAGAACGCCACACCATGCCATGTGGTTATTTTTTTTCTGTGCAAATGTTTGGATTGTGAGACGCATCATGACGTGGGTGTGACATTGTACTGATGTTCCATCTCTCCCTCCTTATGAGGATTGATGATGAATTGGTGATGGCAAATTTTGGATTAGAGGGATTGTGGTGACGAATTTGGTATTACGGGAAATATGGGGAAGACGAGACAGTAGTGATGAATTGGTAAGGGTGTAGATTTTTCTACATACGGGGGTAAGGGGCAAGGGTAGAACAGGTAACAGGGGGGGTGACGTACAGTAGGGACGAGCTTTTCTCCGCTCAGTCTCCAGACGCACCTCACCTTGCATTGCCTTTATTGATGTGTACCCTTGTGACCTTACCCCTCGCTAACCTGCCCTCTCTGTCTTCCTTCCCCGACCCATGGATCGTGCTCTCTGGGCACCGAGGGGAGCGTGCGAGAGTCCGCCATTGTGTGCCAGAACCCCCGCAACCAGCTGTCTGCATTGATGCACCACTTATGGACCACATGTCTGTGGCTGAGCACCACTCATGGACCCCACGGGTTGGGGCATGGCCCCTCTGCTGGAACCGGCCACGATGGCCCAAGATCTTGCTTGCAGACCCGGTGAGGTGGCACCAAGCCCACAGGTGAACCACTCATATTCGGCCCCTGTGGGCCATAAATAAAAAACGGACACATTTTGTGCACTTTTTATGTCCAAATAGGCCGCCAGCAAGAAGATGAAGTTGACAACATCAGGAAGAATAATGGCCAGCAGAGGGAGCCGAAGAGCAAGACCAGCAACAGGGGTTTGTTTGTTATTATGAACTGTGGTGACTGTGCACTCAGGTGCGTTTATGGTGCTTTATGGTGCTTCGGTGATTATGGGTGCTGGCGCGTCGATGCAGCGCAGGCTGTCTCGCCCCCCCCCCCCAAAAAGGAACAATCGCAGGTCCTGGGTTGCGTTGTGTAAATACAATTAGCGTCATTTGTAAACAATGCTCCCCACCGTTCATGTTTAGTTTGAAGACAATTCTGCAATTCGGTTAGCTGTGGGCGTAAATCTGTTAGGCAGGGTGTAATGCAGCAGGGGGACATACTTATTTGTGTTTTAAAACTGTCACACTCAGGGTCAGGTTAAATGTAGAGGGAACTACACCTACGTGTCACACTAAGTTAAAGTTTTATAGGCCCGAGCACGTGCCTAGAGGATGAGGGTGCAGTGTTGTGGATTTGAATCTTGTTGTAAATATCACCCTCGAAGTAGTGTAATGATTCCTTGTAAATATCTCTGTTTTGTGTGTAAAGGTCAAAGGTCGTCCTCTTAGTTAGTCCATATACATACACGTAGCAAATCATATACCCTTCTAAATAGTTATTTCCTTATTCTGTGTATTAGCTTAAGGCTCTGTTTCCCATTAATTGACACTGCATTGCACCGAATCAGATAAGACAGAATCCCTTTTCAAGTCTCCCCCAATCCTCTCAGTGCATTGGCGGTTTTCTTCACCCCAAACTCCATTGAACACGCGGTCGGTTCGGAGAAGAAAGGCGTGTCTCCGCCCTCGTCATCGGAGGGAGGAGTGAGCCAGCCCCGATCAACCAACCAAGGATGAGGGGTTTGGCTTGAGAGGGCGGAGAAAAGTATGACCGGGGAGGTTCGCGAAGATTCATGGGTGTGGCATATATAACCCGTCACGGGAGAGCCCCACGAGCAGACGATTGAGGCAGCAGATGAGGGAGGGAGCCAGACGAGCGAGGGAGCACGAAGGCAGTTTCTGTCAGGAAGGCGCTTGAGTTGGTAAAGAGAGACGTGCAACCTGCGGGAGTACGAGTGAGGGAGACGCTGTTTCCAACCAGCCTTGCCACGTCAAGCTCCGACGCGCTGCTGCGAACATCCCGGCGGTGTGGACCCGAGGGTGGAGAGTCGGCGGCTGCTCGCTCCCGGCCCGGCCGTCCTCCTGCGTCCAGCTGAACCTTCCTCTCCTTCCAGCCATTCGTTCCTGCCTTCATCCCCCCGTGTAAGTCTGATTGTCGTCCGTCTTTTATGCTGTCTTGGGGTATAAGTAAGTCTGTATAAGCTAGAAATTGCACTGTGTCTTCTGGTCCTTCCATCCTTCTGTAAATTATGACTATAAGAACACTTAAAAAGACCAGTAGAAATCTATAAATTGATATGAGAGGAAACAGAGGTAGGTATGATTTGTGGTTCTCACGCCAAAGTGCATATGGAGCAACTTGTTTTGGTTTGACAAAGAAAAAGAAGAAGAGGAAGAAGAGACCAAAGTCTAAAGCGTAGACCAAACCAAAAGCTGTGCATGTGTGCTGCCCTTATCATAGCCCCAAGCACATTTGATATTGCCAACGACAACAGTCCCATAAAAAAACAACACAGAGGAAAAGTAAAATGTTGATGATGTAGCGGCTACCGCTGGGTTTTCACAATCGCCTTGCACCTATCAAGGACGCGGAGCGATCACCATGCCGGGCTCGTCCAGCACGCCCGGGCAGGCTCGCCCTCAACTTGCCAGGCCGCAGCCAGGACGCTGGGCCACGCCCCCTCTCGCCTTTCCTGGGCAAACGCTCCGGGATAATATGTATATATATTGCTGCCCGATAAACGGGCTTTTCAGAGTGCCTGAGTGTTTGGTTTGATTAAAGCAACTCGGATGAATTCCAGCTTTTTGTCGCGTCCATTCTTCCGATCGACGTGGGAGCCCCAGCTCCTTCATTGGTGACCTACCGACATGGACACGGCAGTCGCCCTTAAACTGCCTACCTTCTGGGAGGCTCACGCGGCGGTTTGGTTCGCACAGGCGGATTCCCTGTTCGCCCTGCGAGGCATCACGGCCGACGACACCCGCTTCCACCATGTGGTAGCAGCGCTCGGTTCGGCCACCGCGGTCCGCGCCCTGAGCCTCCTCGAGAGCCCGCCAGCCGCTGACAAATACGGCGCGATTAAGAAGCTTCTCCTCGACGCTTTCGCCCTCCCATCGGCGGAACGCGCACGGCGCCTGCTCGACCTGCCCGAGCTCGGCGACACGCGCCCTTCCGAGCGAATGGACTACATGCTTTCACTGCTCGGCGAGCACTCTCCGGCATTCCTGTTCCGGGAGCTGTTCCTCCGTCAGCTGCCTAACCTGGTACGCCTCGCCCTGGCAAGCACGACGATCACAGATCCCCGGGCCCTTGCCAGAGAAGCCGACAAGATCTCCGCTGCAGGACAGCGCATCGCAGCGGCGACATGGGACCCACCGCCGTCCGACGCAACAACCATGGCGCCCGAGCACCCGGCACGGTCGACGACCGAACTGCCGACGCAATTGGCGGCCGCTACACCGAGCCGACCACCTCCAGCACGACGACCGGGGCCTCCACCTGACCAAGCGTGGTGTTACTATCATGCCAGGTTCGGACAGAAGGCCCGGACATGCCGACCCCCGTGCACCTTCGGCAGGCCGGGCAACGGCCGGGCCGGCGTTCATTACCAGCCATGAGCGCCGGCCACACGGGCAACTTACTGTTCATCACGGATAAAGCGTCCGGACGGCGCTTCCTGTGCGACACCGGCGCCCAACTGAGCGTCATACCCGCCTCTGACCAGGACAGGCAATCCGCGGTTTGCGGCCCCTCCTTGGTTGCGGCCAACGGATCGACCATCCGCACCTTCGGCCCGCGCAACGTCACCCTCTGCTACGGCTGCCAACGCTTTGCTTGGACGTTTGTAACCGCAAACGTGCCCATGGCTCTGCTAGGCGCCGACTTCCTCTGCGCACACGGACTGCTGGTGGACGTCCAACGGCGTCGTTTAATCAACGCCGAAACCTTCAGCTCCCTGGTATGCACATTGAGCAGCTCCGCGCCGACCGAGCTGGCATGCGCCGTCCCGGCGGCGAACGAGTTTGCTCGCCTGCTCACGGAGTTCCCGGCCCTCATGCGGCCGACGTTTTCGGCCGTCGCAGTACGGCATGGGATCGAGCACCACATACCAACCACGGGCCCGCCTGTCTACGCCAGGGCCCGCCGCCTCGACCCAGCCAAGCTCGCCGTGGCGAAGGCCGAATTCGACGCGTTGGAGCACCTCAGCATCGTGCGGCGCTCCGATAGCGCGTGGGCCTCGCCACTGCACATCGTGCCAAAGCCGGGGGGTGGATGGCGCCCGTGTGGCGACTACCGCCGTCTCAATGACGCTACCACCCCCGACAGGTACCCGATCCCGCATATCCAAGACTTCTCCGCCCGTCTGGCGGGACGGGTCATTTTTTCGAAAATTGATCTCATACGGGGATATCACCAGGTACCTGTCAGGGCGGCCGACGTCCATAAAACGGCAGTCATCACGCTGTTCGGCTCATTCGAATTCTTGCGGATGCCGTTTGGTCTCAAGAACGCGGCTCAGGCGTTCCAGCGCTTGATGGACGGCGTGCTGCGTGACCTGCCGTTCCTTTTCGTTTACCTGGACGACATCCTCGTCGCCAGCACGTCCCGGGCCGAGCACCTCCTCCAACTCCGAACACTGTTCGGGCGCCTCAGCGAGCACGGCCTCATCGTCAACCCGGCCAAATGCCACTTCGGCACGACGGCCGTTGATTTTTTGGGCCACCACATCACCAAGAACGGGGCCGTGCCGCTGCCAACCAAGGTCGAGGCCATCACCACGTTCCCGCGTCCCCGCACCATAAAGGCCCTGCAGGAATTCCTGGGAATGGTGAATTTTTATCACCGCTTCGTGCCCCGCGCTGCTCAACTCATGCGGCCCCTCTACGAAGCCCTCCCGGGCAAGCCGGCCAAGCACGACATCGCCTGGTCCGCAGCAATGGATGCGGCCTTCCAAAGCTCAAAGCGGGCCCTCGCCGACGCAACACTGCTTGCTCACCCGGTGCTCAACGCTCCCATCGCCCTCACCACGGATGCCTCCGACTATGCGGTGGGCGCCGTACATGAGCAATGGGTGAACGGGGTTTGGCAGCCACTCGCTTTTTTCAGCCGGCGGCTCCGGCCGAACGAGCTCAAATACAGCACGTTTGACCGGGAGCTCCTCGGTCTACACCTGGCCGTCCGCCATTTCCGCCACCTCCTGGAGGGCCGACCTTTCACGGCGTTCGTCGACCACAAGCCGTTGGTTTACGCCATGGCCAAGGTCACGGAGCCGTGGTCGGCCCGCCAACAGCGCCACCTCTCCGCCATGTCGGAGTTTACCACGGACATCCGGCACGTCGCCGGCAAAAACAACGCCGTGGCCGACTATCTTTCCCGGGCCAGCGCGAACACGGTCCACCTGGGCGTGGACTTTGCGCTTATGGCAGCGGACCAAACCACCGACACCACGGTGCAAGTCATCTGGGCGGCGGACACGGGCCTCCGCCTGGCCGACATCCCCTTCGCGGACACTGTCCTGCTCTGCGACGTCTCCCAAGGCCAGCCTCGCCCCATCGTGCCCGTCACTTGGCAACGCCGCATCTTCGCCTCCCTCCACGGCCTTTCCCACCCGGGCCGGAAAGCTTCCCAGAAGCTGGTGTCGGCGCGATTCATCTGGCACGGCCTTCGTCGGGACGTCCGCGATTGGACCAGCACCTGCACGGCCTGCCAACGGGCCAAGGTCCACCGACACACCCAGGCCCCGCTGGCACCTTTCACCTTGCCCGAACGACGTTTCGACCACGTCAACGTGGATCTGGTGGGCCCCCTCCCCCCATCACGGGGGTTCACACACCTGCTCACCATGGTGGACAGGACCACCAGGTGGCCGGAGGCCGTTCCCGTCTCCACCAGCACCGCCGACGTGGCGCAGGCTTTCATTGCCACCTGGGTCGCCCGCTTCGGCGCACCGGCGGACATCTCGTCAGACCGCGGACCACAGTTCACCTCCGAGCTGTGGGGCGCGGTCGCCCGTAACCTGGGGGTCAAGCTCCACCGTACTACGGCCTACCACCCCCAAGCAAACGGGTTGTGCGAGCGATTCCACCGCTCCATGAAGGCCGCGCTCATGGCCGGCCTTCAAGACGGCGGTTGGGCCGACCGGCTGCCGTGGGTCCTTTTGGGCCTCCGCACGGCCCCCAAAGAGGACCTCCAGGCATCCACCGCCGAGCTTGTCTATGGCCAGGCGCTACGCGTCCCGGGCGAATTCGTGCCCGACGCTACCAGTCCCTGGTCCGCAGCTCACCAGCGCTCGGACCTCCAGGAGGCCGCCCGACGGTTTGCCCCCGTGCCAACATCCCACCACGGTGACCCCCAGTCCTACGTCCCCCCAGCACTTCGCACAGCGGAGTATGTTTTTGTGCGTCACGACGCACATCGGGGGCCACTCCGGCCGCCGTACGACGGGCCCTTCCGGGTGCTGCGACGGGACGACAAGTCGTTCGTCATCGACATCGGCGGCAGGTCGGACCGGATTGCGGTGGACCGCCTCAAGCCGGCGCACGTGGACGTCGACCACCCACCACGGGTGGCCCTTCCGCCGCGGCGAGGCCGCCCCCCGTCCACGGTGCCCCCCACTCGACCGCCCACCACCACATCGGACCCCCTCCCATGACCCGCCAGGGGTCGCTTCGGCCAGGTCATCAGGACCCCCCTCAAATTGACCCTGCCGGTGCAAGTCGATTCTGGGGGGACGTGTGTAGCGGCTACCGCTGGGTTTTCACAATCGCCTTGCACCTATCAAGGACGCGGAGCGATCACCATGCCGGGCTCGTCCAGGACGCCCGGGCAGGCCCGCGCTCAACTTGCCAGGCCTCGGTCGGGACGCTGGGCCACGCCCCCTCTCGCCTTTCCTGGGCAAACGCTCCGGGATAATATGTATATATATTGCTGCCCGATAAACGGGCCTTTCAGAGTGCCTGAGTGTTTGGTTTGATTAAAGCAACTCGGATGAATTCCAGCTTTTTGTCGCGTCCATTCTTCCGATCGACGTGGGAGCCCCAGCTCCTTCAAGAGCGAGGAAAGAGGTAGATGCGGAACGGATGGCTTGGTAAGAGATAGCAAGCTGCTTGTTCAGGGAACATACCCGAGATATCCACGAACAAATGGGAGAGCGAGGAAAGAGGTAGATGCGGAACGGATGGCTTGGTAAGGGATAGCAAGCTGCTTGTTCTGGGAAAATACCCGAGATATTCACGAACAACTGGGAGAGTGAGGATAGAGGTTGATGCGGAACGGATGGCTTGGTAAGAGATAGCAAGCTGCTTGTTCAGGGAACATACCCGAGATATCCACGAACAACTGGGAGAGCGAGGAAAGAGGTAGATGCTGAACGGATGGCTTGGTAAGGGATAGCAAGCTGCTTGTTCAGGGAAAATACCCGAGATATCCATGAACAACTGGGAGAGCGAGGAAAGAGGTTGATGCGGAACGGATGGCTTGGTAAGGGATAGCAAGCTGCTTATTCAGGGTAAATACCCGAGATATCCATGAACAACTGGGAGAGCGAGGAAAGAGGTTGATGTGGAACGGATGGCTTGGTAAGGGATAGCAAGCTGCTTGTTCAGTGAAAATACCCGATATATACACGAACAACTGGGAGAGCGAGGAAAGAGGTTTATGCGGAACGGATGGCTTGGTAAGGGATAGCAAGCTGCTTGTTCAGGGAAAATACCCGAGATATCCACGCATGGCTGGCGGACTTCCTCTCTGGTCGTAGTCAACGTGTGGCCCTGAATGGGTTTCTCTCATCTCCTCTTCCTGTTCAGGCTGGAGTTCCCCAAGGTAGTGTTCTGGGCCCTGTGCTTTTTCTGGTCTTCATCAATGATCTCTCTGACTCTCTTGAAAATCCTCTCTATCTCTTTGCTGACGACTCTACTCTCTGTCGCTCCATTCCTCATCCCTCAGATCGGCAGTCTGCAGCCTCCTCACTCTCTGCAGACCTGGACAAAATCACAGACTGGTCAAACAAGTGGAACATGTCTTTCAATCCTGACAAATCTCACACTCTTACAATGTCTCTCCGAAAGGACCGACTGGACAACCCTCCCATCTACTTTCTCAACAATCCTCTCCAAGAAGTTCTGTCGCTCAAGCTTTTGGGTCTCACTATCTGCCATGATCTTTCTTGGGAAAACCACATTTCCAAGCTGGCCTCCAAAGCCAGTCGCCGACTGGGCATCCTCCGTCGTGCGAAGTCCTTCCTTGGCACACCTGAGCTCCTCACCACATACAAGGCTTTCATCCGCAGCTCAATGGAATACTGTTCCCCCCTCTGGGCTGGTGCTCCTGCCTCACACCTTGCTCGGCTTCACGCTGTTGAGGCCAAAGCTTTCAGAATCATTGGAATCCCCTGCGATGTAGTCAACACCGAGGGCCTTTCACTCACTCACCGCAGGCAGGTTGGTGGTCCTTGTCTTCTACCGACTCCTCTCCGGCCTTGCTCCCCCAGCTCTCTCTGTGCTCTGTCCCCCCAATATTCCTTCAGGTCACACAAGATCTGCCTGCAACCCTCTTATGGTTAAACTGCCAAAGTTTGGGCTCTCTGCTCACCTTCACTCTTTCATTCCCCTTTTCTCCCGCCTCTGGAACAAACTCCCCCACTCCCTTCAATCCCACTCCTCCCTCCAGGTCTTTAAAACAGCTGTTCACCACCATCTCTTATCTTCCCCCATCGAAAACCTTGATCTTTTCTACCCCCGGTAATTCACCCCAGAGTCCTTGCAGTGTTCATATGTTTTATTCCTCTCCCACCTCCCCCCAAGTCCTCCCGATGTCCCTGCTCTCAAATGTTGTGTTTGTGTCCTTCCCCCTCTTCCCCCTCTCTTTTGTGTCCTTCCCCCTCTCTCCCCATCTTGTCTGCCGCTCCCCTTGTTTTTTGTGTTTTGTGTGTCGGTTTGTCTTTTTGTGTGATTAATGTTAGCTCTTTCACGAGCCTCGATCTTGTATACAAAAAAAACAAAAAAACAACAACAACTGGGAGACCGAGGAAAGAGGTTGATGCGGAATAGATGGATTGGGAAGTGATAGTGTCGGAGCTGGGCTCCAACGTAAATCGGAAGAATGGACGCGACAAAAAGCTGGAATTCGTCCGAGTTTCTTTATTGTGTCAAATCAACTCGGGTACTCTGAAAAGCCCGTTTATCGGGCAACAATATATATACACATTATCCCGGAGCGTTTGCCCGGGAAAGGCATGCCCGGGTGTCCTGGGCGAACCCTGGAAAGGCGAGTCTGGACATGCCCGGGCGTCCTGGATGAGGCCTGGCAAGTCGAGAGCGGGCATGCCCGGGCGTCCTGGACGAGCCCTGGAAAGGCGAGGCTGGGCGTGCCCGGGCGTCCTGGGCGAGCCCGGCATGGTGATCGCTCCGCGTCCTCGGTAGGTGCAAGGCGATTGTGTATACCCAGCGGTAGCCGCTACAATAGCAAGCTGCTTGTTCAGGGAAAATACCCGAGATATCCACGAACAACAAGAGAGCGAGGAAAGAGCAGAGAGGAATAAAGAGAATTGGACAGACTGGAAATAGACAAAGAAAGGTCATTGGAGTGGAGAAGGACGAGAAAACGTGGGAACAGGAATTACTGCACTGTAAACTGTAAACGGGTGTACACTTGCAATACCCTCTCCCACCTGGAGTCGGCGCTGTCCGATACACATTTACATCGAGAATTTGCGACGCACCCACACTCCCATCCCAAGTTTGGATGCAATCTCGGGTGAGAACTGTCGGAGAAGTCATGTGACAAACACCGGTCCGTGAATTTTCGTCTGGATGAAGAAATTGTTTTTTCTCTTTTGAGGAAAATTTTCTCTGATGCTTCTTCTTCACCTTTCCGACTTTCTTTCTTTTCTTCATGTTCTGTCCGACTCTTTCCTTTCTTTTTTTTCCCGACTTTCAGTGGCCTTTTTCACACTGACGCACATCGAGAAGCCCAGGATGGGGACACTCACAGCATGCCGTTGGATGGGAACTTTGTCGAATAGTCATAGAAAAAGGCAAATGAGGCAGAAAACTGCAGCAAGACGTTTATAGACACAATTATCAAAATGTGAAAAACAGATTTTTACAAAACAAAAATCACGATGAATTCAAACCATTTTTAACCATCTTCCACGGAATGTTATATCCTTAAAATGTTGATCCCGTTTTTGTGTAGCAGAAATCAAAACACATTGACAGTGATCATAATCTGAGTTGTCAGGTTCATAAACAGTGTCACACAGCAGGAGTTTCCACTGTTCAAAACGATTATCGTTAAAAGTTTAAACAAAAATGAACTGTCCATGTGAAAGTTGTGCACACGACCTCGGACGAATGTGGGACAATGACAAAAGCTTTCTTATCGTCGATGCAGGAGGTGGACAATTTAGTTCTTCACATTTTGCAATTTTCCAGTATGGTCATGTTCAGTAAATTGATCCACAACAACCTCTCTTACATCTCTTTTGTTCTGCCTCTAAACCTCCTTGCTGTGTTAGATGATGGTACATCGTTTCTGATGATTCCTGTAAGCAGTTTGTTTGGGGCTGGTCGGAATGTTATCGGACGGTATTTGTGGGGAAGTTGGGTTCGCTCCCATTTTGGGAAGAGAAAGGTGTTCCCAGCTATGAGCCACTCATCCACTCCCTTTTCCTCTTGGATCAGTTCATTAAATGTCCTGTTGTTGTGATTGTAAAGAGCATCAGGTTGTTTTCGCCAGAAATTTGGAATTCCATCCAAACCTGGGCGTTTGAAGTTTGGCATTTTTTGAAGTTGTTTTCCAATTTCCTCTTCATCAATAAATCAATGGGGGCATTTCCTCGAGATGTTGCTTCTTCTTTTCCAAGTTTGGGATCCATTCTGCTTCCTTGTTATGTTCTTTTTGATCTTTAAAAAATCCTTGAAAAAATATTTACAGTTTTTCTTTTTCAGGGGGAGTCGATATATTCTCCTGTTTTTTCCCCAATTCATAGTAAAATCTCTTTTGTTTCCTTTCAAACACGTGGTTTTGTTTTCTCCTGTTGTTTCCTTCTTCATAGTTTTTTTTAATCTTCCTCGTTATCATTTCTATTTTGAGTTTGTTTTCAGCACCCAAGCACGATGTCTTTGTCTTCGATTTTGTGTTTGTTTTTTTATTCTTTGCATTCTCTCTTTGTTAGTCTTGGGTGTCTTTCCTTTCCTGAACTGTTGTATTTGTTCCACTTCCTTCCACAGTTGCTCTCTTTGTGTCTCGAATCCGTCTCCAAGGTTGAATTTGGTTTCTATTTGAAGGACCTGGTTTTTTTCTTCTTCTGGTGTTGTTCTCCCGTTACTTTTTCTTGAATAAAGAGTTCCGCTCGAAACAGACGACATCGATTTCCTTCAAGGTGGATGATATTGAAATCATTATTAGCCGCGTCGCAAGACGCTGGTCATCGAGTGCCCTCTGCTGTTGTTGTTGTTGTTCTTCTTCTTGTTCTTGCAGAGAAGACAAAACCTCAAAGCTCCACCCATTCTGGGAACCATAGCTCCACCCATTGTGGGAGAGGCTTCATATAAACAAATATCCACCATTTTATTAACTCGCATAGCTTTGAGGCCTGTTTTGTAGGCCCGTGGTGTCTTCCTCTCTCACACAGTTTTATTTCAAATCAAATTCGATATATCATTTCATTTTTCACAGTCGCTAACATAGTTTTAGACTCGGTTGAAAAAAAACGGGAAGAAAATCCGATGAAAGTTGCCCTTTATAGAACGAAATGAATTCTCAAAGGCCTGTAACTTCAAATCCATTGAGATATATTTTTTTTAAATCGCGGCATGGTCAGTCATACACCGCCCGAAATAAGAGACGGGAAAATGCCGAGATATATATATTTTGTTTAAATCGCGGCATGGTCAGTCACACACCGCCCGAAATAACAGACGGGAAAATGCCGAGATATATTAAAAATTCGTCCATTTGATGACAATCGTCACGATGAAATATTTAATTTATACGTCGTCACAATAATGTGGAGAGAGGAGCATAGCTTCATTCACGTGTCGCCACACACGGGAAATTGCCGAGATTTTTTTTTTTTAAATCGCGGCATGGTCAGTCATACACCACCTGAAATAACAGACGGGAAAATACAGAGATATATTAAAAATTCGTCGCCACACACGGGAAATTGCCGAGATATATTTTCACTTTGCACAAAAATAACATCAAGTAATCGAATCAATAGGAATGTCCTGTGCCTATAACATCGACGTTATAGGCACAGCTGCATCTAGGCATTGTGTAACATCGACGCGGCTTTTGTTTTAATTAAAACTTTTTGTACTTGTTTTTCTTATTGAATGGCTGGTTTCATCTCACTAAGATTTTTGTCCATTTATTGTTTTCTATGCGATAAAATTTTGGTCTTTCACTGAGTTTTATCAATTTCATCTCTTCTATTTTGTTGGCTCACTCTTCTTCTTGTCGAAGCTGCTCTTCATCATCTTCACCATCCTTCTCTCCCTCATTCTGCTGCTCTCCCTCATCTTTCTGCCCATCAACATCTGCCTTTTCCATTCTTTTCCCCTTGGTTTGTGCCTGATTCTCCGGGTCTTTCTCTCTGAACTGGTCTTGCCCCTCTTTCAGGAGAACACCGTCATTCTTTCTTTTTGCGACACTCTTTCTTTGCTTCCTTTGCTCCGGCTCTATGTCGGGGTTTGGTCCCCCATGTCATTGCACAGCCAACACTTCCTCTCGTGCCATCTTGGCCAAATTCCTGCCATACAAAGTGTGTGTGTGTGAGTGAGTGTGTGTGTTAGAATTGTGAGGAATAGAAATGAATAAAACGAGATGTGTGTGTGTGGTTTGTGTCCGGCAGTAAACAATTTTCATGCAATTCACATGAAATTTAAGAATTTGCAATTTGGATCACTGAAATGGTTCACCACTTAAAAGTTAGAAGCCGATTGTTTTTATTTTAAGATTAAAAAGTCAAGTTTGCATAAAAACGCAGATTTTCATCTGATTGACCTGAAATTTAAAGAATTTGCATGTTGGGTCACACAATTGGTTCTGCAATCAAAAGCTATAAGCTAATTGGTTTGTTTTTTTCATTAAAAGGTCAAAGGTGCACACCAAGGGTGCGTAAAAGCGGCCTTGGGAAAATGCCACGACAAGCTATCTGTTCACCTTAACACAGATTTCGCCCAAAGTGGAATATCCCATGGGAAACATAGAAAATGAAGATGCTCCATCGCGTGATGCTTTGTCGTCTTATCACCTTTGGTTGGGATTGGAAAAGTAACGGCCGACTGTATAACGGTCAGACAGACAGACATACAGACACCAAGTTGCGTGTTGTTGTACAATTATGTTTGTGTGTCCTTTTTCTTTGGTCTCCATTTGTTTGTCGTCTGATTTCATCACTTATTTACTTTATTCGGACGTTGAATTGGCATTTATGGGTTTTTCTGATTGCAATAATCTTTTTAAGTGAAACTTTATCGGCTTTTGAAGATACTTCTTGACTTTTTAGTTTCTCATGGAAACTTTTTCTGCGTATATCCAACCTCTCATGCTTGGAATATACTTTACAATAGAGGATGGTCTCCTCTGTGGATCAGCTTGCTTCCTTTTAATCCACAAGTTTGCTCGTTGGCACATTGGATCAAATTCTCATTGTTCAGTCTTCTCGTCCTTGAAGTATACCTGCCTGCTGCACTGCTTGAGCATTAGCTTGTCTTTCACGAGGACTAGATGTGCTTTGGTCAGGACGGAGAGTGCGGGGGCAGGGAGTTATATGTCAGTTATTATTATTGCCAAATGATACAACTGTTATTGTTGTTTTTTTTTGGAATTTATTTTGTAATAAGAATGCCATGACCTGGGAGGTCCTATAAAACTGCTCTGTACACCGAAAAAAGCACGCGTTTCGAAATACGGGGATTGCACCGGATTATTTGCAGTTAATTAGAGTAACTCATGAGATCATAATGATCATTTTGGTACATCAGAAAACTCGTCGAATGTCACAAAAACCAACACACACACACACACACACACACACACACACACACACACACACACACACACACACACACACACACACACACACACACACACACACACACACACACTCCGTGAAGAGTAGATTTTGTTCATCTTCAGTTTTGTCATAGTTTTGGGGCCAGGAGTTATCTCTTCAGGTTTGTGCTTTAGTGTAAAAAACAGTCTCATTGTGAGGTTGACATATTCTCTCTTGCGTGAGTTCTTTCATGTCTTTTCATTGGTGAGGGATGAGCAAAAGCCTTGTTGCAAACAGAACACATGTAGGGCTTCTCTCCCGTGTGTATTGTTTGATGAATTATTAATGTTGCTCTTTTAACAAATGCCTTAAGACACACAGAACACCTGTGGGGCTTCTCTCCTGTGTGCGTTTTTTGATGTTCATGCAAATGCGATGAAGAAGCAAAATCCTTATTGCAAACAGAACACTTGTAAGGCTTCTCTCCTGTGTGTATTTTTTCATGTCGATGAAAATTTGATGAAGAAGCAAAATCCTTATTGCAAACAGAACACTTGTAGGGCTTCTCTCCTGTGTGGATTCTTTGATGATTTCTTAATCTTATTTTATGAACAAAATCCTTATAACAAACAGAACACTTGAAGGGCTTCTCTCCTGTGTGTAGTTTTTGATGCTTATGCACATTTGATGAAAAAGCAAAATCCTTCTTGCAAACAGAACACTTGTAAGGCTTCTCTCCTGTGTGCATGTTTTGATGTTGATGCAAATACGATGAAGAAGTAAAACCCTTATTGCAAACAGAACACTTGTGGGGCTTCTCTCCTGAGTGTGTTTTTTGATGTTTATGCAAAGACGATGAAGAAGCAAAATCCTTGTTGCAAACAGAACACTTGAATGGCTTCTTTCCTGTGTGGATTATTTGATGTTGACGCAAATACAATGAAGAAGTAAAACCCTTATTGCAAACAGAACACTTGTAGGGCTTCTCTCCCATGTGTATTTTTCGATGTTGAAGCAAATACGATGAAGAAGCAAAATCCTTATTGCAAACAGAACACTTGAACGGTCTCTGAATTCCTTGGATATTCTTTGGAGAGTCTGCACAGCTTTTACAACTGCGGATGGATGACTCGCTGTGAAACACATCATTGTTTTCAGAAGCAGTGTATGTCATGTCATGTTTTAAAACTTCCGAGCAGAAAAACTGGGAACAGTCGGAACAAGAAACCAGTTCCATTTGTTTCACTGGAAAGACAAATCAAAAAAGCATTCAAAATTCACCAAAACATTAAAATGTTGCAGAATTGACAAGTATTTCACTCAGATTAGATTAAACATTTGACATATTTCTGTACTTCGCTCAAAGGAGAAGCTCCATATCAAGGATTGAAAAATAGGACCACGACTCCTGAAGCTCACCTGGATCAGGAGCAACAGTCACTTAAACCGCCCACAGCCCTCAACCCTGATATTTTTAATGCCGTGAACAAACTTTAGTACATCACGGGCGGTTAAGGTTGTGGGCAAGTTTAATCAAAGCTGTGTGTGCAGTTTCGGAGAAGAGAGCAAAACCTATCTTGGGGGGGGGAGGGGGGGGTCAAACCCTACCCACCTACCCCCCGTAGACCACCTTAATGAGCCCAGATTTTGATGTGGTCAATATACCCTCGTTAGGCATCAAATATGAAGCTTGTGGCCAAGTTTCATCAACATAGTGTGTTTGGTTCAAGCGACAATGACTGAAGTGTTTGTAGACTTATTCACTCACTCACTCACTGAATTATCAACACAGACCCTGCTCGATCGCATGGGCTCATCGGACTAAAGTCCAGGTGAGCTAAAAATGGTGAAATATTCAATGTACCCAAATGCTACTGACAATGACTGTGACTATGACTGAGTAAACACAAGCTCCCTTACTTTGATTATTCTCGGCATCAGATGGCAATGTTTGATGTGTGGTCCTTATTTATATTTTCTAAGTTTTCCCTTTATACTCTTCACAAAGTGATTCAAGATGCAAAATGTTTCAGTCCGATCAGAGGAAGGAGGGATAGTCGGTTTAAAGGGAAGAAGCTGCAGAACAAGATGAGAGAAGGTACAAGATCAAACTTTCACCAATTGAACCTCAGCAAGAGCGTCTTGCAATCCAAACTCTGTACCTGTGGCTTCAAAGCTAAACCCCACACTTGGCTTGCTGACTTCGACTCCGTTCTCCTATCTGTGTGGCTCTCAGCAGGATGCTTTCATCTTCTGTCTCTGTAAAGGATGGAGTACCACAAGGCAGTATGTTCTGGGTCCCATCCAATTGCTAATCTTCACAAACGACCTCTCTGACTATTTGTAAAGGCACCTTTTTTGTTTGCCAAAAATTCTTCCATCCTCGACTTTGGCACGCTGCAGCCTCTTCCCTCTCTGTAGACATTGATAAAATCACAAGCTGTTCAAACTGTTGCAGTGTCTTTCAGTTTTGAGAATCTCACACACTCACCATCTCTCTCCCAAACCCTCCCATATACTTTCTCTGCATTCCGCTTGAAGAAGTTCAGTCACTCAAACGTTTGGGCTTAACTATCAGCGATGATCTTTTGTAGTCAACCACACATCTAAGTTTGCCTGACAATCCAGTCACTGACTGGTCATCCTCCGTCATGCAAATTCATGCCAAGGCACACGTGACCTCCTATCCACCTACAAAGTCTTCATCCACAGATTGATGAAATACTGCTATCCCGATCTGGACTAGGACTCCTCCATTACACCTTGTTCGGCTTGACGACGTGGAAACCAAGACCTCCAACATTATTGGAATGAGCGTGATGAAGGTGAGGCCATGGGCCTATCACTTACCCATCAGAGACAAGTCGGTGGTCTCTTTCTTCTCCCATCTCTTTTCTGGTCTTGCTGCCACTGCTCTTGCTGTTCTCCCCTCCCCCAACCCTCCAGGTTTCTGCAGGGTTCCTCTTTTCTCTTCAAAATAAGAATGTTTGCTGCTCCATCACTGCAGCAATTATATGCACGGGGAAGATTCAGAACTATCTCACGAACAATGCTAAAACTCTGATAACTCCAATGCAGTATTTGATCTTCCATTTGATTATGAACCAAGCTACAGTTGCTTTGGTACCCTCGCTTGTTGCCAGCTGATTAGATACAGGAAACGGTCTCGCGAGATCACGGCAAGGTCACGTCTTTTCGAAGCTGTTCCATGCGCTCACGCTTTCGAAGCTAAGTGATCTTTCACATTTGTGTTTTTGTCGTATCCTTATCTTTCTTTCGGTGCATGTACCCATTGGGGTGACTTTAATAGGTTTCTCGGTGTTGGTTTTTCATACCTGTGTACTGAATCGTCGGTTTTTTCGTATCGTGTATTCTGAGGCCTAGTGTAGTACTAGTAGGCTACCGTGTCCTCAGACCTTGGCTTGAGGCTTTTGTTTTTTGTCTCAGCGGTTCTTCGATCGCGCTGCAACTACTTTCGGTCCCTGTTATTCACGGTCTTTTCACCCATACTCCCTTGTTTTAAAATCTCAAAAAAAAACCAAAATTTTTTTTTCCTTCCCTGTTCTTATCCGCTTGTGCGTTCTTATTTGTTCTTTCGTTCTTCGTTCTTTTGCTCTTTCGTTCTTCGTTATTTGTTCTTTCATTCTTCGACCACGTTGTTCGAGATCACGTGATCAAGTTGTTAATACATGTTTCATCTGTCCCCTGAAGAACTTTATTATTATGTCATATTCTATAACACTTTTTTCTACTTCTTCTATAAAAGGATGCTTTGGACTTGCTCATCAATTCTATTCATTCAAAAAACAAAATTCCATCTCTTACAGTGCATCTTTCATTCATTCCCTAAACTCTCCAGAACTCCACCCATCCTTCAGCATCCTCAAACGTATTTTTGACTCTAATGTCTCAAGAAACTCATTTTGCAATAAATGTTCGTTTCCCATAAATCGTACACTTTTCAAAATCCAATCACACCCCTCCCCTCCAAATCTTCCCCATCACCCATCTCTGTCAAATCTTCCTCCTTGCCCCTCCCCCCCAAATCTTCCCAAACACCCATCCCTTTCAAATCTCCCCCACCCGCCCCTTCCCTCCTAAACTCCCCCCACACCCCTCCCCTCCGAGACTCTCCCTCACTCCTCCCCTCCTAGACTCCCCTCTCACCCCTCCTCCTCAAAGCGTCCTCCCCGCTTCTTCCCCCTTCCAACTTTCACCTTCATCTTCCTCAACCTTCTGCCTCACTCTTCCCCCTCCTCAAATAACACCTCACTGCGCCTCACCCAAACACCATCAAACCTTTTGTCCGCCCCATTCTTCACTTTCTCCAAGCTATTCTGTAATCTCTGACACCCCTGCAACAGCTCTCCCTACCTCTTCCTCCTCTTCCACATCCTGCCCTACCGCTCCCCCCCCCCACCCCTGTTCTGTATCCGATGCTCCCCCTTCCTCTTCCTTAACAGTATGGACCTCAAACATCTGGGGCCTTCGCTCAAACTTAACTGATCTCTCCATACAGGTTGCTTCTGACAAACCAGACGTGATCTGCTTAACAGAAACCTTCCTCCTTCATGATGTCTCTGATTCCTTGGTATCTCTCCCAGGTTACTCCCTCCTCCGGTATGATAGACCTGAGCCTCGTCCTGGAGGTGGGGTTGCTATCTTTATAAAAAACTCTCTTCCTCACTCGCCCTGCACTGCCCTCTCTC
The DNA here is from genome assembly GCF_964187855.1 of Myxine glutinosa. Taxonomy (NCBI): domain Eukaryota; kingdom Metazoa; phylum Chordata; class Myxini; order Myxiniformes; family Myxinidae; genus Myxine; species Myxine glutinosa. The sequence continues at coordinate 71,018,945 of NC_136265.1, read as the reverse complement.
CACCTCACCCCCAGGAATACCTTTGGCTACGGCTTCCCCTTCGCTCCCACCTTTTGTTCATATGCGTGTTGTACCGTCCACCAAACAGTGATGACTCCATCTACATCTCGCTGTCTGATAATATGGACCAACTTCAATCTACCCATCCCAACTCTCTCTTCCTCATATGTGGTGATTTCAACTGTCACCATGCCAGTTGGCTGGGGGTGGGTACCTCTCTCACCAGCCATGGCTCTTCAGCAAAGGACTTCTGTGACTCACTGGGACTGACACAATCTGTCAATTTCCCAACCCGGATCTCAGTCAATGGAGAATCTTCTCTTCTGGACTTGGTTATGACTAACTTCCCTGAAAATGTCTGCTGCTCTTCTTCTGCTCCAATCGGCTCTTCTGATCATGTGCTTGTTAAAGTGGACATCTCTCTGACCATTTTCAGAGAGCCTCCTCAGCGTCGACGAGTCTGGCATTTCACTCAGGCCAACTGGCACGGTCTTCAAGCAGCCATCAATCATCTGGACTGGTCTCCCATCTCTATTGCCTCTGACATCAACTCATCCTGGGAATTCTTCCAAAGTAAATTGCTCTCTCTCATGCACAGATTTATCCCTTCTCGTCTTCAGTTGTCATACCCTTCCTCCCGTCCATGGTACACGGAATCTTGTGGTGAGGCTATTGCCCAGAAACAGCTTGCTTTCGTCTCCTGGAAAGCAAATCCAACGGAAGGAAATCTCATTTCCTTTCACAAAGCCCGAAACAAGTGTGTGTCCACCCTCAGGAGAGCCAGGAAACAATATCTCTCCGTCCTCAGGACCGAACTCTCTTATCTGTCTCCCTCTTCCAAATCCTGGTGGCGTCTGGTAAAATCTGTTTCTGGTGTTTGTTCCCCCTCCATCCCCTCCCTCACCTTAAATGGCCACACGGCTGACTCCGCACGTGAAAAAGCTGAATGCCTCAACTCTGTGTTTGCCTCTAAATCTTGTGTCCCAAACCCATCCCTCTCTGTACCCACTGTACCCAGTCGTACCCAGCTGCTCCTGGACTCTGTGTCCTTTCCTCCTGACAAGGTGGAAAAGTTTCTGTCAACCCTCGACTCTGATTCTGCAACTGGACCTGACGGCATCAGCCCACGGGTCCTAAAATCATGTTCTTCCACTCTTTCACTCCCTCTCTCTGTTCTCTTCACCCTCTCTTTTGCTCAAGGTCATCTTCCATCTGCTTGGAAATCTGCCAACATCACCGCTTTGCACAAAAAAGGTGCAAAAACAGATCCCAGCAACTACAGACCAATCAGCCTTCTCCCAATTATCAGCAAAGTCATGGAATCCATCATTGCTTCAGATATGAAATCTTTCCTCTTCTCCAATGGCTTGATCTCTGATCATCAATTTGGTTTCAGACCTGGACACTCCACTCTGGACATGCTGCTTCTGCTTTCTCAACAATGGATGGAGGTCCTCAATGCCAAACAGGAAATTAGAGCAGTCTCCCTTGACATATCACGTGCCTTCGATACGGTCTGGCACCCCGCTCTGCTCACCAAACTCTCCTCTTTTGGTATCCATGGAAATCTCCACGCATGGCTGGCGGACTTCCTCTCTAGTCGTAGTCAACGTGTGGCCCTGAATGGGTTTCTCTCATCTCCTCTTCCTGTTCAGGCTGGAGTTCCCCAAGGCAGTGTTCTGGGCCCTGTGCTTTTTCTGGTCTTCATCAATGATCTCTCTGACTCTCTTGAAAATCCTCTCTATCTCTTTGCTGACGACTCTACTCTCTGTCGCTCCATTCTTCATCCTTCAGATCGGCAGTCTGCAGCCTCCTCACTCTCTGCAGACCTTGACAAAATCACAGTCTGGGCAAACAAGTGGAACATGTCTTTCAATCCTGACAAATCTCACACTCTTACGATGTCTCTCCGTAAAGACCGACTGGACAACCCTCCCATCCACTTTCTGAATAATCCTCTCCAAGAAGTTCTGTCACTCAAGCTTTTGGGTCTCACTATCTGCCATGATCTTTCCTGGAAAAACCACATTTCAAATCTGGCCTCCAAAGCCAGTCGCCGACTGGGCATCCTCCGTCATGCGAAGTCCTTCCTTGGCACACCTGAGCTCCTCACCACATACAAGGCTTTCATCCGCAGCTCAATGGAATACTGCTCTCCCCTCTGGGCTGGTGCTCCTGCCTCACACATAGCTCGCCTTCGCGCTGTTGAAACCAAAGCATTCAGAATCATTGGAATCTCCCGTGATGAAGCTAACTCCAAGGGCCTCTCACTCACTCACTGCAGGCAGGTTGGTGGTCTTTCTGTCTTCTACCGACTCCTCTCTGGCCTTGCCCCCCCCCCCAGCTCTCTCTGGGCTCTGTCCCGCAAATATTCCGACAGGTCGCACAAGATCTGCCTGCAACCCTCTTTTGGTTAAACTGCCAAAATCAAGACTCTCTGCTCACCTTCACTCCTTCATTCCTCTTTTTTCCCGCCTCTGGAACAAGCTCCCTCACTCTCTTCAATCCCACTCCACCCTCCAAGTCTTTAAAACAGCTGTTCACCACCATCTCTTATCTTCCCCCATCCAAAACCTTGATCTTTTCTACCCCCGCTAATTTCACCCCAATTCCACTTTTTGAAATACCAACTTCTGTCCTGGAAGTCCTTGGTGTCCTTGTGCTTTATACATCTCCCTCCCCCCCCCCCTTCCCATGCCTCCTCCCCCCGGGCCCTCTCCCTTCCACACATCTCCCTGCTCTCGGATGTTGTGTTTGTGTGCTTCCCCTTTTCTCCCCATCTTGTCTTCCGCTCCCTCTTTTTGTGTATTTTGTTTGTCTGGTCGATTTGTTTGTGAAGTAAATGTTAGCTCTTTCACGAGCCTCGATTCAGTATACAAAAAAAAAAAAAAAAATAACTGCTAGCTTCGTGGTTTGCCACATTCTGATGTTCATTATTTACAACATGCACAAAACACTTCTGCGAGAATAACTGATAAAGTTACAAGAAGGCAACAAATCTCACAAACAAGAAAAAATCTCCACTCGCTTTCCATTGAAAATAGAATCGTTTTGAAGATCCTTCCACTCAGTTATCAAGAACGAAACAACATGAAAACGGCCTACCTAATAAACATGATCACCCCTTATGTGCCAGCATGCACCTTGAGATCAACAGCCCAACCTCTCCTCAGCATCCCAAAAGTCTCCACTCATGACAAATGCGACCGAGCATTTGAAGTGGCTGCTCCAACTCTATGGAATTCACTCCCTCTACACATCCATCAAACAGCCACCCAAAACATTTTTAAAACACTGATCAAAACACATCTTTGTAGGAAACACACGATTAAAATTCCATGTTACTGTTCTGGTTTGCCTGTTTGAAAGAAACGTTGGTTTATGTGAATTTTGTGAATTTCAATCGATTTTATTTGTAAAGTTTGTCGACTGTTTAGGATATCAAGCTATTATCATGACCTATATAAACTAAGCATAATTATTATTATCAGAGAGTATCAGAGAGTACGCTAGTATTCTCCATGTGGGGATGGCGCGAAAAAAAATGACGGTCCCATCTGCTACATGCAAAACTAAAGTTGGAGTAACTTATTTAAAAACTCGCTTGGGCTACATATGAGAACCTACCTGGTCTGTTCAACTGATTGTCGAGGTAAGGATCACTTTTCAGTTCTCCAGACCATGGAAAAAGCAAAAAAAAGCAAAAAAAAGCAAAAAAACCAGATCGCTCAAACCCAGGATTTCATTGACTTGTTCATCTATCTATAATTCCAGCAATCTCTGTGTGTCTGTGTGTCTGTGTGTGTGTTTGTCTGTGACCGCTGTTTCTCGACAACCACGGGTCCGATATACTTTAAACTTGCCAGGTATATTGCTGGGGACCCGAGGATGTGCCTTTTCAAGGTTTTAAATTAATCGGACAAGTACTTACCGAGCTATGTCCAAAAAACGCTTCAACCAATCAGAGAGCAGCGAGCTATCACGTGTGCCGAACGTGGCGATCAGACTCTACCTCGGACGGCACATTTGAGAGCGTATTCATTTATTTCACGTTGGAAAACTATGTTGCCGTTAAACTATGTTTTAAAACGAATTCAAACTGCGATTAAATTAAAACGATTCATCGTAACTGCGACGATTTGCGAACTTCCGGACAGTGAAGACTTCACTTCCGGCAGCCAATCACAGAACGCTTTGTTGCGTAGGCGTGGCCGATGTGAGAACGAGCGGAGCTGAGCGCGTTACGAGCTGACCGCCATTACGGTACGGTTCGTAATTCGATTTCTTCCGGAGAAAATAATAATTTCTCGATTTCATATGCGCATTATTTCTCCCAATTCAGTCAGAGCGAAGGGCGGAAGCGAAGAGCGTTGTTTTTTTTGTTTACGGGCGTACGGGCGGGGTAGAGCATACGGGTAGCGTTTTTTTTTTTTTTGGCAAGGAACGGGCACCCACGTACGGGCAATGCCCTAGTAATAATAATAATCATAAGAATAATAATAATAACTAGAACTGCCACTTTAAAACTGCTGGCAGTGATGACCGGTCTACTCGCACCTACTTTTGATACAACCCCACTTTCATTGGACATGCTTTGACACAACCCCCTTGGATACAACCCCGATACACACACACACACACACAAACACCCCACACCCCTCCCCCCACATGCACACCCCTCCACACACACACACACACACACACACACACACACACACACACACACACACACACACACACACACACATCCAACCCCCCCTCCTCCACATGCACACCCCAACCCCTCCCCACACACACACAAATCCACCCCCCCCCCACACCCACATCCACACATCCTCCCACACACACACATCCTCCCACACACACACATCCTCCCACACACACACATCCTCCCACACACACACATCCTCCCACACACACACATCCTCCCACACACACACATCCTCCCACACACACACATCCTCCCACACACACACATCCTCCCACACACACACATCCTCCCACACACACACATCCCCACACGCACAAATCCCCACACACACACACACACACACCCCCCCTTCACACAAACGCACGCACACATCCCCCCACACCCCCACCCCTAACACACACACACACACATCCCTCCCCCCCCACACCCCCCATACACATCTCGTTTTTTCATTTCTGTTCCTCACAATTCTATCTCTCTTTTATTCACAGACACACACACACACACACACACACACACACACACACACACACACACACACACACACACACACACACACACACACACACACACACACACACACCCTACCCCCCCCCACACACACCCACACACAAACACCCCCACACCCCTCCCCCCACACCCCTCCACAGATACACACACACACACCCACCTCCACACATACACACACATCTGCCTCCCCCTCCACACCCCCCCCCCCCACACACACATATCCACTCCCCCCCCCACACCCACGCACACACATCCACACACACACACACACACAAACACATCCTATGGCGCACCTGTGGTGAAAATTTCACGTCAATCCGTGCAATGCTTGCAGAAAAAGCGATTTTTAAAATATAATAAACGTGAAATTGCAGAGCCAGAATTATTTATTTTATCTGAGAAGCCAAACGAGGTTTCTTCTTCTTGAGCATCTCACAACTCTGTGTCAAATGCGATCGAGTTTTAAAAAGTCAGAATTTGACCAAATCTGTTTTATTCGTTTGTTAATATACCTCAGCTGTTGACAAATCTTCAATTATAATTTTATTTGAGGTTAAAATGACCGCAAGAGGTCGTGTGATCGTGATCACGTCCTGGAAGGACAAAATGTTGCGTTTCTTCTTCTTTCAACAATAAAGACTGAGAGCTTCGAGACCGTACATCCAATCATTTTGAAATTTTGCACACTTGTTCCGCTTGATGAGAGCTACATTGCTTTGAAAATTCAAGTCGATCAATGCAGTGGTTCAAGAGTGAGAAGCATTAAAAAAAAAATCCTTCCATTATTTATTGCGGCCAAACCATGTGACTGATCAAAACGTCTCAAGTAACGTTGAAACATCCCCCGATAAAGAACATTTATGTAAAGTTTCCACTCGATATCTTCACAAATTATGGAAGTGATACCATTTCTAGTTTGTGCTTAGAAACGTTATAACTCTGAAACCATGTGTCAGATGACATCGTGCTTGGAGGCTTTTTTTTTTCGTCATGGGTATGTGAATATGCATGCCAACTTTGGGCTCGATCCGTTCAGCCGTTGCGGAGAAAAAGGGGGTTTCGTGGTTTTTCACGAAAAACAAGATGGCGGCCGAACCATGTGACGCATGATTCCGAATTTTTTTGCATTCTGAGTTTTTTTTAACTACGCATCTGGGAAAAAAAGCTCATTTTCGGGGGGAGAAAAAAATTTTGTTTGACGAATTCTAACCTCTTAACGTTAGCATTTTTAATATACTCGACACACATATTTTTATGTTCCCATTGCAGAGTTCTTTAGAATGAGCCATTCCTCAAATTTTTCCATTGAGCCGTTTCGGAGATACAGAGGGGCAGATTTGAAGGTGTTTTACAAGATGGCACCCATACCACGTGACCTATGACGTCAAATTTAGCATTAAAAAATTATACGAGCCGAGACGATCGTTTGATGAAGATTTCCTGTCAATCCGACCAAAGGTTGCTGAGAACATTAATTATGAAGTTTTCGGAGGTGCAAAATAGGGTGGAAGAATAATAATAAGAAAAACTCTCGCAGTAATAATCCTCTTGGTAAGCCGTGACGTAACGCGCCGCGTCATAATTCTGTTTCCGGGTCCAAACACGAAAATGGAGCCTGTGACACTTTTCACTATGGCCAACTGCTTTTCTAATATGTATAATATGTTTAAAAGTGTAAAAGTAGTGTGTAGTATGAAGGCAGTATGTAGTATGAAGGTAGTAAGTATGTAGATAGTAAGTATGTAGATAGTAAGTATGTAAGTAGTAAGTATGTAAGTAGTAAGTATGTAGTTGTAGTAGTTGCATGCAGCTAATATGTATCTTGGTAGTATGTATGTCGGTAGTACGTATGTTGGTCGTATGTATGTCGTAGTAGTATGTATGCCGTGTTAGTAGTAGTATGGAGGTAGTATGTATGTTGGTAGTATGCATGTGTTCTCATAATAGAGTTCAATGGTGTTTACTCTTGGCAGTAAAACATATTGAGCCAGGCACATACAAATCAAAGGATACATATTAAAACAAACTCTGCTCGAGGTTAACTTGGAAGCAAACAAGAATTAAATGGCAACTATTCCCATAACTCTTCTTACTTTGGCAAATGTTGAAAAACGTCTCCAAGGCTGGATCTGACCGAGCCGTGAAACAACATGTTTTGCTATTGAATCTAGTTTTTTTGAAGCAAGCAAAAGAAAGACAATTATATATATATTTCTCAGGTGCCCTGGGTCACGTGGTGCCCCCCATTCCCCCCCCCCCCCCCATGCCCGACATATGTAGTGGTATTAGTGGTATGTAGATATTATGTATGGAGGTCGTAAGTATGTAGGTATTATGTATGTAGGTAGTAGTAGTATTTTGTGGTATTATTAAGTGGTAGTAGTAGTAGTATTATTATCAAGTAATTAAGTATTAAGTATTAGGTACATAGTATTATTAAGTGGTAGTAGTGGCTAACCCCCGCTCTAGCAGGGAAAATGGCCAGAAAATGCATGTTGTTGTTGTTGTGTATTAAGTGGTAGTAGTATGTAGTGGAAGTAGTAGTAGTTGTAGTGCCAAGTTGTCATAGTAGTATGTAGTATGTCGTAGTAGTAGTAGTAGTAGTATGTAGTAGTATGTTGTAGTCGTAGTATGTTGTAGAAGTAGTATGCAGTAGTAGTCGTAGTATGTTGTGGTAGTATGTAGTATGTTGTAGTAGTAGTATGCAGTTTGTTGTAGTAGTAGTATGTTGTAGTAGTAGTATGTAGTATGTTGTAGTAGTAGTATGTAGTATGTTGTACTAATAGTATGTTGTAGTAGTATAAGTATGTTGCAGTTGTATTCGTATGTTGTAGTTGTATTAGTATGTTGTGGTAGTATTAGTATGTTGTAGTAGTATTAGTGTGTTGTTGTATTAGTATGTTGTAGTATGTTGTAGTAGTTGTAGTATGTTGTAATAGTATGTGGTATGTTGCAGTAGTTGTATGTAGTATGTTGTAGTAGTATTAGTATGTTGTAGTATGTTGTCGTAGTTGTAGTATGTTGTAGTATGTTGTAGTATGTTGTAGTAGTAGTAGTTGTATGTTGTAGTCGTATGTGGTATGTTGCAGTAGTAGTATGTTGTAGTAGTAGTATTAGTATGTTGTAGTATGTTGTAGTAGTAGTAGTATGTTGTAGTGGTATGTTGCAGTAGTTGTATGTAGTATGTTGTAGTAGTAGTAGTATGTTGTAGAATTTGGTATGTTGCAGTCGTAGTATGTTGTAGTAGTAGTAGTAGTATGTTGCAGTATTAGTATGTTGTAGTATGTTGTAGTATTAGTATGTTGTAGTATGTTGTAGTAGTATTCGTATGTTGTAGTAGTATGTGGTATGTTGCAGTAGTTGTATGTAGTATGTTGTAGTAGTAGTAGTAGGATGTTGTCGTATGTAGTTATATGTAGTATGTAGTAGTAGTAGTATGTAGTTTGTTGTAGTAGTAGTATGTTGTAGTTGTAGTATGTAGTTTGTTGTAGTAGTAGTATGTTGTGGTAGTAGTATGTAGTATGTAGTATGTAGTAGTAGTATGTTGCCACTTCAGCCTTTGTTTTTCATGAGCAGGAAATCGGTAGAAAGACAGTTCTTGGTTGGTTTCTGATCTATTTACACACTCAGGAACGCAACACTGCGGCATGACCGAGCACTTTTCTCACTGAGTTCAGCTGGTGTTTGGCTCCAGTGGTTTTGTGTTTGGACCCGGAAGCAGAATTATGACGCGCGCGTTACGTCACACTTACCAAGAGGATAGGTTTACTCTCCATTTCATGGAGTAAACCTAATAATCTTCTTCAGACGGCATATTTCCGAGCTGCCGCTATCAATGGCAACGATTCTGCTCCCATTCGACAGGGTTTTACTTCCTGCAACATCCTTTGGTATTATAATTCTCGTAGCTTGAAAGGATTCCATGAAAAGTCCGGAAAATGACATTCCCATGTGGGAACTGGGGAAGAATGGGACTGGGGTAGGCGTGGCTATGACTGTCAATCAGCTTGATGGGGGCGGAGCCCCCAGACACATTTGCCTCCGTGTCAGCGTTATGTGTGATAATGTCATGTGGGATCAAATAATCTCAGCAGAAATATCATATCTCGGGAAATGCCTTGTTTTTCATCGTTACATTTATGAAAATAAAATAATAGTGAGGTACCAGTGCCATACACCGCACACGGGACACGTGATCACAAACTCTCCAGTCACGGGTCAAGGTAAAAGCAAACCACGTTATCAATAACCACCTCAAGTCACGGTTTCTCGGCGGCAGATTCGCTCCGGCGGAGTATCACTGATGCCATCGAAAATAACATCTGCTATAAATGGAGGTGTGTGTGTGTGTGTGTGTGTGTGTGTGTGTGTGTGTGTGTGTGTGTGTGTGTGTGTGTGTGTGTGTGTGTGTGTGTGTGCGCATCATACTTTTTGATGTCAATGAATTAAGTTCTGTTCAAATGTACCTTTTAACCCTTTAGACTGCTGGGACCCCTTAGACCTTGGAAGACTCTTTAACCCAGATGACCCAAAAGTCCCCAAGGACCCAAATCACCCAAAAGTCCCCAAGGACCCAAAAGTCCCCAATGACCCCAAAAGTCCTTGATGACCCAAAATCACGCAAAAGTCCCCAAGGACCTAAATCACTCAAAAGTCCCCAATTAAAATTTGGTCCATTTGGACCAACGGCCCTCTAGTTTAAGAAGTTTTGAACTGACATTTAGTAATCCTTTCATCTTTGTTTTGGCATACTGCATCGCCTGGAGTGGTCAATGGTCAATTAATTAATGTTTAAATATGAAGATCCTAGTTTCGTTATGTCTATGCCCTATTACCTAGAGGTACTGGGATTGGGGAATTGGGAAAGGAACATGGAAGTATGGGGTGGGGGTGAAGGGGGTGGGGAGGGGGGGGGGGGGAAAGAGTGAAAATTGTTATTTAAAAAAGACGGTGTATTTCTCTGCTGGGCCTCTCTCAATGGCAATGACTGGAGTTTTCCTTGGTGCAGAATCCTTTGTTATAATTTGTTTCTCCAGTTTATTTCTCCAGTTGAATATTTACAGATACTCTCTGAGAGGGTGTTCTCTCGTGCTCAACCGAGGCCATCGTAGTTTGGCAAGGCCTCGCCCTTCCCCACGCCTACTCGATCAACCCAGGACCTTGATATGCGCATGCGGATAAGAAAGCGTGTTACTTGTACAGTGTGCTTGTCCGAGGTCTTTCTGATGATTTATAGTGACTGTATTTTTGTCTGGTGAGAATCTACTCAAGTATTACCGAGGTCTTCTGATTTCTCAGAACCAGGATTGGGACACTTCAGATAAATACTTATATCTTGTTTTGATAAAGTTCTTCATTGAAGTTAATTTTACAAAACTATTATCAGAGATTGTGCTGGCACTGTCGACTCCACGTACGAACGTAGGGATGACGTGGATAAAAAATGCAGGCCCCACCCACTGATACAAAACAAAAGTTGGAGTATCTCTTCGTACTCTTATAGTAGTTTACTGAGGACACTTGCAGTTCGAGTGTATAATAAGTTTTATTGACACTTCAAGGAAACAAAACAGTAAAAACCACAAGTGTCTTTCACGTCCGGCCGTGTATAAATAGATTCCTTCAAGAGGTTCCGCCCCTCTCCTCTATCCCCACCCTATTGGTTAGAGGGAAACCACACCAGTTATTTTGGCATTTATAAGTGCAGGTCCTTGTGTGGCACGAGGCTTGATGAAGACATCACTCTTTGAGAAACGAGCAATAAGACAGAGCTGCAAGATACAGTCAGGGTTACGTAGGACAATATCGGAGCACATGTGCAGTGTTTGACTTTTCTGACCAAGATATATCTTGGCACATTTGCTCCAAGATTGGGTATCCTCTGAGTGCCATATACCATTGTGTTATTCCATATTGTAAAAAATGACAAACAAGTGAATAATAAAATTTATGCTAAATTAAAAAGGCAATGTCGGGATGACAAACTGCAGTCCAAAAAAGGTCCTAAACAAGACAGGGATGATGAGGTTTAGAGAGTAGCTAAGAGTATTGCCATCATATAACAATCCCGACATCACTGCCTCCAGACTATTGTCTAAGCCCGAGGGCTAGGCCGAGCTAAAAGTATGAGAAGCTCCTATATTTCATTTCTGCATAAGTTTTAGAAGCTCCTATATTATATTTCTGCATAAGTATAAGAAGCTCCTGTATAATTTCAGGGGCTTCAGTTGTCTTTCCTACTTTTATTTTTTATCAACTTGGAGTAACCAATCACAAATGGAGATAATTATAGAATGCTGTTATTGGAGATGTTCATGCAGTTTGTAAGAAGTTGATGATCATGCACTGAAATTATAACATTGTACTCGGCTGCTAATTTGGACAGTCTCCGTATGTGGCTACACTACAGGAGTAATCAAGTACTGTGGTAACCAGTGAAATGTTGGTAGAAGCTTGAAGCAATAATTACCCTCGCCTGAGGAGAGGGTATTGCATTTGAGTCCGTTTGTCTGTTTCTTTGTTTGTTTGTTTGTTTGTTTGTTTGTTTGTCTGCACAGAATAAATATGATTTTCTCTGCAACCTTTGGTCTGATTGACAGGAAATTTTCACAATAGGTGCAACTCCACCTATATAATTATTATGTAGGGATTGTTATGTGATGGCAATACTCTTAGCTACTCTCCAAACCAACATCATCCCTATCTTGTTTGGGACCTTTTTTCGACTGTAGTTTGTTATCCCTACATTGCCTTATTAATTTAGCATGAATTTTTTTTATTCACTTTATAGCGTATATAACAATACCCTTGTTCGTGTGTCCACATTCCTGTAACAATCCTTCCCACCCTTGATTGGAGATCTGGCCTCACTCCACCCACCCACAATTTCATCCCGATAATAATACGGCCGCCATTTTGGTGTTCACTGCCATGCTAAGCTAAAGACGCTTTTGAGCTGTCATATTCACAATCGCTGTGCACTCCCTATAGATTTTACCTTCATTGAAAAACCTCCCAAAGTGACTGGAGCAGAGATTAAACCCGTGTAATTCGAAAATTGTCAAAAGACATCATTCACTTTTTTAGATTTTCGATTCATAATATTCCATTTTTACAAAACGCGTTGGTAAGAAAAACATCGTGCATGAATTACTTCCAGCTGAGTCACAGAGATGCGTTTTCACTGTGCATGTGCAGAATCCCACCGCACCAGCTTGGTGTAAGAAGATCAGTCAAAGAACATGAGCGGCCATTGTGTAAAGCGCAGCCAGAGTGTAAAGCGATATGTGTGGTATTGGCATTGCATATTTCATTATAAACCGAGCTGTGAGGATTAGGTGTAAAACCCCACGTCGTGCATAATGAGTGCGAAGAGACACGCGAGTGTTTCACCAAACACACATCATATCAAGAAGCAGTGACAGAGTAACTTTAGCGGTGCAGCTTGACATTAATAGAAGACATCAGTGTCGTGAAAGAGAAACACAAGATGGACATACACATGGAATCGCTGCATCTACTGTGCATTCTTGTTAAGTTCTCCGAAAATGAAGCTCCTGCTTTACCAATCGGAAAACCAACGAGCATCAAAGTCAGGCACTGGGAGACTTGCAACGACAGATGGAACAATGAATGGAGCCAAATTCTTGAGGATAACCTGCTTCAGAGTGCAAAAGACCTGAGTCTGTGGTGGGGAGATTTACGTTCCAACAGGACAATGACCCCAAGCATACAGACAAAGCAACACTGGAATGGATTCAGAACAAGAACGTGAAATTCCTTGAGTGGCCCAGCCAAAGCCCAGACTTCAATCCCATTGAGAATCTGTGGAAAGACATGAACATTGCTGTTTACTGACGCTCCCCATTCAACTTGAGGAATGGAAGAAACTCCCCAAATCCAGATGTGCAAAGCTGAACTTTCCTCTTTGCAACTTTCTTTTTTTTCCTCCCTGAGGGTTTGCTTTCTGTGTGATCTGTCTTGTTCAACCCTTGTGTTTTCTCCCATTCCTCATTCTTCCTCACTTCCCTTATCTTCAAAGTCTCTCTCTCAATTTGTCCATCAATCCTGCTATTGTCCTCCTCTACTCTTGTTGTTGTTGGTTTTGTTATGTTGTGTCCTGTTCCATTCTTTGTTCAAGCTTTTCCAGAAGCCTCGACTGTCACAAAAAAAATCATAGACAAAATCCAGGAAATTATGTGGATTTTCACTGAAAATGCCACAACAAACGATCTCAGATGTTAAAGGAAAAGGTCCACACTTACTCCATTCGAGTGGAGGTCTTGAATGCAAATGTTGCATCACGTGATTAGATAATTATGATAAACTTGTCTTTCAAACGTGTCAAGTCCCAGTAATCTAAATTGGTT